>NC_090930.1:605114044-605426146 GCF_040938575.1 Ambystoma mexicanum | reverse complement strand
CAGAATAGTGTGAGTTATGGTAAGCTAAGCAACCATAACTCGCGCCACCACCGTGCACTGCTAAGACTAACACCCAGGACATCAAAGATGACATCACAAATATCATTGATGAACAACACACTTTGTTCAGTATTGTACACTAAAAAACAATTTATCTTTTTTTACACAGAAATGGCTAGCACCCTAGAGTGGCTTGAAGAAAATGTCCCCCGGGATGAAATGAGTGAAGACAGTGATACTACTGGTACACACTGCAGTTTCCTAAGTAAGCCGATTAATACACATTATTTCACATGTACCTGACGCCATTTTTTTTCTTTAACAGTACATACAGAAAATACCAACAATGTTCCAAAAACAGTACATCATGTAGAACTCCAACAGCATATGGAACAACAAAGTGACACTGGACACTGTGGAAAATCATCTGGTGCACCTGGAAGAAAAAATGTATCAATTATTGAACAATTTTCTTGATTTGATTTGTACAAGGACATATCATGGAGAATATTAAATATCAATGCCCCACATGCACCTGTACCCCTGCTCTCTGTCCCAGCCAACCATCCCCACAAATTTCCCATTACCAAAAACGTTATGATGAGACCTCAATCCCTTCCTCCCCTGACACCCTACCTCTAGAAAACCCCAATTCCCCTGTATATATATCCATTTCTGCTTCCCCCTCTTTTTCGTAAATTGTATATTTGTGTATGTAAATAAACCTATATGTATACTGTTGCTGTATGTTCCTGCATTTTCTTTTTTAAAAGTCCTATTTAGAGTCCACGGACAGCGTGATTGTCCGGAATGTCCCTAATTAATCAAAATGGGGGTGTCCTGCGGACACTTAACCAATCTGGGCTGTTCGCATTCAAAATGGAGGTGTCCGTAGAACACCGACCCTGCCTGCATGTCCTCAAAGTTGTGACGCACCTTTAATTAGTTCGGGCACATGAGCCCTGTCCGGCAGACACCTGTGTGCATGCGCATTACACCTTCGGGGTCCTACGAACAGGCATCTGTCCAGAATGTTCATAATTAATTAAAATACAGGTGTCCTACGGACACTTATCCTATCCGATTTGTCTGCAATCAAAATGGAGGTGTCCGTAGAACACTGACCCTATCTGCATGTCCGCAAAGTTGTGACACACCTTTAATTAGATCGAGGATCCTTGCCCTGTCCAGCGTCCACCTGTGCACATGAGCATCCCACCCTCAGGGTGCTACGAACATTGCGCCTGCTTGGAACTGTCCGCTGCACATGTGTTGCACTTTTAATTAATTTGGGGACCCAAACCCTGTCCATAGAACATCTATGTGCATGCGTACAACCCATTCCGCACAATAGGTGTCCTACGGACAGCCATCCCATTTGCAAACGTGTCCGCTACCTCATCATGTGACTGCACCAATACTGAGCGTAGGCCCTTGCCCACAGCCAGTGTCCTGGCCCCCAGCCACCGAAAAAGTACTTTTTTGAGCAATCCAAGATGTTTTCCTATGAAACTCCACCCTTGTTGAGGTCCCAGACTATGCCCCTTAGCGTTCTGGATACTTTCTGGAACTTTTTGAGCCCTCTTTGGTGTTCGACGTGGCTGTTGCCCATGCAGCTGTCCATGGAGTGCTCCACAGGACCTCTATAAAAGGCCATAACCTAGAGCTGCTCCTCATTCTTTTTTTGGCTACCAGAGAGATAATTGCTCCACATTGCTGGCGTCCCACATTGGATTTGCTGCTGAGCTGTGCCTGCTGTGCTGTGATACTGTTCTTTTGTAGAACTATTCCAGATGGCAACCATGGCTTCATCCACAGCAGCTACCTCTGCCTCAGCACCACCCCGATCCCCTCCACCACCACCACCTTTCCAAGGGCATGGAGAGCGGAACATGCATGGAGATGTAGAGAGGGATGAAGAGAAAGATGGGGATGAGGTAGTGGAAGTCCTTACTACTGCCAGCCAACTTGAGTCTTGGGTTTGGAGGCTCTTTACCACCATTGGAAGGGTACCCAAGGCAGGCACATGCAGACAAGGTGTGCTGCAAAGAGTGCGACATGGTGCTCAGTTGTGGCAAACCAGATCTGTACAGCTATGGCACCACTTCCATGCGGCGACACCTGAGGTCGTACCACAAGGCAGCAGTTGGAAGGGTTGTCCCCTTTGAACAAAGTAGTAGGTTGAGTTCCTCTACAGCATCCTCTGTATCTGCTCCTGCCACCACAAGAGACACTCCTGTGGGACAGAGCATCCCTGAACCAGCCTCACAGGCCTAATGTAATGCAGTAGACCATTACCTTTCAACGGTCACTGTATTGTGCATGTACTGCGACGCAGTACTCTGCAGGGGGGAAACATTTTCGAGTGCTTTTGAAACTTTGGTCTGGGAGCATGAGAAAGAGTGCCACCAACTGAAGTGAGGCCAACCCAACATCTTATCTCTCCACTTGCCCTTTCTTATCCCTGTGGTTAGTGTCCCTCCCCGACCCAGTCTCCACTTCTTTTCCTTATGTGTCATATACAAAAAAACAAAAACAATAGAAAACAACAAAAACAAAAAAAAGAAGCTCTTTTCAGAGCCCCCTTTCACAGTTTAAAATAGTAGTTCCAATAAATTGGTGCAGGCCCCTGTGCAACATGTGAAGTCCGTGGACAGTCCACTGACCTTTAAAAACTTTTGGGTGATACGCTATCAAAAACATTGCACTCTTCTCTGGGAGGAAGGGGTGGCTCTGAAAAGAGGCTTGTTGTGGTGTTTGTTTGTTTTTGGAAAGGTTCAAGTGGCCAACACCTACTGGAAAAATAGTTGCTATACTTGCAAAAAGGGATGCAATGCATTTTGGATATTTTGCAGAAAAATCTGATTGCCAGCATCAGTAAGATGGACTCTATCTCAGCGAAAAATGTTTGTGCTACGAAACATAATATTTTCATTGTAGAAAGAGGACATGCCAACATCTCTCAAAAAGGTGCAAACAGCCTTGTTGACATTGTGCCTCGCTTTCTCCATTTGTGGACCAAAGGAAGAAGAGTGCAGCCACATTTGTCTATGCGCAATACGAGAATAAATTACTTGGGAGTTTGAAAACATGTCATTGACTTTCCCAAGTCCCTCTTTCATTGCAAACTGCAATGAGATTCCAGTAACATGTCTTAAACTGTTCCCTCCACAATGAATAATAATAATGTCTGGATGACGGTGTGTCACCAAAGTGGCAAAAAGATGAACCAAACCCAGCCACTTCATTCCACGCACTCCATAGCAGTGCACATCCACATGATGGAATACAAGGCGTGCAGCCACTCCACAGTGCTCTGCATGCAACTCCATCCAATATATCCACAAGTCTCCCAAAATCCAGACATAGTGGCTCCTGAAAGACACAGCCATAGCAATTTGCTCTTTTCTCAGCAAACAGAGCTTCTGCCAAAGTCTCTCCTTGGACATCACACCCAGTAAACCTTATTGACCAATACCCTGGCCTCCAGAGTCGCATTTCCATGCCTGTTAGCCTCAAAGTCCCCAGATGCGGCACGTGCGCTCCATGGACCACCGCGGTGTCCACAGACATGTCTTGCTACTTGTGAGGGTGGGGACAGAAATTGCAACCAGTGTAGCGCATTTGCACTTTGGTGGTGGCTCTGAAAAGACCCTTTTCTTTTTTCTGTTTTCATGGGTGTTTTAGATTTTTTCTGCGAACCTACTGCCTACTGAATGTAATCTAAATGACTTTACAACAACCTGCTGATTGAATTTTGAATATTAATAATACATATTTTATTATCACAATCTGTCAAAGTAATGCCATCACAAAAAAAAGAACTTGCACCTTCCTCCAAAAGGTTCTCATTTTTGAATGATGACATCCCAACAGCACACATAAAAGAAGATAGCCCTCGTTAAGAAAATACCTTCCTATGTCTTGTTGAGGATTAAAGTCACCATGACACATCCATGCAGCCCTAGGTGGTATTCGGGAAAAGATGACTTTTGCACATGGAAGAGGTGCATTAGTGCCTTCAAGGACTGCTTCAAGTCACCCTGCAAAGTTATTACACTTACATACCCCAAAAACATTCCTTCACAATCATTCAACAGAACATCTGGACTGTTGAAAACAGCCATATTTTTTACAAAGTGTAAGTACGCCTTTCAAATTTCTCCCTGGCACATCACACCACATAGCCTCCACTCCCTCCAATCCAAGATTGGCAGAAATGCCACATATCTCTGCATACATCTGAAGATTTCTCTTAAAACAATCTCCCACCATCCACAAACTCACTCTCTCCATCTCTCCAACCACAGTCATCTTCACTAAACGCAGCAATGAAAAAAATGATTACCCTCTCTCCCTATGAATCAACACCCTCAACACCTGATTGGATAATCCTCCCAGTTCCATTTCCATGCCAGGCATGCTGAGAAGCCACGGACATGGCATGCCCTCTCCACAGACTACCGCAGTGTCCACGGACCCTATTACACAGGGCAGCACTTCTTCCCTTTCCACTTCACTCTCAGCACCACTTGCTCATTGGCTACTGTTAAGCAGCCACACAAACATGCACCAATCACATCCAAGAACTCTACATCTAACTCTGTCATCACAGTTCAGCACTTTAGATGCAAATTGTGCAATATATATGTGTACCCTGTGAGTAAGTGTCTGAGTATGAGAGTAGGCATGCATGTAGAGGTGTGTGATTGTGGAATGGGCTGTTACTTCAGGTTGCGAAGGCTGTACTCATATCTGTGTGTTACTATACTGGTGTTCAGATGACAATACAAACAGGGTAATTCATAGAATTTTGCACAAAAGTGGCGCACGCGGCTGGCGCACAGTGTCCCCGTGCGATACACTGCGCCAGCCGCGTGCGATAAAATCCATTTCATCGCACAGCGTATTCATGGATTCCAGCCTCCAAAACCAGCCGTGGCGCAGAGTGGTGCAGCGACCCTGCAGCAGCGCCAGTTACGCCCCCAAGAACGCCCTCGCGCAAGGAAAACCCTTCAAAATTCCCAATTCATCACAGTGCTGCCAAACAGCAAACGCCAAGCGGGGAACGTGTATTTCAGTGGTTCGTGGGAAGTATCACACGCGATTGCCCTGGGTACGTGTACATCAGGGGTGCGCGTGAAGTAACACACGCGATTCCATCAGGGCACGTGTATTCCAGGGGTGCGCGGGAAATATCACATGCAAAATCAGCAAGGTACGTGTATTTCAGGGGTGCGCGGGAAGTATCACATGCGATTCCATCAGGGTACGTGTATTCCAGGGTTGCGTGGGAACTATCACACGCGATTCCATCATGGCACGTGTATTCCAGGGGTGGCGGGAACTATCACACGCGATTCCATCAGGGCACGTGTATTCCAGGGGTGCGCGGGAAGTATCACACGCAAAATCAGCAGGGTACGTGTATTTCAGGGGTGCCCGGGAAGTATCACACGCGATTCCATCAGGGTACGTGTATTCCAGGGGTGCGCGGGAAGTATCACATGCAAAATCAGCAAGGTACGTGTATTTCAGGGGTGCGCGGGAAGTATCACATGCGATTCCATCAGGGTACGTGTATTCCAGGGTTGCGTGGGAACTATCACACGCGATTCCATCATGGCACGTGTATTCCAGGGGTGGCGGGAACTATCACACGCGATTCCATCAGGGCACGTGTATTCCAGGGGTGCGCGGGAAGTATCACACGCAAAATCAGCAAGGTACGTGTATTTCAGGGGTGCGCGGGAAGTATCACATGCGATTCCATCAGGGTACGTGTATTCCAGGGTTGCGTGGGAACTATCACACGCGATTCCATCATGGCACGTGTATTCCAGGGGTGGCGGGAACTATCACACGCGATTCCATCAGGGCACGTGTATTCCAGGGGTGCGCGGGAAGTATCACACGCAAAATCAGCAGGGTACGTGTATTTCAGGGGTGCCCGGGAAGTATCACACGCGATTCCATCAGGGTACGTGTATCTCAGGGGTGCGCGGCAAGTATCACATGTGATTCCATCAGTGTACGTGTATTCCAGGGGTGCACGGGAAGTATAACACGCAAAATCAGCAGGGTACGTGTATTTCAGGGGTGCGCGAACGCGATTCCATCAGGGTACGTGTATTCCAGGGGTGCGCGGGAAGTATCACATGCAAAATCAGCAGGGTACATGTATTTCAGGGGTGCGCGGGAAGTATCACACGCGATTCCAACAGGGTACGTGTATTCCAGGTGTGCGCGGGAAGTATCACACGCAAAATCAGCAGGGTACGTGTATCTCAGGGGTGTGCGGGAAGTATCACACGCGATTCCATCAGGGTACGTGTATTCCAGGGGTGCGCGGGAAGTATCACACGCAATTCCATCAGGGCACGTGTATTTCAGGGGTGCGCGGGGAGCACTACATGTAAATTGGCCATGTGGGTCCTCCCAGGTGTTCCCGCTACACCCTCCACGGCCCCTGCAGCCAGCCCACACCACAGGGGACCACCCTGCACCCCTGCCCATGTCCCGCAGGCAGCCCATCCACCATGGCCATGCCCCCCGCCAAGCCACATGTCACCTTGCACTACTGATCGACAATGCATGTCTCCCAGCACCCTCACCCCCCAGCACTGTGGGGCCCCTGCCAGCAGGCCCCCACACATGTCCAACTCATGTCCCCGTGCACCCCCACCCCCCAGGACTGTGGGGCACCCTCCACCAGGCCCACACTCATGTCTCCCTGCACCCCCACCCCCACCAGTCAGGGGCACCCTCCACCAGGCCCCCATTCCTGTCCAACTCATGTCTCCCTGCACCCCCACGCCCCAGCATCCAGGGGCACCCTCCACCAGGCCCCCACTCATGTCTCCCAGCACCCCCACCCCACTGCATCCAGGGGCACCCTCCACCAGGCCCCCACTCATGTCCAACTCATGTCTCCCTACACCCCCACCCCCCACCAGTCAGGGGCACCCTCCACCAGGCCCCCACTCATGTCTCCCTGCACCCCCACCTCCCACCAGTCAGGGGCACCCTCCACCAGGCCGCCACTCATGTCCAACTCATGTCTCCTTGCATGCCCACCCCCAGCACGCAGGGGCACCCTCCACCAGGCCCCCGCTCATGTCTCCCAGCACCCCCACCCCCCAGCATCCAGGGGCACCCTCCACCAGGCCCCCACTCATGTCTCCCAGCACCCTCACCCCCCACCAGTCAGGGGCACCCTCCACCAGGCCCCCACTCATGTCTCCCAGCACCCCCACACCCCTGCATCCAGGGGAACCCTCCACCAGGACCTCACTCACGTCCCCCTGCACCCCCACTCCACAGCACTGTGGGGCACCCTCCACCAGGCCCCCACTCATGTCTCCCTGCACCCCCACCCCCCTGATTCCAGGGCCACCCTCCACCAGGCCCCCACTCATGTCCAACTCATGTCTCCCTGCACCCCCACCCCCCTGAATCCAGGAGCACCCTCCACCAGACCCCCACTCATTTCTCCCAGCAAACCCACCCCCAGTATCCAGGGGCACCCTCCACCAGGCCCCCACTCCTTCCTACCACCCCCCCACCCCCCAGAAGTGCGATTTGCCTGTGTACGTGTATATCAGGGTTGCGCGTGTAGTCTGACATGCGATATCAGCAGGGTACGTGTATTAAGGGGTTCGCGAGAAGTTCCACATGCGATTGCCCTGGGTACGTGCATTTCGGGGTGCGCGGGAAGTTCCACATGCGATTTCAGCAGGGAACGTGTATTCCAAGGTGCGCGGGAAGTTCCACACGCGAATCCAGCAGCCTATGTGGATTCCAGGGATGCCGGCCAGTCCTACACGTGAATCCGCCGTGTGGGTCCTCCCAGCTGTTCAACCGACACCCTCCATGGCCCCTGCAGGCGGCACACACCACAGGGGACTACCCTGCACATGTCCCGCAGGCAGCTCATCCACCATGCCCATGCCCCCTTGCCAAGCCACATGTCACCTTGCACTACTGCCCACCAACGCATGTCTCCCAGCACCCCCACCCCCCAGCACTGTGGGGCACCTGCCAGCAGGCCCCCACACATGTCCAACTCATGTCCCTCTGAACCCCCACCCCCCAGCACTGTGGGGCACCCTCCACCAGGCCCACACTCATGTCTCCCAGCACCACCATCCCCAGCATCCAGGGGCACCCTCCACCAGGCCCCCACTCGTGTCTCCCTGCACCCCCACCCCCCAGCATCCAGGGGCACCCTCCACCAGGCCCCCACTCATGTCCCCCAGCACCCCCACCCCCCACCAGTCAGAGGCACCCTCCACCAGGCCCCCACTCAAGTCTCCCAGCACCCCCACCTCCCAGCACTGTGGGGCACCCTCCACCAGGCCCCCACTCATGTCTCCCTGCACCCCCACCCCCCAGCATCCAGGGGCACCCTCCATCAGGCCCCCGCTCATGTCTCCCAGCACCCCCCACCATCCAGCATCCAGGGGCACCCTCCACCAGGCCCCACTCATGTCCCCCTGCACCCCCACCCCCCAGCATAGAGGGGAACCCTCCACCCAGCCCCCACTCATGCCTCCCTGCACCCCCACCCCCACCAGTCAGGGGCAACTTCCACCAGGCCCCCAACCATGTCCAACTCATGTTTCCCTGCACCCCCACCCCCCAGCATCCAGGGGCACCCTCCACCAGGCCCCCACTCATGTCCAACTCATGTCTCCCAGCACCCCTACCAGTCAGGGGCACCCTCCTCCAGGCCCCCACTCATGTCTCCCAGCACCCCCACCCCCCTGCATCCAGGGGCACCCTCCACCAGGCCCCCACTCATGTCTCCCAGCACCTCCAACCCCCAGCATCCAGGGGCACCCTCCACCAGGCCCCCACTCATGTCCCCCTGCACCCCCACCCCCCTGCATCCAGGGGCACCCTCCACCAGGCCCCCACTCATGTCCAACTCATGTCTCCCTGCACCCACACCCCTTCTGCATCCAGGGGCACCCTCCACCAGACCCCCACTCATGTCTCCCAGCAGCCCCACCCCCACTCATGTCTCCCAGCAGCCCCACCCCCCAGCATCCAGGGGCACCCTCCACCAGGCCCCCACTACTTCCCACCACCCCCCCACCCCCCAGCAGTGCGATTCGCCTGTGTACGTGTATATCAGGGTTGCGCGTGTAGTCTGACATGCGATATCAGCAGGGTACGTGTATTACGGGGTTCGCGGGAAGTTCCACATGCGATTGCCCTGGGTACGTGTATTTCGGGGTGCACGGGAAGTTCCACATGCGATTTCAGCAGGGAACGTGTATTCCAAGGTGCGCGGGAAGTTCCACACACGATTTCAGCAGGGTACGTGTATTCCAAGGTGCAAGTGAAATTCCACACGCGAATCCAGCAGCATACGTGGATTCCGAGGGTGCCGTCCAGTCCTACACGTGAATCCGCCATATGGGTCCTCCCAGCTGTTCAACCGACACCCTCCAAGGCCCCTGCAGGCAGCCCACACCACAGGGGACTACCCTGCACATGTCCCGCAGCTAGCCCATCCACGATGCCTATGCCCCCCAGCCAAGCCACATGTCACCTTGCACTACTGCCCACCAACGCATGTCTCCCAGCACCCCCACCCCCCAGCACTGTGGGGCACCTGCCAGCAGGCCCCCACACATGTCCAACTCATGTCCCCCTGCACCCCCACCCCCCAGCACTGTGGGGCACCCTCCACCTGGCCCACACTCATGTCTCCCTGCACCCCCACCCTCCAGCATCCAGGGTACCCTCCACCAGGCCCCCACTCATGTCTCCCAGCATCCCCACCCCCACCAGTCAGGGGCACCCTCCACCAGGCCCCCACTCATGTCTCCCAGCACCCCCACACCCCAGCACTGTGGGGCACCCTCCACCAGGCCCCCACTCATGTCTCCCTGCACCCCCACCTCCCAGCATCCAGGGGCACCCTCCACCAGGCCCCCACTCATGTCTCCGAGCTCCCCCACCCCCCAGCACCCAGGGGCACCCTCCACCAGGCCCCACTCATGTCCCCCTGCACCCCCACCCCCATGCATCCAGGGGCACCCTCCACCAGGCCCCCACTCATGTCCAACTCGTCTCCCTGCACCCCCACCCCCCAGCATCCAGGGGCACCCTCCACCAGACCCCCACTCATGTCTCCCAGCACCCCCACCCCCCAGCATCCAGGGGCACCCTCCAACAGGCCCCCACTCCTTCCTACCACCCCCCCAGCAGTGCGATTCGCCTGTGTACGTGTATATCAGGGTTGCGCGTGTAGTCTGACATGCGATATCAGCAGGGTACGTGTATTACGGGGTTCGCGGGAAGTTCCACATGCGATTGCCCTGGGTACGTGTATTTCGGGGTGCACGGGAAGTTCCACATGCGATTTCAGCAGGGAACGTGTATTCCAAGGTGCGCGGGAAGCTCCACACGCGATTTCAGCAGGGTACGTGTATTCCAAGGTGCAAGTGAAATTCCACACGCGAATCCAGCAGCCTACGTGGATTCCGGGGGTGCCGGCCAGTCCTACATGTGAATCCGCCATGTGGGTCCTCCCAGCTATTCAACCGACACCCTCCAAGGCCCCTGCAGGTGGCCCACACCACAGGGGACTACCCTGCACATGTCCCGCAGCTAGCCCATCCACGATGCCTATGCCCCCCAGCCAAGCCACATGTCACCTTGCACTACTGCCCACCAACGCATGTCTCCCAGCATCCCCACCCCCCAGCACTGTGGGGCACCTGCCAGCAGGCCCCCACACATGTCCAACTCATGTCGCCCTGCACCCCCACCCCCCAGCACTGTGGGGCACCCTCCACCAGGCCCACACTCATGTCTCCCAGCACCACCACCCCCCAGCATCCAGGGGCACCCTCCACCAGGCCCCCACTCATGTCTCCCTGCACCCCCACCCCCCAGCATCCAGGGTACCCTCCACCAGGCCCCCACTCATGTCTCCCAGCACCCCCACCCCCCACCAGTCAGGGGCACCCTCCACCAGGCCCCCACTCATGTCTCCCAGCACCCCCACCCCCCAGCACTGTGGGGCACCCTCCACCAGGCCCCCACTCATGTCTCCCTGCACCCCCACCTCCCAGCATCCAGGGGCACCCTCCACCAGGCCCCCACTCATGTCTCCGAGCACCCCCACCCCCAGCATCCAGGGGCACCCTCCACCAGGCCCCACTCATGTCCCCCTGCACCCCCACCCCCCTGCATCCAGGGGCACCCTCCACCAGGCCCCCACTCATGTCCAACTCAGGTCTCCCTGCACCCCCACCCCCCTGCATCCAGGTGCACCCTCCACCAGGCCCCAACTCATGTCTCCCAGCACCCCCAGCATCAAGGGGCACCCTCCACCAGGCCCCCACTCATGCCTCCCTGCACCCCCACCCCCCACCAGTCAGGGACACCCTCCACCAGGCCCCCAATCATGTCCAACTCATGTCTCCCTGCACCCCCACCCCCCAGCATCCAGGGGCTCCCTCCACCAGGCCCCCACTCATGTCCAACTCATGTCTCCCAGCACCCCCACCCCCCACCAGTCAGGGGCACCCTCCATCAGGCCCCCACTCTTTTCTCCCAGCACCCCCACACCCCTGCATCCAGGGGCACCCTCCACCAGGCCCCCACTCATGTCCCCCTGCACCCCCACCCCCCAGTACTGTGGGGCACCCTCCACCAGGCCCCCACTCATGTCTCCCTGCACCCCCACCGCCCTGCATAGAGGGGCACCCTCCACCAGGCCCCCACTCATGTCCAACTCAGGTCTCCCAGCACACCACCCCCCAACATCCAGGGGCACCCTCCACCAGGCCCCCACTCATGTCTCCCTGCACCCCCACTCCCCTGCATCCAGGGGCACCCTCCACCAGGCCCCCACTCATGTCTCCCTGTACCCCCAACCCCCTGCATCCAGGGGCACCCTCCACCCGGCCCTCACTCATGTCTCCCAGCACCCCCACCCCCCACCAGTCAGGGGCACCCTCCACCAGGCCCCCACTCATGTCTCCCAGCACCCCCACCCCCCAGCACTGTGGGGCACCCTCCACCAGGCCCCCACTCATGTCCAACTCATGTCTCCCTGCACCCCCACCCCCCAGCATCCAGGGGCACCATCCACCAGGCCCCCACTCATGTCTCCCAGCAACCCCACCCCCCAGGATCCAGGGGTACCCTCCACCAGGCCCTCACTCATGTCCCCCTGCATCCCCTCCCCCCTGCATCTAGGGGCACCCTCCACCAGGCCCCCACTCATGTCCAACTCATGTCTCCCTGCACCCCTACCCCCCTGCATCCAGCGGCACCCTCCACCAGGCCCCACTCATGCCTCCCTGCACCCCCACCCCCCACCAGTCAGGGGCACCCTCCACCAGGCCCCCACTCATGTCCAACTCATGTCTCCCTGAACCACCACCCCCCATCATCCAGGAGCACCCTCCACCAGGCCCCCACTCATGTCCAACTCATGTCTCCCAGCACCCCCACCCCCCACCAGTCAGGGGCACCCTCCACCAGGCCCACACTCATGTCACCCTGCACTCCCACCCTGCAGCACTGTGGGGCACCCTCCACCAGGCCCCCACTCATGTCTCCCTGCACCCCCACCCCCCTGCATCCAGGGGCACCCTCCACCAGGCCCCCACTCATGTCCAACTCAGGTCTCCCAGCACCCCCACACCCCAGCATCCAGGGGCACCCTCAACCATGCCCCCACTCATGTCTCCCTGCACCCCCACTCCCCTGCATCCAGGGGCACCCTCCCCCACTCATGTCTCCCTGCACCACCATCCCCCTGCATCCAGGGGCACCCTCCACCAGGCCCTCACTCATGTCTCCCAGCACCCCCATCCCCCACCAGTCAGGGGCACCCTCCACCAGGCCCCCATTCATGTCTCCCAGCACCCCTACGCCCCACTACTGTGGGGCACCCTCCACCAGGCCCCCATTCATGTCTCCTTTCACCCCCACCCCCCTACATCCAGGGGCACCCTCCACCAGGCCCCCACTAATGTCTCCCAGCACCCCCACCCCCCAGCATCCAGGGGCACCCTCCTCCAGGCCCCCACACATGTCCCCCAGCCAACATGTCATCACAATCTAGATCCCTGGCCCTTATGGTCAGCCTCCAAATGCCAAACACCCACCCGAGTATTGCATCCACCCACTTGGCAATAACATGATAGAACTCCAATTGCAAGTTTGGAAATGAACACATGTCCCTCACATACACCCAATGGGTGTCAGTGAATGTCAAAACCCATATCATGATATGCATGAAACCAATGAGATGATACTACACATTGAAGTTTGAAGAAAAAATATGTATTCAAAGCAACATAAATTGAATCAAAAATAAACAAACAAAAATGGGAATTTAAAAAAAAAAAAAAAAGCATGTCCGTGAAATAATGCAAAACCACAAATCATAATCCAAAGGAAAGGTGTCCAAAGTCACAGTCCACAAAAGTATATCCAATGGAAAATTAAAATCGAAAACCATTGCTCAATGGGTAAATCATAAAAAAAAAGAAAATCCAACAGTCAACTATATACAGATAAACAATCCAGGGTCCATGATCCCAACAGAAGAAATGAAACCTATCTAATAACACTACCTAATAAAAAAAACTATATACAAAAATGTGGCCCATTGTCCAAAAGGACCCAAAAAAATGCAAAACCAAAGGAAACCTAACACTAACTACAGAACTATTTACAAGGGCAGCGGGCTAGTCTGACGGCAAACTTCGGGATGTTCCCGGCCAGGGCATCATCGAACTCCTGCTCAATGTCCTGGAGGCGGTCCTCCTCCATGGCCCCGATGGTCCGCAGGGCCGTCGACATGTTCACCTCCAACTCCCTGCGGATTGCCTCGAGGCACTCGGTCCGCCTCAGGGCCCTCCGCATGGAGTTCTCCGCCCTGACCATCGTGAGCCGTGCCTCTTCTGCCCGCTGCCGCTCCGCATCTATGGCATGGCCCAACCGCTGCCACATGGAAGACACTTCCTTTCCTGGGTTCTCCTGCCCTCCGGACGATGCCTGCCCCTCCGATGTCGAAGGCCCCGAGCCATCATGGCTCCCACCTCGTTGCTGCTGCTGCTGTGCCTCTGCCCGTGCACTGCCTCCTGCAGCCTGCAGATCCTCCTCTGGCTTGGGTGCAGTCGTTGATGTGGCCACCCCTGCTGGACGTCCGACTCCCGACTGTGGCAGGGATGCCTCCTCCACCAGCCTGGCCGCACCGTCAGAGGCAGCTCCACAGGGCACCCATGTGACTAATGGGTGGGAAGATGGCACGGAGGACGACTGGCGCATAGGGGGTTCAGTTGAGGAGGGGGTCTGAGCAAGCTCCATCAAACGGCGGAATCCGGCCTGGGTGACCTGTCCCAGTAGGCCGACGTGGTCATCGAGCCATTCGAGATGACGTGCAGGCTCCTCATGAAAAGACTGCAGGTCACCTCGCATGGCCCGTTGACGCAACGCCACACCAGTCAGGACAGGCTCAACCCGGACCCGGATAGCCACGTCCACAGGCAGAGGAAGGCCAGTTGTTGTGAGCTCATCCCCTGCCTGAAAACTGGTCTGGACGTAGGCATCCCTGCTGGTGCAAGAAGATGCAGTGACAGGATCAGGGACAGGATTGCACACAGGCACCTCCGCGGCAGCCTGTGCTGCCTCCTGTCCCTGGTCCTGCACTGCACCACTAGCACCAGTGGAATCCCCACCTCCAGACCCCGTCTCTGTTGCTTGCACGGCCTCCTCCTCCACCAAACCCCCCAACAACTTGGATGAATCCGTGCCATCTTCACCGTTGGGCCCTGTGGGGTCCCAGCTGCCCCTTCTGCTGCTGAGGAGTCCAACTCCGACCTCTGCCTCTTGGACCTCCCCCCGGCAGCTGCGGCCTGGGATGCGGCACCGGACTCCTCACTCCCCGACGAGATCACAACCTGGGAGGGGAGCCGGGCTTTGCGTCTCCGGCTGGTGGTACGATCTCCGCCACTATGCTCCACAGCACCTTCTCCGCCCTCTTCATCAGTTGACGCTGCAGACAGAGAGAAATAAAACACAGGCATCAGGGCACTGTACAATGGACACATACACACATGACAGTTGTACATGAGTGGCATTGGCAAACCTCAGACATGGCATCACAATCGCCAACACACATGTCATTTCAACTTGCACACACGAGCCATACCACAGCCATATCGCAACTGCCAGCACCATCCATACACATACAACAGCATGAGCAGGCAAAGGTGAGCCAGACATCACATGCAACACAGGGAGTGCACTACACATGCACACACACCACCACACTTGCAATAATGTGTACACCTCTGCCAACTGTTGCAGTGTTCAGATGGGCATCCATGTCACATCTGCCAATCGGGCTTGCACATCCCGCTGTCACATGCATCCATGTTGCATCACTGTTGCACCCTTGTAAAATACACACAAATGCACATGTACACAGTGCTGATACATGCAGCTGAAAACAACATACATGTGTGACATCACGAACATGCCTACTTACATACACATTCATCCAAACATGTGTGCCCACACAACTGCATTTGGCATGCAAGCCTACGCACATAAGCACCATCAATGTCTCACACATGACAGCCCACACATGTGTTAGCCTCATGGCCCTGTACACCCCCACCCATACTCGGCCCCATACAAACAGATGTGCAACCTGCACACTACTGGCACATCACCACACGCACAGCTTACAATCATGATGCATGTACACTTACCGCTCGACTCCAGACGGGTCTGCCTCTCAAGGACCTGGACGTGGAGCGCTGGGGATATGCGTTCCAGGACTCTCATCTGATCTTCCGACAAGTGGCCCCAGCGCCCCTTAGCATCCGCTGCCTTCAAGAGGCGCCGGGCCTTGTTGAGGGTCCTGGACCTGAAGTCCTCCCAGCGCTTCTTGACATGTTGGAAGTCGCAGACTGCCACCCCCTCCGCGTTGATGGCAGTCATGATGTCCGTCCAGATCCGAGTCCGTCCTTCCTTGTCGGCGCGCAAACCTCCGAATAGGGCATCATACTGCCCCAGGACTTGCTCCACCAGGACACCAACTTCGGTGGCAGTGAAGCTGGTGCCCCTCTGCGAGGCCGGGGGTTGTCAGTGGTGCCAGATGTTGCAGTGCCCGACATGACAACCCCATAGGCAGGAGTGGGTGGGCAACTGGGTCCTGGGCCTGGGCTGTGGAGCGATGGAATCCCAGTCGGGAGTCTTCGGTTCCAGCAGGGGTGGTCACAGCAACAGCACCCCTGGCTGATGTGCAGGCAGCAAATGGTAGGGCACGTGGGCAGCAGGCAATCAGGCAGCAGCAGATGGCAGGTGGGAGCATGCTCGGGGCTCTGGGGGGCAGTAATTCGGCCTTCTGGGCAGGAGCGTGGTCTTCCGTGTGCTTACGCATGGCCAGCTTGATACGGAGTGATTTGGCACGTGAAAATCCAGCACGTCTGCATGTAATTTGAGGAAAGGGCCTTATCGCGTAAGCGCGTCAGCACACGTACGTGAATTCATTGGCCCAAAGGCCAACAGCGCGTATGCGCGTCGGTGACGTGCGTGCGCGGGCGTTTCCCTGTACAAGGGTGCATGTTACACGTCCAATGACTGCACGTCAGAGTGTCAGCGCATGTATTTGGAGGATGGGGCCTTAGCGCGTACACGCGGAAATGACGCTGGATGTGTGGGCATGTTTAAAAGGTACGTGTAGAACGCCATTTCCTTGTAGGTGCTTTTCGTGGAGAGAGAGTGGGTGAAATCTGTACTTCTTGTCGGTTCACACGCGATTTACTTCACAGCGTTCCAAGTTCTTACTCCCTGTTACCTCTGACAGCTTTTTCTCTTCTTGTCTTTTTCCTGGGCCTGTTTCCTCAAACAGCGTTCACTTCTCCTGTTGTCCTGTCTCCTCAGACAGCGTACAATTCTTCTTTTGGTGGGGGTGTCGCCAACGCGCACACGTGCGTATTTTACACGCAATTTTTCCTGGCAGACGGTGAGTTGCGCATGAATTTGACATCTGTGCTTGCCCCGTGTGTTACCTACCCTTTCAGGGGTCATTCTAGGCTGCGTGTGACACGCATACGTTCATTTTTGTGTTTCTGGGTGCCACAGCGTAGTGCAGGTTTTTTTTTCCACGCACGTGGTCTAGGAGGGGTTGCATGCACATTATCTCCCTTTTTCGGGGTGCCTGTGCGTTGCGTGACCTGTTATCTTTCCCCAATGGTCACATACAGCCTTGCTAGAGCACTAGGGTACGAATTCCATCTAGTACCCTACCCCTTTGACCCCCAATTGCCCAGGACAATAGTTTACTGCAACTCCCATACTCACAACAACATCAGTGCCATGGTTGGGAGGCAAGCACGGGTTAAGGGTGGAAAAGGTGGGCAAGCCACAAGAGGTGGCTGTGGTGGATATGGTAGGGGACGTGGCCAGGACTTGCAGGGTGCCCCTCGCCCCCCATGTGTGGGTGACCAGTCAGGGACACCCATGCCCCCCCCCCTGGTTGAGGGTAACATGGCTGACATCATCCCTGCTCAGCCCTTGTTGGACCAGCCCATTGTGGCACCAGACCTGGCACTGGGTGACTCCATGGCTGACTTCCAGGTCAGCAGGTCTAGGCCACATGTGGCGGTGCATTTTGGTGTCACCAGCCCACGTGGATCAGGGGCAGCTATGTCATCTGCTGCCCCGAGTAGGCAGGGTGGGGAGGCTGCAGGGCCAGCTGCGGCTCCATCCACCCCAGCTCTGAGTGTCCCAGCCAGGACAGTGTCGGTCCTAGTCCATCCTGCTGACGTTCCCCCTGACCACATTACACTTCAGCTAATGCCGGCACCAACTCCCATGGTGAGTGTTCATTCCCACACTCCTAGTCCACAGTCCACCGGGGCTCCTGCCCCTAGTGTCCAGAGCGGCGTAGGACACTCAGTATCACCACCACCTTCCAAGCGGAAGAGGAAGAGTGCTCGTCCAGTACAGGCTGATGCCGCAGACACGGCTACACAGTCCGGCCCACCAAGGAAGCCCTGCTTCAATCGGGTCAAACTTGATGCACTTGTGGAGTATGTGTCCGCACATGACAGCGAAATGGTGATTACTGCAGGATGCAAGACCACACCTGCACAACGTCAGGCACACTGGCAGACCATTGGTTCAAGTGCCCTTGGATTCGTGAGGCGCACAGCTAATGATTGCTATAAGCGCTGGAATGACCTTAAGCTCAGGGCAAAGAAAAAGCTGGCCTCAAGTCATGCCGCTAGTGACTGGAGGTGGGTCTCCGGCAGAGGACATAGAACTCACTCCACATGAGTATGTTGCTGGGACCTACTTCAGGGAGGAACAGATCCAAGGCGTGGGAGACCTGCCAGATTACGAGGCATTGTCCGGTGAGTGCACATGCATGTGTGTGTCATCCATGTGCATGACGTGTGTGTGAGTGCTTCTGATTGAGTACCAGGTGAGGGGGTGTGTGCCTGAGTGGTTTGGGTCACCCATGTGCTTCATCCAAAACATTCTGCGCACCAGGATTTGGGTGTTGCAGTATCCCTTCTGGCAACAGTAGACATTCAGACCAACCTCACGCCAGTTGCTCTTGAATTGTCATCTTGCCACAACATAGTTGCATGTTATTCTGTGTTCATTCAGGCTGATTGTCTGTATTCCACCACTTTCACTAGGCATTTCTCAGTCCTATTGTCACATGTGTGACATGGCTAGGGTACATGCCATCTGTGTGATGGCATCTGTCATGTATGTGTATTGGACATGCCAATCACAGGCCAATGTGTGATTGCACTGCTAGGCAGCATGAAGCACAGTTGTTGGTCTTCCATCTTGGTGTCATCAATGTGTGCCATTTGCCTCCCCTTCATACGCAGTGACAGTGCATGCATGGGAGGGTTATAGTCATGTGGGACATTTGTCAATGAAGTACTGTTTCTCTTGCTTCTCAGCCCTAATTGTGCTCCATGTTGCTAATGACTGTTCCCATTTCTTTTCTTTCATGTCTTTGCAGGGGATGACGCACTTGATACTGCTGGGGTTGTGGAGATGGTGCAGACCCAGGAGGGGTCTCAGGCCCGACCTGGGACCAGTGAGGGATGTGGTGTGGTGGTGGGTGAGAACCCACACTTGCTGCAGGCCGTCATCTCAAGGGGTGTCTCTGGGTGCACCTCCCCCGAGCTCTATTCAGGTGTCGATTCGGATGTTGAGATCTATGTGCCGTCGCAGGTAAGCGTCTCTGGGAGGGATTCTGTACTGTCAAACCCACTTGCACCAGGGCTAGAACCCTCAAAGGGGATGTCAATGTTGGTAGGTCAGCCTTTGGTAGTTATTGATGCAGGGTCACACTCCGCTACATCTGATCCTGTTGCTGGGCCAGCAGATCAGAGGGGGAATGCAGTCCTGCAGCCTCAGGCAGTGCCGGCACAGCAAGGCGCAGTTCGCCTTGCCCCAGACAGGTGTGGTGGCTGCCGACGCGGTGGCCGTATACCACCAGGCAATACCGCATGGGAGCAATCCATATACGGTATGGCAAACCAACTGGCAGCATCACCTGAGATGATGGCTCAGGTCATGGATAGGGTGGCCACTTCCATTGTCCCCCAAGAAAGGCTAATTGAACAACTACAGCAGGCAACAGACTCTATTAGCCAGTCACACAGGGAGGACATGTTGGCGTCCAACAGGGACAGGCGGGCGGCACTGGAGACACTGCGGGAAGCCATTTCCATTGAGTCCCAGGGCCACAAGGAAGCCCTGAGGGTGGAACTCCGTCAGCTCAGGGCAACTCTGGTTGAGCTTGAGACTTCAGCTAACACGAGGACAGAACAGCAGCTGGAGCAGCTCATACGTACGCTCACAGCTGAGATGCAGGCAACTAGGGCGGAGATCCGGGCATCCCGTGAGTTGTTGCATGGGGACCTCCGCACAATTATCCTCCAGAACCAGACCTTCCACACCTGCATGCTTGCTGCCATGGAGGACCAGACTAGGGCTTTGCGTGGGCTGCCTCCCATAGTGCCACCACCTCCAGATGCAGCTGCAGAGGGGGAGGAGAGCGACAGGAGCGATTCTCCCACAATAGGGTAGCCGTGCAGGCCATGAGCCCATGGAGGTGTTTTTTTTTCCGCAAGATCCACAAAGGTGGGTTTTGGTGTGCACCCTGTCCTCGGACCTCCTGGGTGTCCTCTCCCACCCCCCCGGGCCCATTAATGGCCATTTTTGATTTTTGTTTTTTCTTTTTTTTTTTTTATTTTTGATTTTTGATTTTTTGGACAGTGTGTTGCCTTGTGTGGTTCACGTGGGCATACGCTGTATTGTGGCTGGGCACATGCAGGCTTGTCCTGAATTTGGGTCAGATGCTTGGGTTTGTGTGACACACACCCCTCCTGCTTCCCGTTTCCATGGGCTTGCAAAGGGTTTGCCCAAGTGACATTGACTTACACAGTGACGTTGGACTTCCATTTGATGTGTGGGCAGTCTGTAGTCAATACTGTGTATACATTCCTAGTGCATATTGTTGTTGTATTGTACACTGCATGGTGTATTGATATGTGCCTCTGCATCCATCTCATCCTCCTAATTTGCAGGTCCATTTCTCATGTCTTCACAAGGCTGTCTACTTTGGGACTGGAGTCCATGTTGTAAGCAGTTCACCTAAACTCTTGCGTGGCGCTAACACTGTATACTTGGAAGTGTTTGAAGTGCTGCCATTATCAGATAGTGAGGCAACCAATTTTTTAAGTCTGTACTGTCATGTTTATGATAGGTTGGAGGTTGTGTAGGTGGTTGGTATTCTTGGTAAGTTTTTGGTAATGTGTGTTGTTGGTCCTGCATTACTGTGAGCATTTCATGTGTGGCCAGTTTCCATTAGGGACACTGTAGTTGGTGACACTTGGGGCATGTTGTGGGGATTAATTTGTTTGCTCTCACATTGCATGACATGCCATGGTGTGTTGTGTGGCCGTGCCAGGGAGGGGTTGGGTGACATGGCACTGTTCTCATGTTGTATTTTGCAAGTGGGTATTCATTTTTGCTGCATGGAAGTGTGTCTTTTGATTACACTGCATTGGTGGTGTTTGTGTAGGTAGGGATGCACACATTGTGACACTTCCAGATGAACAATCTCAGGCTGCTATGGTTCTGACAGTTGACTGTCCCTTTGTTCATCATAATTGTCAGATTGAGTCATCATTGGATTGTCAGATGGTATGTGTCAGGGCTCTGTGCACTCCACAGGGGTGTGCTTTCTATGTGAAGTAATTAGCCACCAGCTGCGTACGGGCTACCTCACCCCGTGCCCTTTCCCCTCCCATGCGCAGCGGCGTGCATGTGGTTGGGGATGTGGGGGCACCACCATGTCCACAGCCAGGCCCCGGCGTGTTGCAACATTGTGCAGGACACATGCTGCCACTATGATCCTGCACACTACTGGGGGAGCGTATAACAGCTGCCCGCCAGAACGGTCAAGGGAGCGAAAGCGTGACTTGAGCACTCCGAATGTGCGCTCCACTATGCCCCTTGTTGCAATATGGGCTGTCTTGTATCTTACCTCGGGAGGCGTGATGGGGTTCCAAATTGGCGTCATCATGTGTGTGCTCAGAGGGTAGGCACTGTCCCCTGGGGAGGTGGTGATGGGGATCATTAGTGGGGTATTGGCATTACTCTGTATCTGTCATGCATGTGTGTGCTGTGGCATTTCTACTCACCAAGCAGCCATGCATCGCCATGCCTCCCAGCTTCCATGTCCCGGTTTAGGGTTGACATCCTGTAAATGAAGCTGTCGTGGGAGGACCCTGGATAGTTAGCATATACTGAGGTGATGATTCCCTTGGCATCACATACTACCTGGACGTTGATGGAATGCCAGTGTTTGCGGTTTCTATAGATGTGCTCAGATGCCCTGGGGACGTAGAGCCACATGGGTGCAATCAATGGCACCTAGCACTTTGGGGAATTGTGCCACCCTGTAGAAATCCTGGCTGACAGCCTGCCTTTCTGCAGGTGTTCTGGGCAGGTATATGTGCCTGCAGACTGATGGGCGTGCAGTGATGATGGCAAACACCTGGTGTAGGCACCGTGACTGCATGGCTTGTGAGACCCCCCCCACTATGGCACTTGTCCGCTGAAATGATCCGGTAGCCAAGAAGTGCAGTACATTGAGGACCCTCTCCAGGGGGCTGAGTGCTTGGGAGCACAGGGTAGGTGATGTGAGGTCATCATCTCACTCACTGACCAGGTCGAGTATTATGTGTGGTGGAAACCTGTACCTCCCATACACCTGGTCATCTGGCATACCAAATAGGCTGGTTTGGGTGTGAAGATTCTGGCCCTCACGATCCTTCTCCCCCTCCTGCGGTATCCCACGGCCACTGCTGCTAGGAACGGTATATTCATCCTGGCATCTGAGCTTGTTTGTTGTTTGCGCACTCTTTTACGCTGGCGTACGTGTTTCAGGATTGGTCCTTTTATTTTTTGGCGCGTTGTAGGCGAGCGTGTAAATCTTCCCACCCACCCCAGGAATACACGAAACACGCTCTCCCAGGCCCAGTCGCGAGTAAATAATCCCGCCCACCACTGGAATACACGTACCCCACTCTCATAGGCACAGTCGCGTGTGTAACTTCACGCGCACACACCGAAATACACGTACCCTGCAAATTTGCGTGTGAAACTTCCTGCGCACCCCGAAATACACATACCCTGCTGAAATCGCGTGTGTGTAACGCTCACCTGATTCCCACGGAGGCGCTGGTCTTGGCAGGAAGGTGTCTGCGACTCGAAAAGTGATGTGCAGGACTCGATTGGCTTCTGGGGTCGAACCTCTTCTCACTGTGTGTCGAACTCGAAGGGTGAGGTTTCTGCAGGTGAAAGAATATGGGGGTTAAGGGTCTGGGTTGTTGAATGTCCCTCTCTCTCTCCCTCTCTTCCTAGCTTCTCCGTAGGGCCCCCAGGTCAACGTGCTCACTTTAGATAGGTGAATGCTGGACTCTCCATCTGCGTCTGGTGCAGGGTGCCGTTGCCAGTTCCTTCACTGATGAAACATAGGCCTCTTGAACTCAGAGGATCGTTACCGTCGTTAACTGCACGAGCGGTGAGTTTCCGGACACCTTTTTAGTCTTTATAGTCTTTAGGTGCATGGCACGTTAATATTAAACAGGACTCTGTATAATGCTTTTCCCTTTTTGTCTTGCAGGACTCTGGAGATGGAAGATGGAGTGAAGCGCCTGGAAATGAGTAAGTAAATGCAAGCGCTCAAACTGTCTTTTTCCCTTGCTTCTTAGTTCGTGCTGAAGAGACGCCGGAGTATTTGCAGGCATTCTATTGTGACGAGCGCGATGGGCGTAAGTAAATACCTGTCTTATGTCTCTTCTTTTGTTTTCACAGGCAGCAATGCAGCGTGAAGAAATCCGGAATTCGCGGAGTGCCGGTAAATAATAACAATGTTTTCGTCTTCACAGGCGGAGGTGCAGCATGAAGAAATGGCCGCAGCCGATGGATCAGGTGAGTAAGCACTGCGTGTAAAGGTTGCCTTACTAACCTGTTGTTTCTTGTCTTTGCAGGTGCTGTTGTTGACTGGATACAGGAATGGTAAGTATAATTCTTGCAGGTTCAGGATCGAAAGAAGAAAGGCTGGAACAGACTCGGTGAGCGTTCTGCTGCAGATGCAGAATAACGCGAAGCACGTTTCATCTATCGGGTGTGGTTTAAATAGACTTGGAGTGATGAGGCGTCTTCCTCCACGGCCCCGCCTAGGTAAGAAAAGAGTTCCAGTTCCAGAAGAGGACTTCTAAGTGGCTGGTAAGTAAGCAGCATGGTCTGCTGCAGGTAAGTCCACCCAAGCATCTTCATACATAAAATGAGCCTGGCGCTTCCAGTGCCGGGACCGATGACTTTGATCAGCCTGGTGCCACCGGCTCCAGGACAAGGTCCAAAAGGTCCCAGTGGGGACCGGCTGGTGCCTAAGATAACGGTTAGGGGCCTGCTTCCAAGGATGTTGGGCTGTTCCTGACTCCTTGGAAGCAGTGATCATGACAGCACCCCCCCTCAAGGCCCCTCCCAAGCGTGTCTTCTCCGGGGGTTTTGGCTTGTCGGGGTGATTCAAATGGAATTTCTTGACCAGACGAGGTGCGTGGACATGTTCTGAGGGTTCCCAAGACCTTTCCTGGGGGACGTATCCTTTCCAATCAACCAGGTAATATAATTTAGATTTGGAGATTTTGGAGTCTAGGATGTTCTTTACCTCGAACTCAATTTCTCCATCTACTAAAACAGGTTCTGGGAGTTCGGTCAATCGGGTTCCTGGTTGTACTGGTTTTAGTAAGGAGACATGGAATATTGGATGTATTTTCATATGCGAAGGCAATCCCAATTTAACAGCCACTGGATTAATTATGGCAGAGATAAGATAGGGTCCAAGGTATCTCGGGATAAAAGTGCGTGGTCCTTTTAGAGGTAGGTGCTTAGTGGATAACCAGACCTGATCTCCCACTGCGTAGTGAGGGGCCTCTTTACGGTGCTGATCTGCTCCTTTCTTGAATTGAGCTTTAGCTCTTTGCAGATGGTCAGTGGCTTCCTTAAAAGCACGCGTGATCTCCGAGTGCAAGTGATCCACAGCAGGTGCCTCGAATTCTTGGGGAGGATCCAGATTAGAGGTTCTAGGATGGTGTCCGTATAATAAGAAGAAGGGAGTCTTTCCGGTTCCAGAATGAGTCGAATTGTTATAAGCGTATTCAGCAATCCAAAGAATGTCCTTCCAAGGGTCTTCAGTTTGTTGGAGCATGCAACGTAGATATTGCTCAAGAGTTTGATTTGTCCTCTCGGTTTGTCCGTCAGTCTGGGGATGGTGACTGGTAGAAAGTCTCACATCTATTTGGGGTAAACGACAGCAACTTCGCCAAAAGTGGGAGATGAATTGACTTCCCCTATCGGAAACCAAAACCGAGGGAAAACCGTGTAACGACTGATGTTTTCTAAGAATTCTCGGGCCAATACTGAAGCTGAAGGTAGGCCCTTCAGGGGAATAAAGTGAGCCATCTTGGAGAATAGATCCACGACTACTAAAATGGTATTATACCCTGAGCATGGAGGTAAGTCTGTGATGAAATCCATGGACAGGGTATGCCATGGACAGGGAGGGATGTCTAGTGGGTGTAAGAGGCTGGCTGGTTTCTCCTTCAGACTTTTATTTTGGGCGCATACACCGCAAGAGATTACAAAGTCTCTAATATCCTTTTTCCATGATGGCCACCAGAAATGTCTTTTGACCTTTTCCATGGTTTTGGTTATGCCAGGGTGACCCTCCATTAGTGAATCGTGATAACAGGAGATTACCTGTCTTTGTATCTTCTCACTGGGCAAGTACAATCGACCTCGGAAAAAAGGTAGGTCTTGATCCACTGAAAATTGTTTTCCCCTTAATTGCCAGTCCTGTAACTCGGCCGGAGTTAGAAGTGAATTGACTGTGGTCTTGATGTCTTCAAAGGATTGAGCGCTGACCAAACCCAAAATCCTTTGTTCGGGGATTATGGGTATTGGTTCTGGATTGGTTAAATGTTCATCTATTCCCATCCGGAAAGGGCATCTGCTTTTCCATTTTTACTGCCAGGTCGATAAGTAATTATAAAATCAAATTCCGCCAAAAACAGAGCCCAGTGAAGCTGCCTGGAAGACTGAGCTTTGGCCGTCTTCAGATACTGTAAGTTGCGGTGATCAGTCATTACGGTGACTGTGTGTCTGGCTCCCAAAAGATAATGCCGCCAGGCTTTAAAGGCCGATCTGATAGCCAAAAGTTCCTTGTCTGTAATTGAATAGTTGATCTCGGGAGCCGAGAATTTGCGGGACCAAAAGGCTACAGGATGTAATTGATGTGTGACCGGATCTCTTTGTGATAAAACTGCCCCCATAGCAAGACTTGAAGCATCTGTTTCTACGATGTAGGGGAGTTCTGGACGAGGATGTTTTAGAACAGGTGCAGAAATGAATTTAGTTTTTAAGTCCTGAAAAGCTTGTTCCGCCTCAGTAGACCACTCAAAACGTTTGTTTTTCTTTAACAGAGCAGTGATGGGCTGGACTATTCGAGAGAATTCAGGAATGAATCTGCGGTAAAAATTAGCGAAGCCTAACATGCTTTGGACTCCCTTTATAGAGGTTGGTGAAGGCCACTTGATAATTGCATCGACTTTCTTTGAATCCATATGGACTCCGTTGGGTGACAATATGAATCCCAGGAACTCAACTTCAGTTACATTAAAAACGCATTTTTCGAGTTTAGCAAAAAGGTTATGTTGACGTAGTCTCTTGAGGACCTCTCTAACATGTTCCGATGTTCTTCTTTAGATGATGAATAGACGAGGATGTCATCAATGTAGACAACAACACACACATCTATGAGTTCTCTAAGGACATCATTCATAAAATACTGGAAGGCGGCAGGAGCGTTGCAAAGTCCAAAGGGCATAACTTGATATTCAAACAGCCCATACTTGGTGCGGAAGGCTGTCTTCCATTCATCGCCCTCTTTTATTTGTACCAAGTGGTAGGCTTCTCTGAGATCCAACTTTGTATATATACATGCGTCTTTGACTTGGTCCAGGAGTTCAGGGATCAAAGGTAACGGGTATCTGTTTTTAACGGTGATTTGATTCAGGGCGCGGTAATCTATACAAGTCCTAAGGTCTCCTTCCTTTTTCGGAACGAAGAACAAAGCCGAGGAAGCTAGAGATTTTGAAGGACGGATAAACCCGTTGGCTAGGTATTGGTCCAGATATTGTCTGAGGTGAAGATTCTCTGGCTCGGTGAGGGCATAAATCCTACTGCAAGGAGGAGTTGTTCCGGGTATCAGATCTATTTGACAGTCGTAAGACCTATGAGGAGGCAGGGTGTTAGCTTGATCCTTCCGAAAGACATCTTGGAATTCCTGGTATTCGGGAGGTAATTTGGGAACCTCAGAAGAGATTGCCGCCAGTGAAACATCAGGCCGAGGATAACAAGTGGTAAAACATTCTGGAAACTGAACCGTCTTTGCTCGCCAATCGATCTGAGGATTGTGCTTCTCTAACCAAGGGATTCCCAGAATGATCTGGAACTGAGGGGCCTTGATCACATCGAACACGATTTTCTCCCGGTGTCCATCTTGGCTCACTAGCGTCACTTCTTGGGTGGCATGCGTTACTGGTCCGGAGGCTATCTCCGTGCCATCCACTGTAGTAATGACGTCTTTTACTGCCTTAGGGACAAGGGGTAGGTTCATCCTTGATACCATTTCACGGTCCACATAATTACCGATTGCTCCGCTGTTGATGTAAGCTTCAATTGCATGCAAACGATCCGGACGATCAGGACTAATGAGGACCATGGGCACCACGAAATGCGAGGTCACGGGACAGATCTTAACGCTCGGCAAGAGGACCTCTACACTTGTCGGGCTAGGTCGTTTCCCTGCTCAGAATTTGTGGTACAGGTATCTGCGGCTCCTACAGCCTTCTTAGCTGGTTTCACTGGACAGTCTCGAAGAAAGTGCCCTGAGTTTCCACAATAGAGGCATAATTGCAGCTGTCTTCTTCTTTCCCGCTCCTTTTGGGTTACAGGTCCTTTCATGCCCCCTATTTGCATGGGTTCCACAGTGTCAGCTCCCCTAGTAGAGGTCTGTGGTTTAGAAAACACTCGGGTATCAAATTTGGAACGATCAGCCTTCCTGTTCTGTAATCTGTGGTCCAATTGGACAACTAAGTCAATATAGTCTGAGCATTCTTGTGGAGGATTCACAACTTGAGCTAACACATCCTTGAGCTCTCCACGCAAGCCTCGGAAGAAAAGCGTTATTCTCTTATCCTCGGGCCATTGAGTTTCCACTATAAGTCTGTTGAATGAGGCTATATAAGTCAAGAGGTCTTGATTACCCTGTCGTAATGAAAGAAGTTCATTGTCCAAGGCCTGCCCTTGTGCATGTCTTGCGAACAGTTTCTCCATGCTGGACTGGAAGGCCTGGAAATCATGTAAAACCGGATCATCCTGGGTGACTAAAGGGATCGACCAATCTGCTGCGCTGCCACTGAGATAAGAAAGCACGAAAGCCACCTTGGTCTGATCTGTTGGGAATGCAGCTGGTCGACATAAGAAGTGTAGGCGGCACTGGTTGATGAGCACTGCAAATTTCTTTGGGTCACCAGAAAAGCGCTCGGGCGGAGCCAATGGCACATTACCGGGTAGATTGATTTGCACTGGATTTAAAGATGATGCAGACGGATAACTTCCTCCTGGAGCCGGCAAAGGTGTCTGTCCTGCCTGCGTTTGTAGCAATTGCCTAGCGAGGTCCTCTGTTTGCTCCTTGGAAATTATCAGCTCTCTTCTTAGAGAGTTTGTTTCCTGACGAACTGCATGTAATTCTGCTATTAATTCCCCGAGCAACTGGGCTAATTGATCAGTGTATGAGGTTTCCATTGCGCCTGGGTAGGAGTTTTGCGGTGGGCTTCGCGTTATATAATGCTCACCTGATTCCCACGGAGGCGCTGGTCTTGGCAGGAAGGTGTCTGCGACTCGAATAGTGATGTGCAGGACTCGATTGGCTTCTGGGGTCGAACCTCTTCTCACTGTGTGTCGAACTCGAAGGGTGAGGTTTCTGCAGGTGAAAGAATATGGGGGTTAAGGGTCTGGGTTGTTGAATGTCCCTCTCTCTCTCCCTCTCTTCCTAGCTTCTCCGTAGGGCCCCCAGGTCAACGTGCTCACCTTAGATAGGTGAATGCTGGACTCTCCATCTGCGTCTGGTGCAGGGTGCCGTTGCCAGTTCCTTCACTGGTGAAACATAGGCCTCTTGAACTCAGAGGATCGTTACCGTCGTTGACTGCACGAGCGGTGAGTTTCCGGACACCTTTTTAGTCTTTATAGTCTTTAGGTGCGTGGCACGTTAATATTGAACAGGACTCTGTATAATGCTTTTCCCTTTTTGTCTTGCAGGACTCTGGAGATGGAAGATGGAGTGAAGCGCCTGGAAATGAGTAAGTAAATGCAAGCGCTCAAACTGTCTTTTTCCCTTGCTGCTTAGTTCGTGCTGAAGAGACGCCGGAGTATTTGCAGGCGTTCTATTGTGACGAGCGCGATGGGCGTAAGTAAATACCTGTCTAATGTCTCTTCTTTTGTTTTCACAGGCGGCGATGCAGGGTGAAGAAATCCGGAATTCGCGGAGTGCCGGTAAATAATAACAATGCTTTCGTCTTCACAGGCGGAGGTGCAGCGTGAAGAAATGGCCGCAGCCGATGGATCAGGTGAGTAAGCACTGCGTGTAAAGGTTGCCTTGCTAACCTGTTGTTTCTTGTCTTTGCAGGTGCTGTTGTTGACTGGATACAGGAATGGTAAGTATAATTCTTGCAGGTTCAGGATCGAAAGAAGAAAGGCTGGAACAGACTCGGTGAGCGTTCTGCTGCAGATGCAGAATAACGCAAAGCACGTTTCATCTATCGGGTGTGGTTTAAATAGCCTTGGAGTGATGAGGTGTCTTCCTCCACGGCCCCGCCTAGGTAAGAAAAGAGTTCCCGTTCCAGAAGAGGACTTCTAAGTGGCTGGTAAGTAAGCAGCATCGTCTGCTGAAGTTAAGTCCACCCAAGCATCTTCATACATAAAATGAGCCCGGCGCTTCCAGTGCCGGGACCGATGACTTTGATGAGCCTGGTGCCACCGGCGCCAGGACAAGGTCCAAAAGGTCCCAGTGGGGACCGGCTGGTGCCTAAGATAATGGTTAGGGGCCTGCTTCCAAGGATGTTGGGCTGTTCCTGACTCCTTGGAAGCAGTGATCATGACAGCACCCCCCCTCAAGGCCCCTCCCAAGCGTGTCTTGGGTTTTGGCTTGTCGGGGTGATTCAAATGGAATTTCTTGACCAGACGAGGTGCGTGGACATGTTCTGAGGGTTCCCAAGACCTTTCCTGGGGGCCGTATCCTTTCCAATCAACCAGGTAATATAATTTAGATTTGGAGATTTTGGAGTCTAGGATGTTCTTTACCGGTGAATCGCACTGCTGGGGTGTGGGGTGATAGGAAGAAGTGGGGGCCTGGTGGGGGGTGCCCCACAGTGCTGGGGGGTGGGGGTGCAGGGAGACATGAGTGGAGGCCTGGTGGAGGGTGCCCCTGGATGCAGGGGGGTGGGGGTGCAGGGAGACATGAGTGGGGGCCTGGTGGAGGGTGCCCCTGGATGCTGGGGGGTGGGGGTGCAAGGAGACATGAGTTGGACATGAGTGGGGGCCTGGTGGAGGGTTTCCCTGACTGGTGGGGGGTGGGGGTGCTGGGAGACATGAGTGGGGGCCTGGTGGAGGGTGCCCCTGGATGCTGGGGGATGGGGGTGCAAGGAGACATGAGTTGGACATGAGTTGGGGCCTGGTGGAGGGTGCTCCACAGTGCTGGGGTGTGGGGGTGCAGGGAGACATGAGTGGGGGCCTGGTGGAGGGTGCCCCTGGATGCAGGGGGTTGGGGTGCAGGGAGATATGAGTGGGGGCCTGGTGGAGGGTGCCCCTGGATGCTGGGGGGTGGGGGTGCAAGGAGACATGAGTTGGACATGAGTGGGGGCCTGGTGGAGGGTGCCCCTGACTGGTGGGGGTGGGGGTGCAGGGATACATGAGTGGGGCCCTGGTGGAGGGTGCCCCTGGATGCTGGGGGGTGGGGGTGAAAGGAGACATGCGTTGGACATGAGTGGGGGCCTGGTAGAGGGTGCCCCTGACTGGTGGGGGTACTGGGATACATGAGTGGGGGCCTGGTGGAGGGTGCCCCTGGATGCAGGAGGGTAGGGGTACAGGGAGACATGAGTGGGGGCCTGGTGGAGGGTGCCCCTGGATGCAGGAGGGTGGGGGTACAGGGAGACATGAGTGGGGGCCTGGTGGAGGGTGCCCCTGGATGCTGGGGGGTGGGGGTGCAAGGAGACATGAGTTGGACATGAGTGGGGGCCTGGTGGAGGGTGCCCCACAGTGCTGGGGTGTGGGGGTGCAGGGAGACATGAGTGGGGGCCTGGTAGAGGGTGCCCCTGGATGCAGGGGGGTGGGGGTGCAGGGAGATATGAGTGGGGGCCTGGTGGAGGGTGCCCTTGGATGCTGGGGGGTGGGGGTGCAAGGAGACATGAGTTGGACATGAGTGGGGGCCTGGTGGAGGGTGCCCAAGACTGGTGGGGTGTGGGGGTGCAGGGAGACATGAGTGGGGCCCTGGTGGAGGGTGCCCATGGATGCTGGAAGTGGGGGTGCAAGGAGACATGAGTTGGACATGAGTGAGGGCCTGGTGGAGGGTGCCCCTGACTGGTGGGGGTGGGGGTACATGGAGACATGAGTGGGGGCCTGGTGGAGGGTGCCCCTGGATGCAGGGGGTGGGGGTGCTGGGAGACATGAGTGGGGGCCTGGTGGAGGGTGCCCCACAGTGCTGGGGGGTGGGGGTCCTGGGAGACATGAGTGGGGGCCAGGTGGAGGGCGCCCCTGTCTGGTGGAGGGTGGGGGTGCTGGGAGACATGAGTGGGGGCCTGGTGGAGGGTGCCCCTGACTGGTGGGGGTGTTGGGAGACATGAGTGGGGGCCTGGTGGAGGGTGCCCCTGGATGCAGGGGGGTGGGGGTACAGGGAAACATGAGTGGGGGCCTGGTGGAGGGTGCCCCTGGATGCTGGGGGGTGGGGGTGCAAGGAGACATGAGTTGGACATGAATGGGGGCCTGGTGGAGGGTGCCCCACAGTGCTGGGGCGTGGGGGTGCAGGGAGACATGAGTGGGGGCCTGGTGGAGGGTGCCCCTGACTGGTGGGGGGTGGGGGTGCTGGGAGACATGAGTGGGGACCTGGTGGAGGGTGCCCCTGGATGCTGGGGCGTGGGAGTGCTGGGAGACATGAGTGGGGGCCTGGTGGAGGGTGCCCCTGACTGGTGGGGGTACTGGGAGACATGAGTGGGGGCCTGGTGGAGGGTGCCCCTGGATGCAGGGGGGTGGGGGTACAGGGAGACATGAGTGGGGGCCTGGTGGAGGGTGCCCCTGGATGCTGGGGGGTGGGGCGCAAGGAGACATGAGTTGGACATGAGTGGGGGCCTGTTGGAGGGTGCCCCTGACTGGTGGGGGGTGGGGGTGCTGGGAGACATGAGTGGGGGCCTGGTGGAGGGTGCCCCTGGATGCTGGGGGGTGGGGGTGCAAGGAGACATGAGTTGGACATGAGTGGGGGCCTGGTGGAGGGTGCCCCACAGTGATGGGGTGTGGGGGTGCAGGGAGACATGAGTGGGGGCCTGGTGGAGGGTGCCCCTGGATGCAGGGGGGTGGGGGTGCAGGGAGATATGAGTGGGGGCCTGGTGGAGGGTGCCCCTGGATGCTGGGGGGTGGGGGTGCAAGGAGACATGAGTTGGACATGAGTGGGGGCCTGGTGGAGGGTGCCCAAGACTGGTGGGGGGTGGGGGTGCAGGGAGACATGAGTGGGGCCCTGGTGGAGGGTGCCCCTGGATGCTGGGGGGTGGGGGTGCAAGGAGACATGAGTTGGACATGAGTGAGGGCCTGGTGGAGGGTGCCCCTGACTGGTGGGGGTGGGGGTGCAGGGAGACATGAGTGGGGGCCTGGTGGAGGGTGCCCCTGGATGCAGGGGGTGGGGGTGCTGGGAGACATGAGTGGGGGCCTGGTGGAGGGTGCCCCACAGTGCTGGGGAGTGGGGGTCCTGGGAGACATGAGTGGGGGCCAGGTGGAGGGCACCCCTGTCTGGTGGAGGGTGGGGGTGCTGGGAGACATGAGTGGGGGCCTGGTGGAGGGTGCCCCTGACTGGTGGGGGTGCTGGGAGACATGAGTGGGGGCCTGGTGGAGGGTGCCCCTGGATGCAGGGGGGTGGGGGTGCAGGGAGACATGAGTGGGGGCCTGGTGGAGGGTGCCCCTGGATGCTGGGGGGTGGGGGTGCAAGGAGACATGAGTTGGACATGAGTGGGGGCCTGGTGGAGGGTGCCCCACAGTGCTGGGGTGTGGGGTGCAGGGAGACATGAGTGGGGGCCTGGTGGAGGGTGCCCCTGGATGCAGGGGGTGGGGGTGCAGGGAGACATGAGTGGGGGCCTGGTGGAGGGTGCCCCTGGATGCTGGGGGGTGGGGGTGCAAGGAGACATGAGTTGGACATGAGTGGGGGCCTGGTGGAGGGTGCCCCACAGTGCTGGGGTGTGGGGTGCAGGGAGACATGAGTGGGGGCCTGGTGGAGGGTGCCCCTGGATGCAGGGGGGTGGGGGTGCAGGGAGACATGAGTGGGGGCCTGGTGGAGGGTGCCCCTGGATGCTGGGGGTGGGGGTGCAAGGAGACATGAGTTTGACATGAGTGGGGGCCTGGTGGAGGGTGCCCCTGACTGGTGGGGGGTGGGGGTGCTGGAAGACATGAGTGGGGGCCTGGTGGAGGGTGCCCCTTGATGCTGGGGGGTGGGGGTGCTGGGAGACATGAGTGGGGACCTGGTGGAGGGTGCCCCTGGATGCTGGGGGGTGGGGGTGCTGGGAGACATGAGTGGGGGCCTGGTGGAGGGTGCCCCTGGATGCAGGGGGGTGGGGGTACAGGGAGACATGAGTTGGACATGATTGGGGGCCTGGTGGAGGGTGCCCCACAGTGCTGGGGTGTGGGGGTGCAGGGAGACATGAGTGGGGGCTGGTGGAGGGTGCCCCTGGATGCAGGGGGGTGGGGGTGCAGGGAGACATGAGTGGGGACCTGGTGGAGGGTGCCCCTGGATGCAGGGGTGTGGGGGTGCAGGGAGACATGAGTGGGGGCCTGGTGGAGGGTGCCCCTGGATGCTGGGGGTGGGGGTGCAAGGAGACATGAGTTGGACATGAGTGGGGGCCTGGTGGAGGGTGCCCCTGACTGGTGGGGGTGGGGGTGCTGGGAGACATGAGTGGGGGCCTGGTGGAGGGTGCCCCTGGATGCTGGGGGGTGGGGGTGCAAGGAGACATGAGTTGGACATGAGTGGGGGCCTGGTGGAGGGTGCCCCTGACTGGTGAGGGGTGGGGGTGCTGGGAGACATGAGTGGGGGTCTGGTGCAGGGTGCTCCTGGATGCTGGGGGGTGAGGGTACAAGGAGACATGAGTTGGACATGAGTGGGGGCCTGGTGGAGGGTGCCCCACAGTGCTGGGGTGTGGGGGTGCTGGGAGACATGCGTTGGTGGGCAGTAGTGCAAGGTGACATGTGGGTTGGCTGGGGGGCATGGCCATGGTGGATGGGCTGCCTGCGGGACATGTGCAGGGGTGCAGGGTAGTCCCCTGTGGTGTGGGCCGCCTGCAGGGGCCGTGGAGGGTGTAGAGGGAACAGCTGGGAGGACCCACACAGCCAATTCATGTGTGGGACTCCCCGGCACCCCAGAAATACACGTAGGCTGCTGGATTCGCGTGTGGAATTTGCCGCCCACATGGGGTACACGTACCCTGCTGAAATAGCGTGTGGAACTTCACGCACACACCGAAATAAACATACCCTGCTAATTCGCATGTGGAACTTCCCCTGCACACCAAAATACACGTACCCTGCTAATTCGCGTGTGAAACTTCCCGTGCACCCCGAAATACACGGACCCAGGGCAATGCGTGTGGAACTTCCCGTGAACCCCGTAATACACATACCCTGCAAATTTGCGTGTGAAACTTCCAATGCATTCCGGAATACACGTGCCCAGGCCAATCGCGTGTGGAACTTCCCGCGAACCCCGTAATACACGCACACGCTATTTTTCACACAGCGGGTGTCCATTTCTGTTGGTACCCCTTTGCACTTCATTTGTCCTAGAGGGCCACTGTATGGACCATTCATCATGGCTGTATATGGGTGCTTTTTGTTAGCGCACATTTTGGCGCACATTTATTTCAGGCGCAGGGACGCTACCGCCTGCTTTCTTGTGGCGTACTTGTTTGGCCCTGTGCGCGTCTTTCACCGTGCGCTGGTTTGCGCTATTCGATTCCATGAATACGGGTTGTAGGCGAGCGTGTGGGAATTCCACGCACTTGCCTCCTGTACTTCCCCCATGACGCCCATATTTTCACACGTTGTTCCCCATTCCGAGTGTTACGCCCCGTGTTCTGCCTACCTTTGTGATGTGCGCCGCGCTCTGTGCGATTTCGCAGTGGCCGTGGCGCACGCAGTTGGATGACCTGTGCGCCGGCATGTGCCGCGCTCTTTCTCACGCACGGACTTCCATGAATCGATGTGCGCTGGTTTCCCTGCGATTTTCGCAGTTGCACTGCGATTTTCGCACTTTTTTTTTGCTGCGAATCGCGCATTTTGGCACCTCTGCACGGGAATTTTCGGCGCACATTAATTCCATGAATCGACCAGATAGTGTGCACCTGCTGAGGTGCAATCAGCACTAGTGAATCAAATGCTGTTGGGTTGATACAATTGTGTGTCCTACAATACAAGAACTCTGCACTGTCTGAGTAACAGGCAGAACACTAAGACAGTATTGCACTTACTTTGTTGGATGCGAAGAGTAGGTTTCTTCCGGGTTCTGTTTTGTATTTGAGATGTCACTGTCTTTGAGGAGGGTATTCTTCACTGCAATTGTGAAAGAAGGAAATTAGTACATATGTGTGTTAATGGCACAGTAATTGCACTTGAAGAACAGACTAGTTAAATTTGTAGAAGGATTTCTTGTCAGGAAGAGGTACTCTATGCGTTAAATTGCAGAGCTTTGTATATAAATGGGGACTTTGAAGCATCAGTATCATTGCTAAGGGGGTTTGTGTAATATTAATAAGTATGTCCTATGAGGTGCACTTTTGCAAGTATATGTGTTGCTGTTGCACTATTTAGTGTGGAAATGGATTAGTGGAAGTTGTAGTAGGGCGAGAAAAAGGCTTGGTAAGATGTACCGATTGGAAAGGAGAATGTTTCAGTTTGTGGAATTCCATTAATTTTTCCACACATAGATGCTTGTTACATTAGTGGAGGGAGCCTTTCAGTTCTTTGATTTATTTATCCACATTCCAAATGGCACTGTTCTCAATGTACACATGCATCTGTTTGTTTTTGCAACAATGGTACGTTCTGTTAATTGTGCAAAGTATGTACTTGCCATTGTTTGCCAACATCCATGCAGTTTCCCTTTTTGGTGTGCATTCTGGGCATTTTACATAGGACCTGCCGCTTCAACTTTCTTTGAAAATGATTCCAATATGGTTTTATTTTTTCATGTCCAAATACATCAAAATGAAAATATGAAGTCTGAAACAATTATGCAAGTGGGCATTAAAAGAAATGTTTGTAAACACAGAGCTTTGTAAGTAAGTGCCACTTGATGTTACGAGATGGGACAAATGACACTATGATTATTTAGTAGATTATGTAAGGTATGTGGCAGGCACTTTGTTCAAATGCATGCAATGTATGTACTTGCAATGCTTTGGTAAGATACAAGCTGGTTTCCTGTTCTGTGTGCATTCTCGGAATTTCATTACAGGTGTGTTAAGGGGGAAGTGGTTGTAAAAATGATTGAAGGAAAGAAGAGAATAACAGTTTGCACATTACAATGAGTGATATGGGTAATTAAAACTGGGAAAGCACACAGCTTTGCAAGTGACACTTGATGATAGGATATGGGTGACATGCCAGTGTGCTTTTTTTGCAGGTAATGCAGGGTAGTTGGCAGGTATCCTGCTCCTATTAATTTATAAAAGAGTTGAAAATGTACTGCACCCACAATATTCATACCTGTAGTTTGTGTTGATGGATGTCGATGTGGATGAATCAGGAAGCAGATATCTTGGAGAGTTTTACAGTAGTTTTTTGCTGTAGGTGCTTTGCAATCACAGGACACTTGTACTCAGAGTGATGAACAGTACATCTAAATCCTTGGTCCTGCTGCATCCAGAAAAAGAGTTCTCAAACCATACCAAGACATAGGGCCTCATTACACGGGTGGCAGTAACCATGGCGCTAGTAGCACCATGGTTGCCGCTGGAGTCCGGCATGGTGAATGGCAAAATTACTGCCCCATTCCAAGGTTGGCGGGGGCAGTAATTACCCATTCACCATGGCCCTTCCCCATTTCCATTTGAGCCCCCATAGGGCTCAATGGGAATGGGGAAGGAGCAAATAACAGTTCCGCAATTAGAGGTACCGTTATTTGCTCTGATGTCCCTCAGCGGGTCCCGTCCTTAATGTGTGGTCTGAACACACGTTAAGGATGGGACCCACTGAGGGACCTGGTAGTAGGATGGTAAGGGATTACCGGTGCCGGTAATCCCTTACCGCCATCCGTGTAATGAGGCCCATAGAAACAATAACCAAAAACGATCCCAACAGCCACGGCATTTTGAAAAACAACTTACCAGGCACATAATACCCAAGCAGGAGTGGTGCTTTGGAAATAATGTCCCTATACCACATAGACCAAAACTCCACATACAAAAATAATATTAAACCAGATGAGTAAAAGAAAATACATAGTCAAAGGTTGTTAGGGCAGCCTGGTTGAAATTACCAAACACAGCCTTATTAATCATATGAAACTATCATTAAGTACTCCTCAACATAAAGAACTGTATTACATGGCCCTACTGCAACTTTTTAAACCATGGGGAAACAAAGAAGATTTATTAGATACCCATGCCTCCTATGAAGATGCTTTTAATGCAAATGAAAGCACTATAACAGATATACATTTTACACAGTACAAAACAATGTTAGACAATGAACACCAAGAAGAAGAAGAACTCCAGGCACAACTCAATATAGATACTCCTGACAGCAGTCAACCTTCTCTAACAGGAAGCCAAGAACCACCCGGACAGCCATTCATAGCAAATGAGGAAGCATTAGCCATGACTGAAGTAGAAAACACCATGTGTCAGTATGAGCACTCTACAGAAGACTTTGCTATACTCAAATACCAATTAAACAATGAACAGTGTAGCATTTTCCTCGAAGTAACTAAACAAATTGAACATGGTGTACAGCACAAAACTAAAACTTGTACCTGTCAAGACTACAAACCTATACTACTGTTTGTTAGTGGTCAAGCTGGTACAGGCAAGACATTCTTAATAAAAATCATCAGCAATGTCCTCCAAAAATTGACAAACAACAAACTGTCAGCTGGTGTAACTGCCCCCACAGGTTTAGCTACCTACAACATAGGTGATGCCACTTTACACCGATTGCTACTCCTTCCAGTAGAACATCAAAACAAATTAGACTACTACAAACTTTCAGCAGAAGCTGATATGGAACTAAACAGAGTTTTGAAAGAAATGTAAATGCTCCTAATAGACGAGGTGAGAATGGTCTCCAACCTAATGTTGGCTTTGATTTACCACAGATTGCAAGAGATCCTCAAAACGGACTACAAATAACTTTGGAGGAAAACATATTATTGTTTTTGGAGATCTTTTTCAATTAACACCAGTGAACGGTGAACCTATTTTTAAAACCTTAGGACACAAACTGTGCTGTAAAACTCTTGGCAGCATGGGAAATATAAATCTTTGTCAATGTTTCCAATATAAAGAACTAACTGAAAACATGCTTCAGTCTGCAGACCTCACCTATACCACAATTTTGAAACGTATTCAGGTTGGTGTACTATCTAAAGAAGCACAGTCTATAATAAATACCAGACACATCCATGACCTCTACGGCCATAACACATGTGCTACTGTTGTCATGGAACAATTAGCACACAAAAATGTAAACTGTATGTCCTTGATGCCAAAACGTGCAAACTGTGCACAATTTAATTAAACAATTTTGAAAAAAGAAATGCAAACAATAGTACAAATTTACTCCGCAGACAAACTGAACGTGCACGGTATGACAATACCCATGTGTCAACAAGCCAAAGCAAGACTAAATACCTTAGAAAACTTTATCTCTAACACAGCTGGTTTGGAGAAAATATTAACATTGTTTTTAAACTGTAGAGTGAATCTAAAGTGTAACTTTGATATGGAACAAGGATTAGTTAATGGAGCACTTGGTACAGTGGTTGGCTTCCAAACATACCCACATAACAACAACATTCAGTTTGTCAATATTCACTTTGACAAACTTTCAGAAGTTAAAAGGATAGGATGCTCGACAGCCCAATTCCTTCTTTTCAAAGACATGTACACAGATAATAATGTTCTCTGTCTCTAGAATACGCAATCACCAATCATTAATAACAAGGTCTTACCCTACACTTGAAGGACTATTTCTAGTCAATTTTGATGCAAGTAAGGTGAACTCTGATATTCCTTGCATTGTAGAGTACAATTGACTGCGGGCACTCTACACACCCCATCTCAAAATGTACCATGTTCCACAAAAAGGGAAACTTTGTAAGAGAAAGGGAGTGCAGACTCAACTTATACATAATATCGCAATAGTACCTCCGAAGAAATTAAATGCAGCTGGTACTTCATCAATTACCACAACCAAAGAAAGATCTACTGAAAATAAATGCATACCAAAATTCACAAAAAAAGCCAACTACCTCTTCAAAGAAACTACTTGCACTTTCATCAAATGACTCAGACACAGAATGGTCTGGTCCATTCAAATGTTCCAATACAAGTGGTGTAAATTGATATGTAAATGTAGCAATAAATGTTCTATTCCAATTGCCACCAATTGTTGAAAACATTTACTTAAACGGCACAGACCAAATGTGTTTGCAAATGTTAGTCCTTCACAGAAATGCAACAAACAATCCTGACAACACTTGCAGTGTTTCTGGAATAAGGCAGGAATTGGACTACTGTGCAGGAATGGTGAGATTCACTATAAACACATAAGAAGATCCACAAGAATTTCTAATGTACTTACTACAAGTACTGGAAAACAAAAACATACCTATAAATAGATATTCCAGATTTCATACATGTGGAAATAGACATTCAGTCTCTGCAACCATATAATGCATGAACAAGTCCCTAACTAGCGCTTTGTGTATGTATCCATACCTAACTGTGAATCCATTCAATTTCAGCAGCTCGTACATAGTGTAAACCATAGCATTTTATGTACTACTTGCAATTCCAATAATCATTCCGCCTTACAAATAAAGTCGCATACCGAATAGGTTATAGCAATGCTTTTGCATTACAATGCAAATGGTACCAAAAACAACTGCAAGCTGACTGGATTCACACATGGACAAGTATCACTTGGCAAGAAAACCTTCACAACAGTAGGCATAATCTCTCACATAGGAGCCACAACCAATGCAGGTCACTATACTGCATACATTAAAAAGAAATGTGAATGGTTTGAATGTAATGATACTTCCATTACTGTGAAACAGAGATTACCAGCAAATCTTGCAAACACGTACTTAATATTCTTAAAACCAAAATGTATTAACTTATCTGAGTATGAGCGTCTACGAAATGTCCTCTTTAACCTTTAAAACCACAATCTGGTAGAATAAGGCAACAGCTATCTAACAATAAAAATGTAGATCCACCAACAACAGAAAACATGCTTGAAAACATACCCTGCAGAAGTGAAAAACTGGAAACAGTTAGAATACGCCACCTGGTATCTAACTGCAACCATATTACCTCAATATACGTTTTTCTGAGGAAACCCTGCAACACTTAATACATATAAACATACCCTCACAACTTCAAATCTATCAACAGTTACAATACGCCAACAGGTATCTAACTGCCCCAAAATTCTGCAACATTACTGTGCAACACCACAGTACTTACAAAAGATCAACAACCAAATGAATAAATTAATACTGCTAAAATGCAACAAGAAATACACAATTAGAATTTGCCAACTGGTATCTAACTGCAAAAATAGTACCACCACTTCCAAACCAACTGAACAAATAGTACCACCACTTTGAAACCAAAAACCATACACCTTTTAAATTCCTCCTACTATAATCGACCACCGAAAATATATTTACGGTGTTGCTGTTCCAGTTGATGTAATAAATGCAATGGATGTTCAGAAATAGGTAAATCAACAGTGACTGAAATAACTAAGCTGATCATGCTACTCCCTACCTCACAGGCTGTTGACCCAGATGGCACTTGCAATGGCCTTCTGCGACTATATCTGGGATTTGGGCTAGTGCCCTGCACACCCTCGTCACATATATTGGTGAGTGTGGGAATGTCCATGACACTTGGAAAGAAAGTAACAAACACCTAATCCATAAAAAGTGGTACTGGAATTATCCCTTGAATTACTGCATTCTAGTCATGTTGGACATCCCAGCGAAGATATTCGCAAAAGTGTAGCTTATAGAATTGAACCAGTGGATAGGTGATTATAAGATCTTTCCCTCTAATCAGACAGGCTTTAGAGCTAAATTTAGTACCACTCATAACCATCTGATTTTGGTTAGCACCATAGAATATGCTTGGGAACGACACCAACTCCCTGTATTTGTCACTTTCATAGACTTCAGTGTTGCATTTGATACGATTATGAGGAATCAATTGTGGAACACACTTGTTTTATGGAAGATCCCTCCTGGCCTGTTGTCTATGATCAAGTTGCTTTAAACTTACACCACGGTGCAAGTTTGATTGGATGGGGAAGGGTGAGTAAGTGAGCAGATTCCCATGGTCCGAAGGTTAAACAGGGGTGCACATTGACCTCTACCTTGTTTAATCTGTATCTGACTGATCTGTCAGGGGCATTTAAATTTATTAGAGCTTGTCCCGGTAAAAATTGTAGCACTGAAAATTGACTGGTTCGGGCACGCAGATGCCCTTTTACTGCTTGACTATACACTTATGGGTCTCCAGGCTAAATTGGATACTTTGGTGCTATATTCAAAAGATAATGGCCTTCGAATTAACATAGCCAAAACCAAAATCATGGAATTTTTAGGAAAAACTAAGATTAAAAATCCAAACGAATGACCTGGACATTAGTCCAGAAAACAGGTGAAGTTGTAGACAATTATACATATCTGGGTGTATACCTTGATAAGAAACACAAGTGGTTAACAAAATGGGAAGATACGTAAGTAAAGTGCTCCAATATGTGTGATGCAATGAGTTATTTTATTGGCACCCAAGGTGGGTGCTATATGAGAACAATCTTTCTCTTGTACACGGCCAAGATTGTCCCGTGTATGACATATTGGATTGAAGTATGAGGTACTAAATTGGGCAGAGAGCTAGCTCAACTGGAGGCCAACATTCTATGCATACTTTTTAGAATGCCCAAATCTCTATCTGTTGAATTCTTAGTACTGGAGTTCAATGTTATGAGAATCGCTGCTAGAGTGGAATACAAGACAGTAATGAGCTGTGAGGACTTGATGAAATTAGCTAATGACACAATAATGGTGGGCGTAATGCAGGCCTATAGAAGTATAGTCGACTGACATTTTTGCTAGGCTGGGCTACTTGTGGGGTAAACATACTGTATGGATGAAAGGGTATGAAGTGGTAAGGATAGATCCTTCTGTTGAATCACTGAAAAGGTGTCTAAAAAAAAGAAATGTAGTCATAGTATGGAAAATGACACAGTACACCTATCCACCAATGATAATAGTGGCACATTTATTAAATCTGTGATGTCGCACATCGTGGTTTCAAGCTATATTGGCACTTTTCCAAAGAGTACTACTATTAGAATGTACCTTTTGTTTAAGTTTAATGTCACTTATGCGTTAGAGATCAAGGGGGCCAAACTTGCTATTGGTCTTCCAGACCGGTTGTGTAGAGTAGTTGTATTTGTATTTATTTCTTTATATAGCTTATGCAGAGATGCTGTGTAGAATCTGCTGAACACATTATGAGTCATTGCAAGAGCTTAGATATTCTTAGAACCCAGCATATGAAAGCATATAGTAACACTAAGTGGGATGAGGATGCAATTGTATGATGGAATAGGCTGTTTGAGGGTACTGATATTAATTGATGATGAAAAGTTACGAAGAATGTATGGACATTTTAAGACTGTTATCTAAAGGGATATGTTAATGTGGAAATGTGGATCCAGTGTTTTGGATTTTTACAGGAGACTTTCTTTTATGTAATTGTTTTTTGCTGCATGTTTATGGATGTTATATGCAAAGCTATTCCAGCCTGTATGTGTATTATTTAATAAAGAAAAACAAATTATTGTGATCATGTACACATCATTTTATTTTATGTACTGCACTTTTCCATAAAAGAATGACATATTGGTTTTATTATATAAATAAAAAACAAAGGTCTCTTATCACAAATGGCAGGTCTACAACTACTTTACACATTATAACAAATACATACGATAGCAGAATGAAATATTTTGAGCTAATGATGGTGAAATGCAAATGATATATTTTATAATATAATTGGTTATTTATAACATCCTTACTATCCAGAGGATTCTAAGCACAGACTCGGGGATGGAACCTGTTTTGCTCAGCGCTATTTTGTTTCCAAAGTGAGCGATTTGCCCCTGACCTATCCCCCCAATGTTGCAATGTGCTTCTTCTATGATTGCAATGGAGGTCACTAAAGCAATACGTTTTAAAGGCTTAATCGCATGGCATTTAACACCTTTAAAATGTTGTATCCAAAGCTCGTGGCACACTACTCTATTAAAGTATTTAACAATTTAAGTAACAGCTAAAGCATGAGACAGCCGTCAGCACACATTTTCATATACTGGAGGTTTTCAGCATGCTACAAAGCAAACCGTTTTAAAAAAAACACAGCGTGACCTTCAGCCTCACAATTGAAAACACGAATTATTCCTGCACATCAGCCAACATACACAGAATGATTGAACAGTTGTCATTCTGCATCAGAAGGCAGTCTACACTCTCCTCCTTTCATCACTGGGTCCGACTCAAACTTGTTGTTTTTACTTATTTTATTGGAAGTAAAATGTGGCTCCTGCATAGGTTCACACATTTGAAAGCTGTACATTTAAACTATTTCGCATTTGGAAGTACTGATGCATGGGCGCTAAATGGTTTGCTTCAATCATGCCTCCCTGCAGTGTGTGTCAGACAGACACGACTTCCGGCCCCAGCAGGTACTTGGCTGAGTGAAGGCTCACAGGGTGATTGATTTACTGCTTACATGTATATGAACATCCGCAGATGTGTATCTATAGGCGTTAAATACAGATGCAATTATGGAAATGGGACCTGTTCCTTTATGTGCTTTGTACTGTACCTTTCACTTTAAGTGCTTCTCAGCAGATTGAAGATATTGCAAAGGTGTGTACCCTATAAAAAAAGGAAAATCCACTTTTAAATATAATTACTACATTACTACATTTTAAAACCACAGCAAAGAGCACACTTTTGTGGGGCAAACTTAAGTTCTTTGAAGACATGTGTGCCTACAAATAAATTAGGAGAGTTCCAAAGCACAACACACTGCATGTACTGTACACTACTACTTCTTAATGGCAGGGACGCAGGTGACACAGTACGCAATCAATCACATGTTCATTGAATAGCTGATCTGACATGTGGCTGGCACTGCCTCTGGTTCATCGACCTTTTTATGTCGGCGGACAAGAATTTGGTTCATACCCAGACCTCAGACATGCCTACAAGACAGGCACACCACTCACCCTGCATTCAATCGTGAGACATTTTTCGGCACCTGCACCTGTCCAAGACTTGAGATGACTGACTTTCTCCCCCAGCCCTTGCAGTAAAGGCATAGGAAGTTGAACACATGCTCTCTGGTGATTGGCTGCAGGATGACATTCACTCGTGATGCAACAATGGGAAAGCAGCAGTGCACCAAACGGGAGCAGATCTGAAACAGGGAAATCAGGTAATGCAACATAGTGGGCTGTGGTGAACATAATACAGATTGTGGTGCATGATATGGAGCATGTAATTACCACTCTCTGAGTTATCGAGGAAAGGTGCTAAGGGAGGAAAATTACAGAACAACCTGATCAATCTTAATGTCTTTGTTCCCTTGCAAACAAATGCGGAACGATTACAAAGCAAGTTCCCCTTTTGTGGGAATATAAATATTGCTAGACTGTGGAGAATCCAATATAACTGAGCCTTAAAATGATAGGGACCAACTAACACAAAGAAGCCACAGTGCCATCACAGTAAGGGAGGTAAGAGGACACGAAGTGACAGAAGCCAAAATCACCACATTGGAACACATGTTTATGTACTCGGCTCCTTAGGATGCATGTAACTGATTGATCAGAGTACTGGTTTCTGATGTGCCATACAATCATAACCTGCATGCTATAAGTCTGCTGTGGGGGAATTTCTGAAGCCAAAAAGACCTAGCACTGAAGAGTGTCCACTGCTGTCACCTAACGTCACTCCTTGATCATATACACTGATATTGAAAAATATGTAAAGAAAGAGTTTGATAATGATGTTCGTCATGTACTGTTTTTTAACCATTGCTATTCTTGTAAAGTACTTGAAGTGTAATTTCCCTTTATAAATGTAGCAGGACGTGCTGGACACCTTGCATTGGACAAGGAGTGATTGTTGCAAACTCTCCTACTAATTCAATACACACGTATGATGTACCTTTGATGCGGTCCCTAATGTTTAGCCATTGTTTAACACAGGCATGCAGCTTGTTGTTATGCCTGGTGAGATTAAATTTGCTGTTTGCCAGAACAAAAAACACATGTTTGTGTCACTTACAAGAAGACATCATGAACATTACACAGACAGCTTTGAAATTCAGTTGTTTGCAATCAGAATTTCCCCTTGAGTGCAGATACATGTGAAGCAGTGACCTTTTTTTCTTTGTGAATTTTCACTTTGCAGTGTGGATTCCTGCATCCCATCAGTAAGAACCACTATTCAGGCAAATCTAACCTGTGTCAGTGAAAATGTTAATAAGGACCACTACATTTCTACTTCCAAATGGATTGTTGTGTCCACAGCAAACCAGGTCTAAGATACAGTGTGCATGAGGAAAGACAACACACCTGCCTGAAAACAAACCATGACAATATAGAATGTAATTGCAACCCAGGCTCTAGCATGGCTCACCGGGTGCTTGTATCTGCTAGCTCCCCAGTTCGGACCTCATATGTTGTGTGCGGGTATGTGTTTTGTCGACGTGAGCGCCGTGACTGTGTCATGACGCTCACGTGCTTATTTAATAAAAGGGGCTCTGCTGGCACTGCTAGGGCAGAGCAGCAGAGCCCCACAAAGTGGCAACTCGTGTCTGTGTGTGTGTGCCTGTGTACAGGTTGTGGGCCTGCCACGTGGTCGTGGCCTTGAGTGCGGCGCGGCCCGTGGCCCTCGGAGCCGTGACCGCTGAAGTCTGGGGGTGACACCCCAGCACTGTGGAGCCTGCGCCCGGTGACACCGGGCGCCGTAGAGTGCCTCCCTACACGAGACATGCCGGTTGTCCACCGACGTGTCTCTGCCGATGGCATCAGTGGGCTGCCCAGGAGACCGGAGGCAGCCCACAACATCATAGCTGGTCCTTTACTCCGACAGAGCTTTTTTGGCAGATGCTACACATTTACGAGGTTTACAGAGACAGGTAGCTGGAGTTACATACACAAAGTACCCCATATGCTGGTGTGCTCCATATTGTCAGCTCCCAAGATGGACATATGCAGCCCTCAGTCAGCCAAAGTAAAACAAATTAGTTATATTCTATGGAGTAGTCACGAAGGGTGCAGTTCATCAACGAGGGCTTGCAAACACACCACTTCCCGGCCGCACTGTCAACCCGAGAGCAGAAGAGGGCGGCACTTCCTTTGCCCGCCTGAACTTCCTTGCACATGTGCACACCCTTATTTCTTTAACTTGTGTGCTGTAATGAAGAATGCCATTATACGGGCACCTCTCTGTTCATGTTAGTACTCCCTACCAACCCTTTGTTTTCACCTTCTACTTGTGCAGCTTGAAATCATTATTTCCACTTCAATAGTGATCAAAGATGTGTACACTTTCATCCCCTCGTCCCGCGTTTCCACTTCCTGCACACACAGCACAGCAGTCTAACAGGAACAACTGGTGCTATAACATTAAGATCATATTTGGCACATCTTTCTTCAGTTTTACATAACAAGTAACATGATGACCATTGCTCAGAAAAGCAGATAAGACACTCTGTGAATATATCACTCTTGCCCCAGCCCAATCGTCCTCATTAGTTACCCCAACCCTACAGTCGCACCTGCTAAATCTCCTTTCATCCAGCTTTACACAATATCTATAACGTAGATGCATGTATAGTTGTAGCTTGTGTCAGTGGTGCCTGTCTCTTGGGCAAGAATAACAATTGATTGCTTCCTTATGGACTTCTGTAAAACCTTCCCACCCTGACCTATTTCCGTCCACACACTCACTCACTCCTTTTATAATTTCCTGTTTCATCTCAGCACTCTTCCACTTTTAATGTCAAACTTCTCTTTTGCCTGTCTTCCCATTTATCTACTTTAGCTATTGCTCCTTCCCTGCTCCTCTCTCTTCCCCTTCTTCCTAATCTGTAAAGTTCTTTCTCCAAAAGTGAAATACAAGTCCAACCCTGAAGAGAAATCTAGAATATTGCTTCATTATTTAGGCAAATTACTGATGAAGCAGCGTCTATCACTTTCCGAATTTCCTTGTGCTCAGGAGCAGGCTCCTTCTACTTCCCAGCATACAAATAAACATGTTTGGACTGTTTTTATTTTCTAAGGAGCTGCCTGGGATGTCTGACACCTTGTAGCGACCTTTGTTTGCAAATGCACTTCACTTTCCCAAACTGCTCAGCATGTGCTCAAGGTCTGAGCGTTTTTTGAAAGTGAAGTTTAATACATTTTACAAAGAGCACTGTTCCCGACACCGGGAGACGCTGGCACAAAATCAGCGCTGCAGAAAGCTAAATAAATAGGGCTGTTATGGTCCGCTTTATGTTTGTTTTCATACTGCTTCTGCGATCCTTGACCAAGTATCACAGAGGCAGTGACAGAGGTCATACGGGTGTCACCAGAGCTAGCAGCTGAGACCCTGGCGACATCAAATGATGTCCATGTAAGAGAACAATAGAAATAAGCATACAATAATATCATAATTAGTAACTGTGCCACATAAACTCAACAAACAATAAAAGCAATTGTGTGGACTTGCCATCTGTCAAGGGTGTAGAAGCCCTGGCCTTTTTCATGTGTATTCATTAATTAAATGATGTGGGTAAATTAATCTCTGCAAGGAAACTCTGCTAATCAGATTCTTCTTTTATAAGCTCAGTATCCTTATTTGCAGCACTTGCTCTACCAAGGGCACAGAGCAGGTTCAATGGACAAAAGTGCCATTTGAAAGCTGCAGTGACAGGGAAAAGCTCTGCAGCACGGAGACTGCATTTAAGACAAGCACACCACACCAAAGCCCTGTAATTATGAGTTTACTGTCCTGTTCGCAAACACATTTTTAAATATAAGCCATAACTGAGTTATGATATTTCTCATAATTATTGCAACCACATCAATTTGATATCACACATGTCAGCCCTTTTACCTTTAACAAAAGTGGTTCCTCATTCCTTCTTTGATTCACTCTAGTACAAACACCTGAAGAAGAATTAATTGTACCCCTGTTGAGAGAGTTGATTTTTCCAAATTCCTCCAAAAGTGAGGTGAAGAATGAGTGCCCAAAGATGGGGGAAGCTGTGTCCCCTAATCATCCCCAGGGAACTAATGGGGGTGAACTGGTACTGGTACAAGACCTGCCTCTCTGCCAGCCACAATTTTACCCAGGACTTCAACACGGAGCCCAAGAACAAGGACCAATCTTCTCCTTGAATCCTTGGATTGTCATACACTGCACCCTGAGAGCCAATGTCCAATGCTTCTGTATGTTATTACCACATTTTAAAAAGCGAACACAAAAAAGGCAGATTTAATTTGGCTGTTTTTGTGTCGGCTTTAAAATGCAGCAACATCACTTTATGCGCACCCCACACCCCTGCCTACGCCCTGACAAGGTGATCCCCAACCCATCCTCTCCCGCAGGTCAGATTCGTAATCGAGGGGGGGTTAAACCACCCCACAGCCCCCCTTTACCCACCCACCGCCCCTTCCCAGCACAACACACACTCACTACACACATGCACAGACATACACTTAACTTGCACTCCTGAGATGGTTCTTCCGGTCCTGGTGCACCTGTCAGCCCCGTCACTAAGTTCTGTGCATCGCAGCGGCTGACCGTTCGATTTAGAAGATCCCTCTGTGTGTCTTTTTATGTTTTTTAAAAAAATGTTTAAAAGTTCTTTCGACACCAGAACCGGTCAAATGGCAGTCGAACTGGGTTAACCACATTATGAACAAAAACAGCATCTGGTACTTCCTTTGGCACTCAACCCAACATTTCAAGACAGCATGCTTGCATCTCAAACCAGGTTTTATGCATCGTACCTTTCAGAGCATGTCACTTGTACAGCTTGAATCAACTACTTGATGCTGCTCCCAGACTCAAACTGCTGGAGTGTCCTTGCCAGCTCGAACCAGCAACTCGAACCAGCTATTACACAAATGACTCAACCCTGCTCAACCTCGCACTGCCACTTCATCGAACCACACACTGGAGTATCAGGATTACCTCCTTGAACCATCACTGACCCTTGTCTTGAACCACAGGAGCATCAATCCTGGACCCTGCCCAGCAGTTACCACACAACTCAAACTTACTTAGCACCCCATCCTGCATAGGTCAAACAATTTCTTCTAAACAGATCTGTGATACCAGATTCTCAAAGCTTGATGCAATCTTGCTGCTTGGATCAACATGACTCGCTGCACCAGAACTTGGCCTGAACTGCTCACACAACAGCTTGACGCCTGGTTCGACACTGTTGGAGCACCAAGAACAACAGCATGGTACAATTGACTGCTAACTACCCCCTCTGTCCAGTTTTCAGCCCTAGAGACTGGTTATTTTACTTTGATTCCTTTTGCACCCAAGAACTCATGCTTTTAAAGAACATTTTGGCTTTTACTTGCCTTTCACCCGCGATTCATCATGACCCAAATTGATACATCTTCTAACTTTGCTTATTCTCTGTTTTTTCCCAATGGGTGAGTTTTTGTAGTGTTTTCTATTTAGTCAGTCATGCATATGGTGTATAATACATTAATCTTTAAAAATAACTTAACTGAACAGTCCTTTATTTTGGGCTGTTATACTTATGTGTTTGGGTAGCTACTGGATCACATTCACACACCTCCTGGGAGTTTCGCCATCCCTCAGCCTCTGTTACTACAACAGGCTAAAGAGGTTACCTTAAACTATGCCTGTTTTGCTTTTATGATTGTGTTGGCTTTTGGTTTGTAGAAGTGTGAGGGGTGAGTAGGCTCTTTCCTCTATTCACCTTTGTACTCCTGCAGGGCAGACGTCAATTTGTCGGACCAATATAATTCCAAATCACACATTATGCAACCATACCCACAACAGCAAGACAAATGTTATTGTCTGGTTAACACTAACGCCCTGAAACACAGAAGATATTCCCAAACATACACATTTATCACAATAACAATACAAAAAAGGTAGGGAACTTAGAAAACAACTGTGAAACATATCAAAAGAGTACATATGATATATTTAAAGCATATACAGTACTTTTTAATGTTCCAATGGAGGCCCCTTTAACATACCCTACTAGCAGCAATATATGTCAAAAGACTATGCTATAGCCCCGCTCTCTTCTCTTTACAGCTAAAAACCATACATTAACAACAATCAGTATGTGTCCCCTGATTAAGGGTTGATGCAGACCTCTTGCCCCTCAGCTATTGTTCCTAATGTATATATTGACACAGGGTAAGACACTGTCACAGCACAATTTGTTTGCCAGAGTACAAGGCCAAAAAACTTAGAAACCCATGTGTATTTTGTAGATTTAGGAGAAGGGCTAAGCACTGAGAAACTCACATGCATTTAATCGCCAAATGAGAAGGCCAAAACCCTGTGAATCACCCATGCATTTGTAGGCAGATGAGAAAGACAATGCACTGAGATCTCCACAAGAATGTAGTGGGTGTAGGAGAAGGCCAAACCACTGAGGACCCCACATGCAACGTCAAGGCAGAGGAGAAGACCAAAGTACTGAGATCACCAAGTGAACATTATCAGTAGAGCACTGAGAAATATATGTGCATTAAGTAGACAGAGCAGCAGACCAAAGAAATGAAAACCGCACATGCATATTGTAGGCAGAGGATACATCCATAGAAGCTTTTCCCACACTGCCATTGGAAGGAGATAGGTGAGTTAAATCAAATGTCAGAATCTTCAGCATTACCCAAAAATGAAAGGAGACAGGGTGGGGGTTGGATGATGAATATACATTACGGAGCATGTTTTACCTAATGCAGCATTGGATGTATGCATTGGAGAAGTGCAGATAGAATGTGGACCCAGTAGCTACAGATCCCTTCATCTGTAAGAACAAGGGCATATGCCGCATGTGAATTTGGAGCATCAGGAAGACATGTAAATTGGTAATTCACCAACATTACACTTGCTACAGATTGGGAGGATTGAGTTCACCAACAGGAGTTGGTGGCCAGCTGCAACAAGGAAGCAGCCACGCCAGCCATTTTTCAGCGATGACAGGTAGCGGGTAGCCTAACCTGCCTATTGTATCGTTGGTGGCCGCACTACAGATGATCAGGAGCACCCTGCAATAACAGACACTCGATACAGTGGCTCTCATTATGGTGTCTGCTCGTGCACTGGCTAGGAAACTTTACATGATGCTTATTTATTCAATGGCTGTGCTGACGTTTCAGCATGTTCTTCGTAAAGGCACCATAACACTCCTCCTTTTTCATAAAACCAATTACAAAACAAAATCGTGCATGAAATAACTGTAAGTAAGCAAACATACTTTCGTCCATAACTACTGCTCAGCCATCTATGATGTAATCTTGCAAATATGCAAGCTGACTTCTTGACGTACGTTGTGGGTTTCTACTGCACTCTTACACGATGGTCAGCATGCTAAGGAGGGGGTCTGTTCCTTCTTCATCCTCCTTGATCTCCAGTGTCTGGCATATGCCATTGTTGCTTTCCCCTTCGTTTGTACTTATACCTGGAATTTCCATGGAACACAATGTCTCCCCTCCTGGTTGGCTCTCCTTGTTCCTCCACCCTCTCAAATTTCCTGAAGAAGGATAAGTCCCTTGTCAACCTGTCCTTCCCATTTGATGCCAAGATCATCAATCCCTTTTGGTCCACCACATGGAATGATTGTGGTTCATACGTTAGTCAACATTTTCCTACGGGGTGCCTTGTGAGCAACAGTACTGGGTTACCGAGCTTCAGCTGAGTGCCATGCATATTTCTTCTCTTGCTTTCTTTCTCATTCACCTTTTTTATGTCCTCCATTACTGACTGGGCATCAATCCTCTCTGTGATAAATGACTGATGAATCAATCCCCTGAATCAAGACTGCAAAAACAAGGCCTCAGCTGGCGACACATCAGTAAGGTAGCAATCAGATAAGATCTTATGACATTTGCCTTATTCACTGGCAATCCTGAAGTCTTTATTTGATGTTCTCATGAAGTGCTCTGCCTCCCCACTGGCACTTGGCCACCAAGGGGTTATCTTTGTATGTCTGGTATCACAATATTGCAGGAATCCACAGAAGCCTTCCCCTTGAAGTGGTGCCCCATTGTCTGAGCAAATCTCATTAGGGTATGAAGGTGGCACACCCCTGCATACTCACATCAGAGAGAAGACACCCCACTAGGGAAGAAAGGCCCAATTCGATCTTGTAAGGATAACACGTTTTAATCGCATACGCAGATGAGAGCAACAGCAAAGAACCCTTCTGCTAAGAACATTGCTGAGGAGTTGACTCCTTTTGTGACCACTTTTGTCAATAAATCACTGACAAATGAAACTGTTGAGGACAGTTTAAAACTCTCTATGGTTACCCCTCTGCTAAAAAAGCCAACGATTGACTATGCGTCTCTGCAGAACTATCGTCCCATAGCAGGGCTTCATTGGCCAGCTAAAATCCTTGAAAACGTAGTGACAGGTCAATTACAGAAATGTGTGGAACATGAACTGTTATTTGATAAGTTCCAATCAGGGTTTGGACCTGGTTTTGGAACCGAGACCGCCCTATTATCCATGCAGGATGACTTGTTAAAGGCTGCGGACCAAGGAGATCTCTCCCTCTTGGTAATGCTGGACCTCTACGCAGCCTTTGAAACAGTGAACCACCACATCCTCCTTGAGCAAGTGCAAAAGATAGGATCAGTCTCTGATTATGCCATATGCTGGTTTAGGTCATTTCTGACAAACCGTCGACAATAGGTGAAATTAGATGAATTTATCACAGATTTGTTCAGGCTGACTGTGGGGTTCCGCAGCAATGACCCCTTTCACTGTGGTTGTTCATCCTGTATATCCGTCCTCTTCTGGAGATATTTAGACGTTATGGGTTGAACTTTCACTCCTATGCGGATGATACCCAGATCTTTATCAGTGTGGTCAATTATGTCAGGGCATTTGGTTGATTGGAACAGTGGCTGGACGAAGTCAGCAGATATATGTCCAAAAACCAACTACAGCTCAATGCAGCTAAAACCAAACTTATTTGGTTCGAACCAAGACATCTGCTGACTGCAGCTAAGAAACTGCCCATCCCAACTCTTTTAGGAAAGACTTAAAAACTTGTATCTAAGGTAAAGAATCTGGCCTGTATTTGGCAAGATGGTCTTGGTAGCGAAAGTCAAGTGAGAGCCAAGTTTCAGCCAGTGCACTTCGCTCTGAGACTCCTATGCCAAGCTCTACCATACATCCCTACAGAAGATTATGCGACCGTGGTCGGTGCTTTGACAAGCGTGCATTTGGACTACTGTAACAGTCAGCTGTTGGGAATTCTGGCTAAGCAAATTCACAGACTGCAAAAAGCACAAAACACGGTGGTCAAGATGATTTTCAAGCTGGGCAGAACTGCCCATGGTTCATCATTCTGCCGTGATTTTCACTGGTTACTGATAGAGGACCGCATTAGATTTAAGGCTGCTTGCCTTATCTTTGAATGTGTTAATGGTACTGCCCCTCGATATTTGAGGGACAAGATCCATCCATATCAGCAATTAGACAGTTGCGTTTTTTGTTATGCTCTTCTTCTGTCGATACTCCACTCAGTGGACACATCTTGGGGAGACAGAAGATTCTCAGTATTTGGTCCAAAATTGTGGAATTCGTTACCATTAGAATTGAGGACCATTAGATACAAATTTTGCAGAGCATTAAAAACGGTCTTGTTTAAATAGGGTTCTTTTATATCCTGGTGGTTCTACATTTGGGTCCAACTATGTTCTGTTGGAATTGTGTTTCCATCAGTGCCGTTATACGGTTCGGTCCGTTCTGTGCGCAATACAAATACCAAAAACCAAACGCTCTGCCAAAAAATAGTACAAGCAGAATCATATAAAGGTAAACATCATCATAGATGACGCAATAGATACAGTAAAAACCTACACAGCTGGTTGGTGTGTGCCTCTAGATGATCCGCCTGCTCCATCAGATGTCAGGTCATTGGTTCCAGCCCAGTCTGTCCGTCTTCCATCACATGGGTTCTGCAGTGATCATTTTCTTCTCAAGTTGAAGGTCAAAGAACAAAAAAACTACACTCCTGACATATTGTTACTTTATCACTACACTGTGCACCTGGCAGGTCTTAAGATGTGCACAAATGAGATTCTGGGACACTCTAAACTTTAAACACACATTTCACTCACTCCCTTCCACACCATCCGACTCCAAGGTCTCCACCCGCGTTTTGAACTATAATGTATCCCTACCAGCACCTCGCAATTCAAATCACACAATTGTGGTTCAACGATGTGCCCTGTCGGTCCTCTTTGAACATTTCAGTACTTGTAATTTTGGGGATGGTCGTCAGGGGGCACGTGGTGCCATGGAATTCACTGATTTTAAGGTTTAGTCGGTTATATGGACTATAACTCGTGGTCGCCTGAGGATGGGCTGGGTCATGCTTTGTCCAGTGTGAGATAACATGCACACCAGGAGCCGGTCTGTGATCACGGCCTTGTAGGGCACATTCCTCTTGAGTAAACAACACATCTTTGCAACATTGTTATATCAGTGAATAGGCGTTGTGGCAATTGGGGGTGTTGGTCGTCCTCATGGGAGATTGGGCATGGCTGGAGATTTCCCTCATCTCCCAATTTGGGCCTAGTGCATGCAATGCAGCTTTCCCTGAGCAGGCCTTACCTTATACATATAATTACTAATATCTACGCAAAATAGCAATGTTGCTTGCACCCTGCGCTACACTATGTGGGTTGATTATATTTGATTATATTTAAGTGGGGTCCTTTGTATTGGGAGGGGGTGCTTTCAATTTCCCCCCGGCTGTTCAAAGTGCTTCGAATGCATCTTGCCTCAATCTAAAGCACTTAGGGGGGTGGGTTGGGGCTGCCCCATCCCAACATTCCCCCCTTTTGTTACTTCTACAGTAACAAACTCTGTATTACCTCTGCACTCCTGCTCCCTCCTATCTGCTTCCATATATGGCTGAGTTCCCTTTATTGGCACCCAGGCCCTACACACTGACCGCAAACTCTCCCCCCTACTCGTGTACTTTTAAGATGAGCAAGTCATATAGATGCATCCCGCTTCCCCCGCCAGGACCAATCAAACCGCTGTGTAATTTTCCAGATGAGGGGGTGGAGAAATGATAGTGGGTTCTAGACGGTCAACGTCATCTCCATATAGGATGGGGATGATTTCATACATTGGGCCACTTTGTGGGATATCAGGCTGTACTTCAATATCTTTTGTCTCGCAAGGTGCTTTTGAAACCCCAATTGATACCATCATTCTTGCGCTATTAGGTGCAACATTGGCACAACATCAAAGGCCAGTGGACAGGTGCAGAAAATAACACAGATGAAAACAATGATGGGTATCAACATCGTCATGATCACTCTGAGCCACGACGGAGCCCAACTGAATACCAAAGTAAACCAATCACTTTCTTGTACTCCTCCCTCCTTCTACATGCGAGCCCCCAGGCTATGGACAGCTGCGTTGATGTTGGGATAATGAGGTATTCTCGGCATCCTCAGGAGGTACTAATGTGCAGCAGGAATCACCAAATTTTTTTTCTCACAAACCCCTCCTTCCATTGCTGTTAACATGTCCAATGCATATTGGTTCTGCATTGTCATGATTCTCAGTGCACTCAACTGAATCTTGATGACGTTGAACCCATTTTCTGTATCGTTCACAAGCTAGACCAACTCCCATCTCATGATCTGCAACCATTTTTGCATTTGCTGCGGCCGGCAAACCCAGCAAATGTAAAGATGAAAAAGAAGATTCTGCTGAGTTGAAGATCCTCTATTCTTCTGGTATTTCAGCAAGCAATGCAGAAGAGTCTCTGGATATGTAATTCAATCTTTTCGTCCTCTTTAGTTGTTGGAACTGTCCTTTTCCTGGCAGAATGTGGAGATCTTGTGTGGGCAACATGCTTTGTCTTCATTTTTTAATATGGGGAGACTAGTTGGCCCCTCGGCAGGCAGTGCCCTACACTTCAGGTGTTATTCTGGTATTATTAATAGCACTGAGTTCAATGAGGCCAGCAAACAACAGACCCTCCATGATGGTGGAAGGTGCAAGTAAGCTTGTTGGAAACAGACCCAGCAGTAATCCTTCATTAACACTGTTCCCTTCTTCATCTCTGTGATCAGGATAGTCTCATTGCAATGTTTGTTTGAGCCGACAAAGATTGTACCCTTGCTGCAGAAACAGAATCTATATTCTTCTTTGTTGTGCACTTGCACTGGCTTTTCCATTGTTGCAATCCCTGTCAGCTTTGTGATATTCTCTCTCAATATTTGTTCAGAGAAATTGTACACCTGTGCTATCCTTTCCTTGCTGTCTATTACCAGTCCTTCTGCCAAGTAAGGTAGTGTGGTGTCTTACTAGTTGTTATTGACATGTTTATGCCCTTTCACCATCAGATATGGTAGCTCCACACAAATGATGTCTTTTGAATCGCTGCTGCACTGTACAAGATCAGGACCCACCATTTGCAGTTGCACACTATGTGCCTGGAATGTTCCATTTATTCTGCGTAGCGCAAGATGAACAAGGCATTGTGCCCCTATAGTTGGGAATGCTTGCTGTACTAACATCTTGGGAGCCCCTGACACGTGCAGAATGAGTGAATGCACAAAACAGCTTCCATTTACAGCGTTTCCTCCCACGCCACTCATGTCAGAATATCATGAGTTGCTAAACTCAGGATGACGATTATCCTCAATCACATCCAAACCCAGATTTTGATGCGTCTCGTACTTTCTTCGTACTTCTCTTTTCATTATACACACTGTTAGGGATGTCAGCTTTTGCAATGCTATCTAAAATAACAGCGTATTATTTTGAATAATTAGACACTCACCTATTTGCTGAAAACAACCTTTTCACTGTTTCCCCCATTGTCGTGTTGTACCAGTTATAATCATCACTAACACTTGCATTGTGGGGTGTAATATGTCCCCTGGATGCCATAAATAAAGAGGCCAGAGTCATTTGTGCATGCTCATCGAAATATAAGGCCAGCACAGAAATTATGCCCAACCTGAGGCCTATGGAACCAAAATAGGCCCAAAAATCTAAGGAAAGGACCTGACTCTAAAAAGTGCAAAGATGTGCGCAATACATTTCAGGAAAGAAAAGGAAAACTTGTGGCTGACAATCCATGGAGAGCTGCACTGACATAGAAAGAAAACGCAGTGCATAGTACCTTCAATGGGATACAAGAATTGTGCTCAATCAGCTGAAATGAAACAGAGAATTGCATGTAAATTAAATAAAAGAATGACATTTTTGTTTTTCCCTCCAAATTGACAATATGCTAAATGAAATTCTCACCAGACTTTCAAAGTGACAATGTGGTATTCTCACATACAGCATTAAAGAACGGACAATTTAAAAGTGAGTCTCATATATGGAAAAACTGTGTGATTTATAAGATGTCATTTAAAAGTAAAATTGTGTGTGAGTTTAAAAGGCCATGTGCTGCTGGTACTTTCTCCCAATATAAAACTAACCTACAGGACCTCCCATCTGCTGTCCTGAAGACAGGCCAGGTTGTCATCATCAATCACAAAAATTCCTTAAAAATACAAGAAAGAATTACATGGCTTGGATCAAAAATGCGGTGAAGACCAGAGAAAGTCAGGTCTGTACTGCAGCAGGAGTGACCTCCAGGTCATAAGTCCCATAAAAAGTCAATAAGTGTGGCTAGCAGGCATCTCTGCTTAGGTCACGTGCCTGAAGAGAATTTAAACTGGAAGAGCAAGGGCGGGGGCCCAGTGAAGGACGTGTGAAACTGCAGTTTGATTAAAATGGGAGAAATACATTTTATCACATAACATGGGCAGCATACATGTCACAATGGTCATTCCAGACTTTTATGAAAGGTGACAGTCACCCCCTTGAAACCATGCTAAAACGATTTGGTGGGATAAACATATCTAAAGTTATTAATGAAAATGTGATTTGGCCCTACCCTTGATTCTGAGAGATGTGAAAGTTGGTATGATTGTGCCGGTAATAACTAATATGAAGACTGTAACGTGACTAATGTTTCACTGATTTGGCTCCTGAGTAAATGAAGAAAAACAGTATCTCTTCATATGAAGGGCGTGTGGATTCAGAGTAGTCTTATCTGATTCGCATTAAAATGTAGTTCTCAAAAATATATGAATACGTGTAAAGATTTGAAAATGTAGGGTACTTGAGATGTTGAGATATTTTGTGAGGTCTAAGCATGCCGAGCCCACCTGTCAAAGTGGGATGATGAAGCTTTCTTCTCCAACAGTTGTCCCAAATCACTTCCCCATCCCCTTGTCCAATCAGCACACAGGCTGGAGATGGGTAGTGACAAACAACTAATCCCTTTCACGAGAATCCTGACAAGTTAGTATTGTCATTTGCCCTAAAAATAAGCCAGTTTGCATCAGACCCGGACTTCAAATAATTCCAAGAGGTGACCTGCTGCTAAAATCTGGCAAACAACATCCCAGCAGAGAGGCCTAAAGCTCGATTTGGAGACAGGAGCCAGGAGACTTAAAAGCGGACTGGGACCCCGTGAATTAAAGAGAGGAGATACTTAACTGACCCCTCTTGTTGTCCCAGCAGTGCCCTGATGCTCCCTGATTCCTAGTTTCAGGCCTCTCCTGTGATTAAAACCACCCAAAGCCATAGATTGTGTAGGCCCTATATTTTACAAGCATTGTTTTAGTTAATTCCCCATAGAAAAATATCCTGTTCATCTGTGTAGATCCCTAGCATATTTAATAAAAGTAAATCAATTAATTTCCCTATAGAAACTACAGGTGGTGTTTGTTGGCAATCAAAACTAACAAACTATTTCTATTGTGTCGTAAGCCGGTATAGACATTAAGAATTGCCAAAAGAATTAACCCCAAAGCTCTGTTCCACGTGTGTGTGCAGGGTGTAAAAATAAAATTCCCCATTGATTTCCTGCATTTTAAATCAGAAGTGGGAAGCCTTATAGTGCCTTTGCATGTGCAAGGTGCAAAATGAAATTGCACTTTTGTTCCCATTGTGCTTTGATCAAAGTTCCCAAAGCCCTATCTGTTCTTTTTGTATGTAGAAAAACACTTGCTTTTCTTTCTCACATTGCATCATTGATCCGAATCCAATCATTTTTCCCAGTGTGCTCTGAGCAAAACCTCAAAGCCCTGCCTGTTCTTTTTAGGTGTGGCAAAAACTTTTCCCATTTGCATTTTGTTCATTCCCATTGCATCAGTGCTAGTAATCCAAAAAACAATTTTCCCATTGTGCTCTGACCAAAACCCCACAGCCCCAACTGTTCTTTTAAGGTGTGGCAAAGCAAATTTCCCCATTTGCTTTTCTTTCTCATTTTGCATCTGTGATACTACTCATAAAACCGATTTTCCCACTATGCTCTGACCAAAACCACAAAGCCCTGTCTGTTCTTTTTAGGTGTGGTAAAAGTACTTTTATCCATGTGCTTTTCTTTCTCCCATTGCAGCTGTGCTAAATACTCAAACTCCAATTTTCCTATTCTGTTCCCACTACCTGCCAATGCGTTCCATTCAAAGGAGTCAAGCCTAATTGATGTTTACAGGGTGAGGAGGAAGGGTATCATAACATTGTTTTTTAAATCAGAAATCACAGTGTGTCTTCAATTGTTCTTTTTATGTATTGGTAGGTGATTTAGAAGGTATTGATTGTGACTGCATATCTCGGTGTTGGTTCTTTACAGGAGTCATTTTGTTGTGTTGCCACAGCATTGGTGGCAGATGTAATTTCTTTGTCAAAATTTGATTTAAATGAATACATTAATAAATATATTCTTAATACACACCAGCCTGGTTCCTAGTCCACTGTGGCACTGGGTATTTGTTGGGGTGGTGTGCGAGACAAGTTGGAGGCCTTACCAAAGCGAACCAAATAAAATCATAGTGATTTGTTGTGCAGCACATCCATTGGGGGAAAGTCACTCCCTGAGTTGGGTGTGACCGCATAATAAATGGTGACAGTGGGCATCATTACGAGAAACACAGGAAAAACGCAGCCATTACCGGCATGGTGTTATTAGCGTGTACGTGCAGCCTTGACGCCGCTAATAGCAGCTGATTACGAGTGCGCGAGCACACGCAAACGCCCATGATGGTAATGGCTGCACCGCCATGCCGCTAAAGACCTCCCAATCCCCCAATAGCGGCATCACGGAACCCGCTGATACCGCCTCCGCCCAGGAGCAACCTCTTAACAATGGACCCATAAATACCAACATGCAAATACCGGGTTTGTAATACAAGACCCAGAAATAATGTCATCGTGCCGGAACGGGAAATGCTCTGGCGTCCATCTTGAAAATCATAATCCATTGCAATCCCACGGCTACAGGCACTGAAATCCAAACCGAGATCCCAGCCTGCCAGAAAAAGACACAGTCCACCCTCAAAGCCACACCTCGTCTTAGCGAACAACGTTTCTGCGACGAGGAGCTAAACATGCTGGCTGACAACCTGGCCAAGCATGCAGATGTGGTGTTCAGCACAGACCTGTGCCGTGCAACACAAATCAAGAAGAAACAGATCTGGGAGGAGGTGGCCCAGAAGGTGTCCGCAGTGGGGACAACCACATGCAATACAAAGGAATGCCGGAAAAGGCGGGATGATCTGCGGCTGCGTGTACGCAACTTACTGACTATCAACCATCAGCAGGGCCAGACAACAGGAGGCGCACCATCCACACCCATCAAGCTAACATGATGGGAGGAGATGTGCTGCTCCCTGATTCACATGGAGGCCATTGAAGGGGTCAGGCGTGCTGAGACAGGAGTAACATCATCGGCTGACAAAGGTGAGTGAGTATTGGCACTACACAAACGTGAACACACACAACCAATCCAAATCCAATGGCTGAGTCCAAATGGCAAGTTGATGACAGCAAGTACATTGCCCATCACCACCCACCTAATGACTGCCCAACAGAAATGCCACCTCACTGTCAAGGACACACGCAACCAACCCCACTGACACAAACCACCAGAGTCCCCAATTCCAAACCCAAATACCATCAGCATGCAGACACACACATGCAGCACTGCAGAGAAGTAGGCCCCACCAGTGTCACATCCCACTGCATGGTGCAGACATCTCCACCACCAAGTGTACACCAGAGTCCTAGAGACGCATCACATGGCATGCGCACCATGAGGCATGTAAACCGCATGCAATCCATGACACACCTGTAATCCACCAAGCAAACTGCATGCACAACATGGATACGCTAGAAGGATGTACAGACACTGCACCACACACCCAACACATGTAAGCACCATGTCTGCTCCTCCAACATGCAGACAGCAATGAACAGGACCATAAATGTACTTACATTAATATATGTTGGATGTCCCTACACCCATGACTCATGCCCTGCCTCTCCATTCCACAGAGGCACAGTATCAGACAGTGATGACAGGCCCACCGCAGAAACAAAGCCAACAGCACCACGCAGAAGCAGAGGGGAAGATGATGGCACCAAGCTGTCTACGTCAATGGCCGGGCGGACGAAAACCAGCACCCCCATGCCACAGCAGTCTGGTAAACAGGGGCCACAGGCCGTAGGACCTGAGGAGCATCCACCCCCGACACATGGGAATGTGCACCAGCCTGGGAATTTGGTGTCATCACTGCACAACTGCCACAAGGCACAAAGGCATCCAAGCCCACAGACCAAACGACCCCTGCCCCACTGTAGCCAGCCCATGTGGACAAGGAGGGTACACCAACGGCCAGCAATTGTGAGGCTCATCAGTCACCGGCCACTAGTGACCCAGGGGAGGTGGCCTAATCTGCAACAAATAGTGCAGAGGATGATGTCCAACAGGATGAGGCAGACACGGCAGGGCAATGTATGTCAGAGGACATTGAGGGAACACCATTCATAGGGCACGCACCACAGCACTCCCTGGGAGATTAGTCGTGTGGTGGTAGCTCCGGGGAGATGTCTGGACCCGTATTCAGCCCTCAAAGCAGTCCAACTCCAGCTACCATGCGACCACCAGCAGTCAAGGGCCCTCATTACAACACCAGCGCTAAACCATGGCGCTATTAGCACCAGGTTGGTGCCGGTGTTGTAACGGGTCCGCCATGGTTCAATGGGGAATTACCACCCCATTCCAAGGTTGGCGGGGCGGTAATTCCCCATTGAACCATGGCCCTTCCCCATTCCCATTTTCGCCAATAGGGCTCTATGAGAATGGGGAAGGCGCTAAGTACGGTACCGCAAATTGCGGTACCGTACTTAGCACCAAGGTCACTTTTTTGGGTCCCTACTTTAACGGCTGGTGTAGACCAGCCGTTAAGGTCGGGTCCCGCAAAGGGACCTCGTAATCAGGCGCTAATGGGTTAACGGCGCCACAGCCTTTTACGGCGCAGTTAACCCATTAGCGCCAGGGTCGTAATGAGGCCCAATGACTTACGTGACCTAGAGGCCAACATTAATTGCATGGAGGAGCATCAGCAGTCCATGGATGAGATGTTGTGACAATTCTTCACAGTAGGGGAAGTCACATGCCCACCGTGACAGCATAAAGGCACTCACCCGTGCTGTGAACTGCATTGCCAGGCGGGGGCACCAGGGCATGGAATCAGTCACCCAGGCACTCACACATTTGGCTGCCACCATGGCACAATGCCCTGCAGCACCTGCCGAGTCACAACGCCCGCCATCCATGAGCAGTACCCCTGTAAGCTCAACTCATACAAGCCCAGTGCGTAGGTTACAGTGCACCATGCGCCGGCCAAGGGAGCCACAGCCTCCAGGCAAAAGGGGCCAACTGTAGCCGGACAGACATACGGGATGGAGGCTGTTAAAACTCATATTGTGTGCCGGACGTGGGTGTGTGGGGGAGTTGAGGGATGGGGGATGTTTGGGGGGCATGTGGGGGGTTAGAGGGATGAGTGGTGGAGGGTGGTAGGAGGGGATAAGGGTAGGTGGGTAGACTCAGTTGCATCGTGGGTGGGCTGTTCATATATGTAAATAGTTTCATTGATAATTACATCTCATTTGGATACAAATAACATGACTGGACATTGCTTATTGAGTGTGTCAGAATTTAATGCCAAACAGTGTCCACTGCCCAGATTCCCCCGATCCCAGTGTACAGCGAGTGGGAATTGATGCACCCTCTTCATCACAGTGCATCAAACGTAAATGTCCATCACTGATTGGCACACAGCATGTCCCTCATGGGCATTGGCACAGGGCTGATGTACTACTCTTATCCTTCATCATCCCCATCTTTACCCGGTGGTTGCTGGTCAATGTCAGGTGGCAGGGGTAAGTTCCACCGGATGCACATGTTGAGCAGTATAGCACAGAAAATGGTGATCTTATCCACCTTCTTAGGCTCATTAAGGAGGCTAAAGGTCTGCTCGATCACAACACGGGTATGGGGATGAACCCGATTGTACTCCTCTTTGTGCCTGGTCTGTGGGATCCGAACAGGGGTGAGGAGCCACGGATTCAAGGGCTGGCCACCATCACCTGCATGGGAGCACAATGAGGTATGTGTGACTCAATTTCTGCCATTACACCTGTAGTAATCACTGTCATGGCTGCAGCTATTTGGTCTTCACATACACATGCCCGTGGATGTATGCATATAGGTACATTTTTGCAATGTGTGCTGGACAATGGTCTGCAGGTTTGGATTGCGTTGTCCAGATGTTGCAGGGTGTTCATTTGCATGTTCTTCCAGATGTCCTGTGTTGTGCTTTGCTGCATTCATATGTGTTAGGCATATTCACTGCATGTTGCTGGATTATGTTGCAGAGGGTATACTCAGTTGATGTGCAGTGGACGCGTTGAGAGATGTGGCCTGCTTCTACATCTGGCGTATCGTCATTGATGTAAAACATTGGTCTTATGTAAGGCATTGTTGGGTCTCATTCAGGTCGGAAACTGTAGGGCCACAGTGTTATGATGTATGTGCTGTCTCCACTTACTCCCCAATCCCACCCAGGTGGAGTATTGACCCCCGCCCCACAACTGTACTGCCATGAGCCTGTCAGGTGACTTACCGAGCAGCCAGGCATGTCGTCCAGCATGTCGCTCCATGTAGCGTGGTAGTGAGGAATTCCGCAGCACCATGGCATCATGTGTGGATCTGGGATATCGGGCACAACACTTTGTGGTGATCGTGCTGGAGTCACACACCATCTGCAAATTGATGGAGTGGTATTGCTTATGATTTCGGTACACAACCTCAATGGCATGTGAGACCACCGATTCAGCATGCGTGTAGTAGAAGGCACTGATGCAATTGGGCATGCCTGACACTGCATGTAAGCCAACTTTAGTGTCAGCAACCTACTGGCCAGTCCGTGGTAGGGATATGTGGTTGTGTGCATGCTTCAGGAGGGCATCCAGCACTTGGGTCAGCTTGCATGGTAGGAGAGGTTGTGATATGCCATGTAGCTGGCCCACTGTGTGCTGGTAGGTACATGTGGCCAGGAAGTGGTGCAGAGACTCTACCTTCAGTAGAGGGGGATGGCAGTGCGACTTTCAATCAGGCTGACGATGTCGAAGTGTATCATGTCCACTATGGTGGAACCAACCGGTACAGGGTGTGGATCTGCTCAGGGGTTAGGTTGAATGGATGGCTCTGATGCGAGGGATTGGTGGCTGCCTACGTGGTGCCTCTGCCTGCACTGGTGGGGCTTACTGGGCCTGTCTCACCCTCCTTCTCCTCCTGTGTCCCCTCTGTGCTGCCTGTTGTTGTTGTAGTTGTAGTTGCTGGTGTAGCAGTTCAGGCATGTCCTCCAGCCCCAGGATTGCAACAGCTAGTGGGATCATTTTCGTGTAGGAAGGGGTGTGGTGTGTGGGTGTGCTCCTTTTGTACTGGGACAGGCTCCATTGACTCCAACTGTGGTGATTGTGTGCACCTGTGGCAGTTGGCTACACTGGTATTACGGGTGGTCCGCAATGCCTGTATTGCCGCCATCGTGCAGGGCCCATTTACCGCCTTTATGCCGGTACGTGCATGCCCGCGTAACTTCTGATGTCCTCCTGTTAGCGGCATCCCGGTATTTCCGCCGCGAAGGGGTGTGTGTACGCACTCATGCCGGTAAGAAGGGTCACGGTATGGGCAGTGGCGGTATTGCCTGGATGTCAGATCGGAATGGCCCAGACACATTAGCGATGCCGGTAATACCATTCCACCTTCATTTTTCATTACCTCCATGCTCTTAATGAGGGCCAGTATCCGCACTATTGCTACTCCTATATTAATTTCCATTATTATTATTATTTACAATCACACTATACTAATATATGTAACTCTGCTAATATTATTAAGAGTTATATGTACTGTCCTATTTGGATAATATACAACCCCCCTTTTATAGGACCTCCACTATAACAGCCACCCGCAATACAGTCCCAATATCAACATTGATGTAGACAGAGATCTGCAATAATGGTCAAACCACAATAATAAACATAGGTCCATATTTTCTCATTCGTGCATCTACACTTTGGGTCCTCACTCAACACATTATTTACATTAGTCATGTCCATCTTCTTCTCTCCTGAAATGAAAACACAAATACACAATACAACAAAAAGGAGAGACATACAAGACATACATTTTACACAGAGAAAGAGAAAAATAGAGAGGGAGAGAGAAAGAGAGAGAGAGAGGAAGAAAGAATGAAATAGAGGGAGAAAGAGAGATAGAGAGGAAGAAAGAAAGAGAGGGAGAGAGAGAGAGAGAGAGAGAAAGAGAGATTGAGAGAGAGGAAACAAGAAAGAAAGGGAGAGAGAGAACGAGAGAGAGGAAGCATTAAAAAAGACAGAGAGAGAGAGAAAGAAAGAAAGAAAGAAAGAAAGAAAGAAAGAAAGAAAGAAAGAAAGAAAGAATGAAAGAAAGAAAGAAAGAAAGAAAGAAAGAAAGAAAGAAAGAAAGAAAGAGCTCCTGAAAAAAGTAAGACATGGAGCTATCAGCTGAGCTTCGGCCCACCAACAGAGTGTGCCACTGCACACATATCATGCCTAGACAGGCCGGTGAAGGAGATGGGGCACAGGTATTGCTACCTCTCCTTTGTAAGATAATTGGTGTGCCAACGTACTATCTGGAGGTGCCCTATGGATGTCAGAGAGGTGGAACCAATTGTGCAAGCCCTTTACTTTCACCGCAAGGGGAGTGCAAAACACCAACTAGTAGGGCCTGTGGAACAGAGGGTTGGTCCACCTGCGCACAAAATCACGAACGTATACAAAATCACCAAGCAGCAGTGGTTGTGTGGTCATGCGCTCAGCAACTTTCGCTGTAGTAGTTGCTAGGTCCGTTGTCTCTATCGTCTCAATCCTGGGAGGTGCAATCTGTCGGGAGACACATTTAGTTGCCCTAGAAAGTGTGGTCAAATAATCTTTGAACTCGTCTTCTAGCACTGCTGCCCTATGTGCGTCTGAAGCTCTTCTTACAGGGATATGGGAGCATGCATATGCCGACCACTGACCACTTTGTGAGGTCACAGATGGTGGTCTCTGCTGGGCTATGTACATAAACTGAAGAGGGCCAGGGGAAAACAGTGCACCCAATTCTTGTTCAACATAGTACACAGTTTGGGCAATTTACTTTTGAGGATCCCATTGATCCTCTCCACAACACTGTTGTCCCGTGGGTGGTAAACTGAACACATCCAGTGCTAAATGCCGAGTAGTGCCGTGACATGCTGGAACAGTGCATTGAAAAAATGTGTGCCGTTGTCTGCCAAGAACACCTTGCACACACAACACCAAAGGAAAACCTCATGTACCAAAAATCTAGCAGCACATTTGTCATACAAATGTGCACATGGCCCCGCCTCCACCCACCTTGAGAAAGGGCAAACCACTACTATGAGGTACCTAGAGCCATTACAAAGCTCACCCATGTCAGCGTAATCTATGTGTAGTTCACGGAACAGCCAAGTAGGGCTGGGCAAAGTGCCCCATAACATCTGTAATGTCAGCCCCTACTGAGAATTTGACATGTGGTGCATTGTAGAACCACTTCTGTGATAATTTCCTAAATATTTTGTATAAACCAATATTCCTGTATATCTACTGTAATGTGCTGCTTCGAAGTGTAGGATGGGTAATGGAACCAGCAGACAACTATGAAAACTTAGTTATTAATCTGTCCAAATGATCTCTTACCAGTGATGAATAAAGCAGTCTCAACAGAGGTTTATCATTTGCACCATCATTTGTGTTGGATCCGATTGATCTACAAATTGATTTATTCGAATTCATTTGGAAATTGAAATTTAAAAAATTATTTGTGAGACAGGTTACAAGAGCCAAGGAAGTAAGCCCACATGTCAAACAAAGTACTCTAACTATAGCAGATATAGAGAACACCTTATTGCTAAGATCAATTGATGAATATGAGGAATATGAAATGATCAATTTGATGCAATAGTTTGTTTGTTTATTTGTAATGTGCACCAGACCCTGGGGTATCAGGGCACAGCAGATACAGGAATGCTTTAAACTTGAAATTACAGAGTTGCATAGGTTAAGAATTACACAATTACATAGATCGCAAGCAATTTTATAAAGGTAGAGTTACACAGTTATGTGTGGATACAAGAAAAGGACAGGAAAGCAGAGATTTCATATATCATACAATATGAGGGGCATATGAGTCGAATAAATATAGGCAGTGAGAATAATTACCATGCAGATACACAAATAATCATGTAGGAATACCTTGAAGGGATAGATGTATGTGATTTCTATTTACAGGAAAGTTCAGAGAGTGGTAAGAGGAAGAGATGTCAGTCTAGGGGATCGACTAGCGGTCATTTTCTATGAGCCATTTCGTAGTGTTGTGTTTGAATTTTATAAAGGTTTGGTCAGCCCTCAAGAAGGGGTGGAGGGAGTTTCATAGTTCGGCTGCTTTGACTGGGAAGCTGCTTCCGCCGGCTTTGGTCAGTTTGAATCTCGGTACAATGAGGCAATTGGTGTTAGCGGTCCTTGTGGGACAGCTGGAGATTTTTCTGTTAAAGTTCTCCATGATGTACCTAGGAGCGGCGTTGTACAGGCACTTGTGGATTAACAAGAGGGTTTTAAGTGAGATTTTGTCATTGGTGATCAACCATTTGTTTTGTCTCCTTATATCGGAAATGGGGTCTCTTCTTGATATGCTCTGTGCAGCTCCTAAGGCATTAGTCTGTAGAATTTGGATCCTGTCAATGATATACTTGCTCGCGCCCAGGTTTAGCACCTTACAATAGTCCGATTTGGACAGAATTAAAGCTTGGGCTAAAATAGTGCAGCTGGTCTTGGAGAGAAATGGTTTGCCTGCTCTGATCAGCTTGCATGTGTAAGTTGAGACAAATGCTAAGGTGTTGACCAGTTTAGCGAGACTGAGGGTTGAGTCGAGGTAGAAACCTAAGGTTTTTTCCTCTTTGGCAACTTCAATGATATTAGGGCAAAAATACTCTCAATCTCTCAATGGGCTTTTTGGAGACGCCTTATGTGTAGTAAATACTACTTCGTGAAACTTCAACCACTTGTTTCTTTTGTTAATTTTTAATTCAACCTGTGAGGTTGTGTCCAAATAATACTCTTCAATGCTCATTGTTGAGTGAAGAGTATTTGGGACCAAGTTTATTAAGATTTGAAGCAGTGCCTAGAATGATAAGCTCAGTTTTGTCATCATTCAGTAATAGCCTGTGGACGGCCATCCATGCCTGGATGATGAGATAGGTTTTGTTTACCACGGCCAAACCCTTGTCATAATCCCCGGTAAGCGATATCAGGATCTGGGTGTCATCTGCATATTTCGTGTAGGTGTAGGTGTAGGTGACAGGTGAGAAGGGGCTTAGTAAAAATGTTATACAGTGTGGTTTAGTCACAGGATCGCTGAGGCACTCTGCATTTAATAGGGATGGGGTCCATCACTCAGAAAGGACTGAATCCAGGCTATAGCCCCCTGAGAGAAGTGGGTTGCAGTGTCGAGCTCATTACATAGTGTTAGGGAGAATTCTCCAGAATGGCTAATCTCCCATACCTACTGAGTCCCTCAACAGATTTGCTGGATTTCTAGGATTTATTTTTTTACCTGGTAAGAGTGTGAGCCTTTTTTACCACTCTAAATGTGTTTTGCTGTGTGCGTTTAACATGTTTGTTTTCATAGACTGTGGAGCTTCACCTACTCCCTAGGCATCATCGTTTTACTGTGTGTTACACAGCACCTTTAGTGCAGTGACACAGGGTTGTCTTTTTCAGACTTCCCACTTTAAACCCCATATTCTGGGACTGACTACTGTCTCTCAGAACATGTAAAGTTTCCATTGACTTTATTAGTTTTTTTAAAATCACAGACCTAGTACAACCTATCTTACATATAGTACTGGAAAGGGTTAATAGTTATCCCTTTTTGTCTGTCTCTCATGGAAAATTATTTTGTTCCCCTTTCTTTAAGATTTGGCTGGTGGCAGTGGTATCTACCATATTTTACCTACCGCATTTTATTTGAATAGCCTTGGTACTGTTTTAGGCTATCTTGGTAGCCTCAAACTTAAATCCACTGGACCCCATTTACTTTTATTTGGTTCTGGCTGGTTGTATTCACCATTTCTTTTTGTAAAGGTCTTTCTCGTGTTTTACTCTGCACGCCAAACCATGCCAAACTAGGATTGGTTCCTTTGTTCACCGTCCTTTGGCGGGCTTCTGCACAGAAGCCCTCCTTAGGCGTCTGAGAATCTGGGGGACAGAGTGTGAGGGAGGGGTTTTAGGCCCCCTGCACAAGGTTCTCTTGGAAAACCAAGTCACACTCTGGTTTGATTGGTAGGTGGCTGTCTGGCCAGGACAGCCACCCTGCTGTGTGATTGACAGCCAGGCTGTATGAATGGGGGAAAACTGCATAAAAAGCAGGTCTCTGGGACTAGGAAGGCAGAGTCTCCACTGGATCGAGAGAACCGAAGAGAATCTGAAAGAAGAGGACCACTACCACGACTGAACCTCCCGGTGAAGCCCTGCTGTGGGTATAAATCTCCAAAGTTTGATGACAGAGAAGATCTGCAAGGAATCTTCTTCCCTTGAACTGGTGGGACCAACCAGTTCGCCAATCACCAAGCAAGGCTTCCTTCCCCTGGTTGAATTTGCTGTACATCGCTGCAGTGAACCGGATAGCCAGGATGCTCGAACCCTGTTTGGGTTTTAAGGAGCGCACCTTTTATTTGTTGTTTTGCTCTGCTGCTGGTTTCTTCCCATGGCAATGCAGGACCCTCCAGTCTTCCTACTTAGAGTCAGTCCGACAGTCGCTTCAGGAACCCTGAGCCTGCAGGACCTGCCAGGAACTTCAGCCTCAGCTACAGCCTTCTTCTCGCTTTAAGGTACTGTTCTAACCTGGTTGTTCGTTCCGTCTGACCGCTGTCAAAGTGTTTGAAATCTTTCGCCAATCCGAGGGCTTGTCCTTCTCTACTCTTTTCAATAACTTTTCTTCCGACCAACTTCATTTCAACCTCTTGGCAAAGACTTAACCGCAAACTACTCTAATCTGTGTGATGCTCTGCAAAGGCTTTGTACCATTAACATTGGCCCAGGCCTATTGATATGATATAATATGGCATTTATACGCGCCTATACAGAAGTGTTTCAAGGCGCAAAACTCTTTAACTCAGAAACCTTGAGTCAGTGTTTGTTTGAACCATAGTAATTGTTGTCCTTTGTGTAACTTATGATACTGCTCACTTTACTGTTGAGCTAAGTCTGGCTGCTCAGGCATCGCTATGACTTTACTGTATAGTACTGGCTTTTACCAAAGCTGAATTTGTACTTGCACGTGTAATCTTAATTGTGTGTGGTGTTCCCAAAGGGTACTGCATATGATTCTGCCTAACACTGGTGTACAGTGGTGAGGATAAAGTATAATAATTACACTTAGAGTGCTGCTATTACCTTGGATCAACTAACCACAAAGCTAAACATCACTAAAAAGCACATTTTAATCATGTCTGCTATGGAAAGCTACAGTCAGGAGACCCTCCTTAGTTACACTGTGGATTATCTGAAAAACCTGTGTAGAGAAAGGAATCTCTCTGTTAAAGTCAAAAAGTCAGAATTCATTGAAATGTTCTTAGAGAAACAAAGTCTGGGGAGTGGGTCCAAAATAATTGCCCCTCCAGCAAATGTGGCAAATGATGAGGTTGATAATATGTCTGTTATTATGGATGAGTTAGATGAGGCAGATGTGCACCACAATGTAGGCCGTACTGCTTCTCTACCTGCTCTGCAACCTCAACCTTTGTCCACTGGGACCCCATCAGGTCCAACACTGAGTCCTGACTTAATTGCTCTAGAAAAGATGAGGCTTGAATTGGAATTTAAACGTATTAATGCTCAAACTGAACAAAAGCATCAAGAACTGAAACCCACAGAAATGGGGATGAACCATGCCTTAGAAATGAAAAAGTTGTCCATTGAAAATGCTTCTCTCCCAGAGTCTTCTAGTTCTTCCAGTCCTAAGAGACCTCGTATGCCTAAAGAAATTGTTGGTGTGTATGAAGCTAAGCTTGATATTTTGGATTGGTTGGCAATGTTTGACTATAATCATGGGATTCAAGACATTACAGGGAATCAGTTGATTCCTTGGCTCTTCTCTAGGCTACCCACTGTTGCATCTGATCTTGTGAAGGAGTTGGGGGAGGTGGATAGGATGGGTAATGAGTGTGCGAAGCTAGCTTTAATTGCTAGCTTTGGGAAAACCCCTTCCCGGTACCTTAAGAGGTTTAGGACCCTCAAAACGCATGATGGTACCCCTTGGGCTACCAGGGTATGTGAATGTTTGAAAAACGTAAATGGTTGGGTTAAGGGTTACAGAGTAAACACTTATGAAGGTATTGCCAAGGGGTTAGATCCAAAGAAGTTAGCTAAGGCTGCTGACGTGTGGGTTGCCAACAGGGCTACTCACAAGGATTCTGGGGAAACTCAGAAGAAGGATGAGGGAAAGCAACCAAAGAAAGATAACAAGGAGAATTCTAATACCTCCAATCCAAAAGGGGGCCCCAAACAGCAACATAAGGGTAATCCACAAGGGAAAACAAATCAGGCTAGTGTACCATCAGGATCCAAACCAGATGGAGGTGAGAAAAACCCCCATTCATCAAAACATTTGGGAAATGTTATGTTTGTGGGTCACCTAACCATGGTAAAGGGGATCCCAGATGTAAGGGTAAACCTTCAGGAGTCCACACTGTCTCCTTAGGATTCTCCGCAAAGGAGGAAGTACCTATGGAAAGTGAAACTTTCACCTACTAGCTGATGAACCCATTAGAGTCTCAGCTAATGTTTCTTTAGTGTGCCTGAGTTTGTGGGAACAACAGAATTAGATGTCTATAATTTCATCCCAGATAATACTAACAAGTATTGTAAAGATAGTGTTCTTGTGAATGGCCAGGAAACCCCTGTCATCAGAGACACTGGAGCCAGCATAACTGTGGTTGATGAATCATTTTTCAAGGTAGAGGATGTTACTAAGGAACCCAAATGCCTAACCAAGTGAGCTGGAGGCCCTGTGCAAATGCTTCCCCAGTTACCAGCTCCCATCCAGTGTAATGATATGAAGGTCAAAATGCCTGTTAGTGTGCAGAGTGAAGTGCCTGGGAGAGTCCTGTTGGGTAATGACCTGAAAACTCTGGGAATTGTGTCTAGTACCCCCAGGCCTCACAGTGAAAGGAAACAGGAGCTCACTATGTCTGCACGGGAGAGGACCTTGAGAGGCTCTCCAGGGGAATTGATAGAGGAAACTGTCACCCCCACCCCACAGGAGTTGCTCACTGCTATTTCAGGAAAGAAAGAGGCAAACGGGGAACACAAGACCTCCAAGAAGAAAGCAGATAGCACCCATGTGCTACCAACGAGGACATCCCCAGGATTGTCCAAAGTCACACCTGTGACTCCTCCACCTGCTGAGGCTGAGTGTGAGGTACAACACTGTGTGGTTGATCCAGTTTCTGAAGAGTCATATCTGGAAGAATACATGACTTTAGTTGGATATCTGGATTCTGTTGACCATCCTGAGCTGCAGTATTTACTGGCAGAAGGTGGACCCAACAGGGCAGACTTCAGCAGATGACAAAGAGAGTGTCCTACTCTTGAAGGTCTTCGCCTACAGGCAGCTTCTCTGCTTGATGGGCAAGTGCCTGCGAAGCATAGGTTGCACTGGGAAGATGGTTTCTTCTACAGTGAACTGACTGAGTCTATCCCTGGGGACTGCAAAAGAATTGAAGTGCCCCTTGCTAACAGACTCCAGTTCCTACGGTTGGCCCATGAGATACCTTTGGCTGGTCATTTGAGTTTAAAAAGACCAAGGAAAGGCTTTCCTTAAACTTCTACTGGCCTAAGATGGGTTCAGAAGTTGACAAATTATGTAGGAGCTGTAACACTTGCCAAACCTCTGGAAAGAGTGGAGCCAAGAATGTGGCACCCTGGTGCCTCTCCCAGTGCTGGGAGTTCCTTTTGAGATGGTGGGCATAAACATTGTTGGTCCCCTTGACCCTCCCACATCTTCAGGAAACAGGTTTATCCTGGTAGTAGTAGACCATGCTACTAGGTATCTTGAAGCAATACCTATGAGGACTGTTACGGCTCAGGCTGTGGCTAAGGCTCTACTTTTTATTTTTACCAGAGTAGGGTTTCCTAAGGAAGTGATATCCAACAGGGGATCCCATTTTATGTCCCACTACATGCAAGTCATGTGAAAAAACTGTGGTGTCACTTACAAGTTCTCTACAGCCTACCATCCACAGACAAATGGACTGGTAGAGAGGTTTAATCGTACTATGAAGGGCATGATAGGTGCTTTAGAGGAACCCCTTAAAAGAAAGTGGGACCTTCTACTGCCATGCCTTCTCTTTGCTTATAGAGAAGTCCCTGAGGAAGGAGTTGGTTACAGTCCATTTGAACGTCTCTATGGTCATCCAGTCAGAGGTCCATCGGCCCTGATTAAGGAGGGGTTGGAGAGTGCTCCTTCCCCCAAGCCAGTTAGAGTGACTGACTATGTGATAGGTCTCCAGAGAAGAATGTCAGACATGATGGCAGAAGCTAATGATAACTTAAAAGCAGTTCAGGCTCTGGTCAAACATTGGCATGACCAGAAGGCCAGCATGATTGAGTTTACTCAAGACCAGCTTGTACTAGTTATGGTGCCAACAAGGCAGAGGGTCTTGCAGGACAAATGGATAGGACCCTTCAAGGTTGTGGGCAACCTTGGAGAGGTGATCTCTTTGGTAGACTTAGACAGACTCAAGGAGGCTCCCAGAATCTTTCACACCAACCGTTTGAAGGCATACGTCTCAAGACCAGAAGTGGGAGCTTTGCTTCTAGCTTCAGCTTAGGAGGAAGAAGAGAGTGAACGTCTCCCTGACCTACTCAGAAACCAACCTTTGGAAGAGAACATAGAAGGAGTCAATCTCTCTTCTAATCTGACAACTGAACAACAAGAGGAGTGCAAGGTTCTGTTAAATCAGTTTGCCTCCCTGTTTTCACTTTCACCAGGCTTGACCCCATGGGGCCAGAATGATATGCTCACTGGTGACTACCTGTAAAAAACAGAGGTTGCAGAATGTCAGAACATGTGAGATCCCACATCAAAGGAGAGGTCAACAAGATGCTTGATCTCAGGGTTATAGAGCCCTCTACAAGTCCATGGTCTAGTCCAGTTGTTCTAGTACCAAAGGCAGGATCCAAGGGGTTGAGATTCTGTGTGGACTATAGACCTCTAAATGCAGTCACTAAGACTGATACCCATCCTTCGCCAAGGACTGATGAACTGTTGGATAAACTTGGTGCAGCCAAATACCTCAATATATTTGATCAGATGACAGGCTATTGGCAAATAGCCTTGACAGACAATACCAAGGAGAAAACTGCATTTGTAACCCCAGCATGCCTCTACCAATTTAAGGATATGCCTTTTGGATTAAAGAATGCACCTGCTACATTCCAAAGGATGCTCAATCAAGTTCTGAATGGGATGGAGGACTTCTGCATGGCATACTTGGATGACATTGCAGTATTCAGCTCTACTTGGAAAGAACATGTTGATCACTTAGGATATGTTTTGCAGGCTCTTGAGCCGGCCCATCTGACCATAAAGGCAAGCAAACGTAACATTGGTCAGAGCAAAGTGGTCTACCTTGGTTATGAAGTAGGAGGAGGTGAAATAAGGCCATTGCCTAGCAAAGTACAAACTGTTCAAAACTGGGCCTCCCCTACTACTCAAACCCAAGTGAAAGCCTTCCTAGGTCTCACTGGGTACTACAGGAATTCCATTGAGAACTATGGGTCCGTAGGTTCTCCTTTGAATTAAGTCTCCTCTCCAAAATTCCCTAAAAAGGTTAGATGGAATGCAGAGTGCACTCAAGCCTTTCAAAACCTGAAGAAAGCCCTTTGCCAAGCTCCAGTCCTAAGAGCTCCTGATTATCACCAACCCTTCATTGTGCAGACAGATGCATCCAATACAGGTATAGGTGCAGTCCTTAGTCAACTGGATGAGAAAGATAGGGAGCATGCCATTTGCTTTATCAGTAGGAAACTGAAGGAACCAGAAACAAGGTCGGCAGAGCGTGAGTGTTTTGCCATTGTCCCGTCTTGGAAGAAGTTTAGACCATACTTGTATGGATCTATTTTTGTGATTCAGACAGACCACCAACCCTTGAGATGGTTAATGCAAATAAAAGGGGAGAACCCAAAACTAATAAGATGGTCAATCTTCCTGCAAGGATTTGATTTCACCATTGAGCCCAGGTCAGGATGTCATGTGGGATGTTTTAACCCACTTCTGCTTTGCTATGCTGCAGTACTGTGTTATGATGGTGCCAGAAATAGCTTAATGGCCGCAAAACCCTTGTGGGCACCAAGACCTCTGAAAATTGCGCTTTGCAAAGCTCAAAAAGATGGCTGCCCAATCTGCCACACATGTTGTCAGTGGTGGAACAGAGATCTCACTTCTGGAATATATCACTGGGCTCCACAACAACTAAAAATGGAGTACAGAAGGAAAAAGCAGTGTTGCTAAATGAAACACCAAAATCCTGCCTTAAATCCTTTTTTCTTTGTTGCTGAGACTGCAGAATGCCAGTACAAAACACCCTCAAACATCCAAAATGCTTGCTGTGTGCTACAATACGCTTAGTTTAAGAAATCATTTTGAACTTGCAAGGTCCTGAAATGCTGAAAGCATAAAGGGATTTCCAAAGCAATAGTGGCCTTTCTGTGGATTTCAAAAATCTCTGTGCAGCAGTGGACTGCTGAGATGACATTTGTCAAGAGCCTGCCTGATTAAACTTTAAACATGTATAAACTGAAATCAAATGTTCGCAATCTAAGAGGCCTGTTACTGAGAGTAACCATCTTGTAATTGTTTTGATCCCATGAATTAAAATATTGAATCAGAATTCTAGCTGCTATTCTGAAATCACAAATTTGTTTTAAGCTAAGGGAAATGCAACAGAATTATCAATTAAATCAAGCCTGGCTAAAAGCTACCAAACTGGAATATCAGGTTTCACCATTGAAAGATGGCCTTTCCCCCCACCAGGAAATCACACCAAAGCGATAAATATAGGGTTTGGAAAGAACTTGGTCTACACAGGCAAAAGGGAACAATGAACAGCTGCTGCTAAGGAAATGCAGGGTGTGAGGACCGTCGTAAATGGCCTCTGCCAAGAGCAAACAGGGAGGAGACAGCTTCTGAACTGCAGGGAGACAAAAAGAGGTGGAGACAAACAACCATCTGTGGCTGAACTTTCACAAAGAACACTTTGTAAAAGACTTATAATTTTCCAGTGAAAATTGTACAAAATATACCAATAACAGATTTGTGAATCTAAAATGTTGGCTCCACGTTTCAATAGGCGGCAAAATCGTGACATGTTCTGGAAAGAAAAGGCAGAAAATTTAATTTTACACAAAATGTATTTTTGCTAGTAGTCTGAAACTTTATATACTTACACCCATGTTAAACGCGCACACTTGTAGAAATTTGCTTATAAATTGGACATTGTGTTCCTGATGAAAAGGGCAAAATTCTGTGAAAAGCCAAGACAAGATCCCACAGCTACGGGGTGTTTTGAGGGATAGCTGCTATATAAAATATGTAATCTGTATATGTGATTGTCATAGAGGTTGCACATGTGTAAATATGTATGGTGCCAAAAGTAGATTTTGTGTTCAAGGGGCTAGGGGTGGATTCTCTGCCTCATAAAATCACACCATAAACAGGACACTCTGTCGCTCTCCTCCTATCAAGACAGAGAGGAGACTCCCTGACAAAGGGGCAAGCTTAGGCTAAACCAGTCCACAAACCCCTTTATCATAGCATAAATAGAGACAGCTCACCACTCAGAAAGACAGACAGATTCACTCACGATCACAATACTGGCGGAGCACCCTGCTGCTGAACAACTCTACATTTTCCTTGATCCAGACTCCAGAAATATGGCAAAGCAGAAACCCATTGCATAACTGAACCATTTTCAGCTAGGCCTCCAATTCCAGATCCAGAACCCCACAAACTTAAGGGGAAGCATCAAAATACAGCCGGGCTGCGCTGTACTGTTTGCCTGCTGAAAGAATTATCATCAGAACCAAGAAGGGCTGATCCAATCCAGTCCTGTGCCATGCTGTGACCAGAATGCATTACAGATCCAATCCAGTCCTGTGCCATGCTGTGACCAGAGTGCCTTGCTGATTGCAGATGCTATCCGATGTTATGATATGTTATGTTATTTTGCATTTATATAGCGCCTTATATACCATTGGTATGGTCTGAAGGTGCTGGTAGGTTGAATGCCCTTGGCAACCGAAGTTCAGGTCAGTAGAGAGAGTAGAGGGAGTCCAAAAGTGCGTGTGCGCACCAGGTATGTGTGCAGCTGGTGCAGAAAACGAGTGGTAGCTGCTTCTTAGCTGTAGGTGTGGTGGTTGAGAGGTCAGGAGTATGTGTTCGCTCTGGTCGGTTTTACCCAGAACGAGTGTGGCTGCATTAGACCTGAGGAGAACGCCTGGCTGGGGGGTGTGAAACCAGCAATGATTACTAAGAGTGATGTGGAGTAAGCGGGAGATGTAGATATGAGAACAGTTATACCGAATGGTGTCATAGTATCTCTGTGTTCTAGATGAGTGGTGGTGTAAGGGGGAGAGTAAGCGTGGGGTGTGGTATGATGTATGTTTTCAAGTGTTTCCTTCATTCCAAAGCATATTAAGTATCGTCCCTTGCACATATTCGTCCGTTCCTCATACTCGTCCACTCCACACATTCGTCCAGTCATTATCATCGTCTAGTTCACACCCTTGTCCAGTCCGCACACTCGTCCAGTCCGCACACTCGTCCAGTCCACACACTCATCCAGTCTGCACACTCTTGTAGTTTATACTCGTCTAGTCTACATACCGGCTCCAGATAGGGCACTCGTTCAGTCCACAATGGTCGTCCGGTCCATCCACTCATCGGAAAAGCCAACTACTCGTCTGCTCTGTCTGTTCATCCATTCCAAACACTCATCTGCTCTATGTTTTTGTCTGCTCTTGGATTCATCAGTTAGGCACACTCGTCCGCACCACGCATTTACCCTCTTTACCCAATCGTCGCTCCATATATTCATCCACATCAGACATTCGCTCGCTCCATATACACATCCGTTCCATACGCTCATCCACGCTACACATTTACTTTTTCGCTCTCCTCATTCATCCGTTCTCCACAATCATCTGCTTCACACTGATCTGCTCTCCACACTCGTCCCTTCTCCACGCTCCTCTGATCTCTTCTGGTCCCCACGCTCAACCGCTCTCTGCACTCAACCGCTCTCCACTCTCATCCGCCAACCGCTCTCCACTCTCATCCGCCATCCGCTCTCCACTCACATCCGCCAACCACTCTCCATTCTCATCCGCCATCGCTCTCCATTCTCATCTGCCAACCACTCTCCACACTCATCCGTTCTCCACACTCGTCCGTGCTCCACACTCATCCACTCGCCACACTCATCCGCTCTCCACACTCGTCTGCTCTCCACACTCATCCGCTCTCCACACTCATCTACTCTCCACACTCATCCGCTCTCGCTACTCATCCGCTCTCCATACTCATCCGCTCTCCACACTCATCCGCTCTCCACACTCGTCCGCTCTCCACACTCATCCACTCTCCACACTCATCCACTCTCCACACTCATCCGCTCTCCACACTCATTCGCTCTCGCTACTCATCCACTTTCCACACTCATCCGCTCTCCACACTCATCTGCTCTCCACACTCATCCGCTCTCCACACTCATCCGCTCTCCATACTCATCCACTCTCCACACTCATCCGTTTTCCACACTCATCCGCTCTCCACACTCATCCGCTCTCCACACTCCTTCGCTCTCCACATTCATCCGCTTTCCACAACTCATCTGCTCTCCAGTCTTGACCGCACGCTTCCGTTTATTGTATTTGTCTGTTCTGTACACTTCATCCATTCTAATTATTTCATTTATGTCATTCACTGTATTCCCTTCTCATTCATTATGTCCCTTTCATCGGTTCAGATCTCCAAGTTTCTCAATGATTTATTCCTATTTTCTGTTTCTCTGTTTTGATCTACTTTACTCGTTTAGGCCTGTTTTGTCTTTCTAGTTTACATTCGAGTTTATTTAGCTGTCATTTCTCGCTTCATGTAGTTTGATGGGTCGGTATTATTGTGATGATGCTAGATTGGTTTTATGGGAAGAGCCAGGTTTTCAGTAGTTTGCGGAAGGACTTTATGTCCTCAGTTAGGCAGATATGGGGTGGGAGTGAGTTCCACAGGGTTGGTGCCAGGGCAGAGAAAGATGATCCGCCTAGCCTGACTGAATTTGTCTTGGGAATTCCTAGGAGGCCAGCTGAGCTTGATCTTACTGTGCAAGAGGGATGATAAGGTATTAGTTTGTCTTGAAGATATTGCGGTCCAGTTTTATGCAGTGCTCTATGGGAGAGGCATAAGGTTTTGAAAACTACCCTACGGGCTAATGGAAGCCAGTGCAGTGTTTTAAGGTCTGGGGATATGTGGTCTCTTGGATTGAGTGCAAGTAGCATTTTGGCCGCCGTGTTTTGTGCTCTTTGGAGTTTATTCAGTTGGTAGGCATGGATTCCGAGGTATAGGGGGTTTCCATAGTCTAGTCTGGATATAACGATTGATTGGACAGCGGAGACTCTGTTGGGAAATGAGAGGTATGGAAAGACGCGCCTAAGGTTTTTAAGGTGGTAGTGGCAGGACTTTGAGACATTGTTGACTTGGCGCAAGAGTGTTAGGTCAGAGTCTAGGGTGCATCCGAGATTTGTTACTGTTTTGGAGGATGTAGGTGAGTTGCCCAAGGCAGGTGGCCAGGGTAGTGGGTGCGGAAGGTCGGAGTTGCCGCAAACCATGATTTCTGTTTTGGAGGGGTTTAACAAGAGGTGGCTTTGGGTCATCCAGCGCTCTATGTTTACAAGGCAGGATGCCAGGTCGGGATGGGAGTTGGGTTTCGAGTTCAGGAATTTTAGAATTAGTTGAGTGTCGTTGGCGTAGTTGTAACATAGGATGTTGTGTGAACGAATTATTGGTGGGAGGGTGGTCAGGTAGAGATTGAACAGGAGGGCAGATAGACATGCGCCTTGAGGGACTCCCGTGTCGACTGGTCGAGCTTGGAAGGTAAAGCTGGAGAGTGTTGTTATTTGGTGCCTGTCTTTGAAGAATGAAGCTATCCATTTAGAACGGCACATCCTGCGGAGTCTGCTGTCATTTTAAGGTCGTCCCAGATCGAGGTTATGGTTGTTTCGGTTCCGTGCCGAGTTCTGAAACCTTATTGGGCGGGGTCAAGGAGATTGTTGGCTTCGACAAAGGCGTTTAGTTGGGAGTAGGCGGTTCGGTCAATGAGTTTGGCAAGGAATCTGGTGTTGAGATTGGGTGGTAGTTTTTGGGCTCGAGAGGGTCGAGCGAGGGTTTTTTTAATTAGAGGTTTGACGTGTACTATTTTGAATGCTTCGGGAAAAATACCGGAGGAAAGGGAGGCATTTATGATAGATCTTGCGTGTTCTCCTGTGCTGGTGGAAGCAAAATGTCCTTAAGGGTTGTGGCTGGGCAGGGGTCCAGAGGGGATCCAGATGGTTTGCGGGCAGATAGAAGTTTGAGGAATTGTTCTGGTGATATTGGACTAAAGGATTCGAACGTTGGTTGAGTAGAGGTTGCAGTTGGCGGGCTGGCCGGTATGGGAGGGGGAATGTTAATTGGTTGTATGAGAGCCAGTTTGGTGTTTAGAGTTGTTGTCCTTTCAATAGCTGTGGTGTAAAAGTGGAGGGAGAGTGAGTCACACAGTGATTGTGACGGGGTCGGGACGGTTGTATTACAAGTTGGGTTGGTGAATTCGGAGATGATTTTGTGGAGTTCTTTGCTTGGGTTTTTGCAGTTTAGGATTCGGGTGTTGTAGTGGGCTTTTTTAGCTTTCCGGATTTCAGCCTTGTAACGGTACAAGTGTCGGGCCAAGGTGGTCCTGCTCTCGAGGGTTTTCTCTTTTTGCCAATTGCGTTCTAGGTATTTGTAGTGTCGTTTAATGGTCTTCAGCTCAGGAGTGAACCATCTGGGTAACGGGCCACGGCGGGTTGATGGTTTGCATGGAGGGGTGTGTCGAATCAGAGATGTGTTGAGCAATGAGTCAAAAGTCTCAGGTGTTAGTTGATTGTTAGGGTGGCAGGTAGGTGGTGGAGACTGGAGGAGTGCCTCGGCTAGGTCCGGGGTGATTATTAGTTTTTTCCAGCATTTTCGTAGGTTAGGAGGTTCAGATGCGGGTACGGGTAGGGGGCTGGGTGCGGGGATGGCAAACGAGAGAATGAAGTGGTCGGACCAGATGATAGGAGTGGGGGGCTTTAACCGAATCTGGATGTTGGAGCTAAAGATGACGTCGAGAGTGTGTCCTTTAAAATTAGTCGGTCCGTTTATGTGGGGTTGGAGATTAATTGCATCTAGACCGTCGATCAGGGCGTGTGTCATAGGATTGGTGGGGATGTCAAGCCATATGTTGAAATCTCTGAGAAGGGTGAGGTTGGGATGGTTTATTTGGAGGGTGGCAATAGAGTTGCAAAGGTTGTTTGCGAAATGTCTATCGTAGCCAGGGGGCCTGTAGATTTTTAGGAAGGTGTGTGAGAGCGACGGGGAGAGGGATAGTTTAACGAGGAGGGATTTGCAGATGGAATGGAGGGTTGGTTGTCCATGATTGAGGCGCAGAAGAGAGATTTGAAGACAAATGCTACCCCCCCATCTCTGGACGGACGGTTCAGTGGGATGAGGCAGTAGTTGGGCGGAAAGTCTTCATTTGCGATTGGGCTGAAGTCATCAGAGAACCAGGTTTTGGTGTTGAAGACTAGGTCTGGTTCCTGTGGGGTATTTGTTTGGTTCATAGTCATCCTCTAGTGTAAGAAATATGTTTGTCATTTTTACAGCGCATTCCTGTTTCCCATTCTCGTGCCTATCTCAAAACAATGACCTCCCATAAAACGAAACAAAATTTCAACTTCTGCCTGTAGCTATCATCCACAGCTTTAAATCGAATCTAAAACTGCATCCCAAATCCATACGGTTCTCCCGTTATCGCGATTATTGCGCAGTGATAAGTTTGCAGCGAATTTCGTTTTAGGGAAATTCTGACACATGTAAAATAGCTCTTGTTTGCTTCTGACTTGAATTTTAAGATTTTCAATTGTTTCTTGGTCTTACATCATTGCTTGTGTTTGTGTGCAACTATCCAAAGTGGCTCCCATAAGAATTTATAACAATTTCAGCAATTTTAACCATATCTATTGTTTTTACGCAGTCCATTGTAAGGATAACTTTAAAAGCCATTCTGACAGCTTGACAGGCAATTCCGTTTTCTCTTGTGTTTGCTGGGGTAAAGTGGGATTGATATTTGTTTGAATTTTGCCATTCCTGAATACCTGCTCTCTCCGCCTATCTCTTTACATTGCCTATTGGGCGGTTGAGGGTTGTGCAGGGGGAACCTTTAACCACAGTGCTATTTGATCTGAACACTCACACAAAAGTATTATTTCTGTGCTGAATTGTTTTGCTTACTATTACTCCTTGTGTATTAAAGAGATTATTTAGTGTTACATCACCCCATTGGTGATTATTGTGTACCCATTAAAACCTAGTGTGATTAAATTGTAAATACATAAATAAATATTTTAACTTTGCAATCCATCCTGATTCCGGGTTCAGTGTGACCGGGGGGGGTTCCAGGAGAGGGGCGTGATATGAGTACTATATTGTTCAGAATAAAGATCTTTTAGACTGAAATAAATAAGGATTTCAGTGTTGCGTTACACGCTAGGTATTGACTTGGGTGTGTGCCGGATTGAAATCACTTACAGCTTGGGGGCTCGTTACGAGATCCTGAATTAGACATACCACTTGTGATAGTCTAACACAGCGTGCTAACTGACGGGGTACATACACCTTATTGGGCTACCACACTGTGCTACACTGTAAAAACACCCTTCAATAGAAATACTCAAAGGAGTTGGGTCTGTTTTGCAAAAATAAAATAACCCTGAGATAAGTCAGAAGGAAACTAATATTTCCGGAATGGCGACCTTAGTGTAAATCAATATGGCAATATGAATGGGTAGAGCAGGATGAGAATGTCTGGTTGCAGGAAATCAAACCACAAATCACTGCCATAGAATTAGATATCTGGCAGGACCAGGGTCCTTTACACCAGGCACTTAGTGAATTGTATATGGCCCCAAAAGTAAAATAAGAGCAATGTAAAATTGCCAAAATAGCGGTTTACCTATACCTCCACATTGGAGTAATACAGGAAAAATATGCCGAAAACTTAGATCTGGCAAAGAGGCAAGTACAATCCCTAGAGAAAACCCAAACTGATTTGGACTCTGCAGAGCAAAGGCTACAAAAGAGCCAAAAATCAGAGAAAGAAACCAGACAGTACCTAATAAAATGAAAGGAAGATCTGGATCTCCTGCAGCAAGAGAAGGCAGAGCAGGATTGAAAGATCACTTCAGCAAAAATGATCATACTCTGTGCACACTTTTAGGCATAAACATGCAAAACACATTATCTTAGTGCAATTTTTGCTTTCACATTTTATTCTTAACCAAAAACAATGACCCTTGAAGCTCTGGGTAGTATCTCTATTCAGTTTTGTTAGTGATTCAAAAAATACCCATTTTACAACAAAATGTTACATGCAGTCTTGTGTTTAAAACAATTTTCAATAAACCAAACAATATATCCGTGTTTTCACAGCTTTTTCAATCCAAAAGTGTTTCTAATGTCTCTTTAAAACTCTTTTTCTTGTTGATCTTTACAGTTTAAAGTCCATAGTTCTTAAATGATATCAAGGGACTATTGATCAAATAGTCTCTTATCTTTTCGTTGATGCACAACGCGTTTCGGGCTCTCTCTTAGCCCTTCATCAGGTGCGACCAAATTCTATACTTCAATCTGATGTGTCTGAAAGTTAAATATATATTTCTATTTAGACCCTCAGTTCATGTTCCATATAGCTTCACAATTTCTTTTGACTAAATAGACCAATATACCTGTAATACTGTGGATCTCTCCCATCTGTCAGTCTCTAATACTTGTGACTTTCATTCCAGTATAGTTTATTCATCCACTCTTGTGTTTGTCTTGAATATTACGCCTGATCTGTAAAGAATGAATATGACGTGGTTTTTCTACATGAATTTTGAATGTTTATGAGCGGGTTTGGTGCTGGGAACAGTCGCTACATCATAGCGCTGTACCCCAGTCACCCAACCCTAATTCAGCGTTTTTCATGCTTTACTTTCATATCGTGTCCCCGTTGTCACACCTGACTATGCGGACCGCTGTCGGCTACTTTCTTTGGCTTGCCGTACGTGCGAGCTCGTTGTTGTCTGCTCAGCACTGCCGCAAGCCGCTCACGTTGCTGTCTCGTGCCGTTCCGTTTAATCAAGGAAACATTAGATGAAGCAGAAAATGATGAACTAATAAGTCACCGTACCAAGAACTTTCTAATGAATCTTCATCCATTGATGCCTATAATATATATTTTGCCGAAAGTCCACAAAAATCTGACTCATCCACCAGGGAGACCTATTATTGCTGCGAACAACAGTTTACTTGAACCATTGGCACAATATATAGATAGGGCAATCCAACCTTCAGTGCATAAATTCAAAACATACATAAAAGACACAAATGATTTTTTGAACAAATTAAATCAAGTTGAAATAGATGACGATCAAGATATCCTCTTTACAATGGACGTGGTAAGCCTTTACACCAACATTACTCATGAGGGAGGTCTGGAAGCCATGGAGTGGCTACTACTGAAAGCAGACACAGTTTGTGAAGCTGATAAGCTGTTCACTTTAAAACTACTCAAAATACTGTTACAAAATAACTTCTTTATGTTCGAGGACAAATACTATATACAAATATCTGGAACTTCCATGGGGGCTGCAATGGCCCCAAGTTATGCGAATACATATATGGCTTACTTGGAGGAAACCAATATCTTCAATGAAGAAAGATGGACAAACAAATTGAAATGCATGTTCCGCTTTATAGATGATATATTTGGGATTTGGAATGGTTCAAATGATGAATTGTTGGCATTCTTTCAGCATCTCAACAACATGGCACCAAGGATTGAAGTAACATCTAAAACGAGCAAAGAATCCATTGAATTCCTTGATGTGCAAATATACAAGAAAGGAGGCAAATTGGAAACAACAATATTTACGAAACTAACAGACAGGAACAGCATACTGCATGCGAATAGTTTCCACCCGTGGAGGACAATAGAAAGCATACCTTTTAGTCAATTTTTAAGATACAGACGCATCATCTCAGAAGAAGTGGAATACACCAGAAGAACAGTAGAATTAAAAGAAAAATTTGAGAAAAGAGGTTATCAACCATCCATTATCACAACATGTGCTGAAAAAGCCAACAGCATCAATAGAGAAGGAGCGTTACAACCAAAAGAAAAGGAGGAACAGGAGAAACTTGTATATGTTACCACTTTCTCCCAACAGAGCCCGAAAATGAAAAAAATTATCAAAAATGATGAAAAGACTCTTTCCAGAACCTCCACTCTTTGCCTATTCCAAGAGTAAATCAATGAGGGAACATCTCATAAAAGCAGATTTGTCAGCAGAAAAACGAACCCAGGAAACCTACAAAGGCACAACCCCATGTCACAATTGCAACAACTGCAATAACTTAATAACGGGCAACACCATCCTTCATCCCCATAAAGGTTACAAAATTAATTTGTATCATTCTTTGACCTGTGATTCAAAAAATGTAATCTATGGTATAAAATGTCCATGTGGAATGTATTACGTAGGCATGACAATGAGGAAGGTGAAAATAAGGTGGTCCGAACACAAGTCAAACATCAGGACAGGAGCAATAAAATCACCAGTTACTCAACATTTCAAAAAAGAAAGACACAATATCTCTCAAATAAGATTCATCATTCTGGAACAGATAAAAATATCAAGAAGGGGCGGAAATCTAAACAAAATCCTTCTGCAAAGAGAAACATACTGGATCGACAAATTGAACTCAATGCAACCCAATGGTATGAACGCAGATTGGGATTTAAGTTGCTTTCTATAAAAGAGCACAGAAACACCAACCGGACAGCAAGAATCTAAATAGCTCCCCGCGTACAGAATTGTATCTGTAAAAAATCGGGCTGGTACAAAACAAATGCATATGAAATAAATAAAAAACATTTTTGAGTGCTCTCTAATGAGCCATGCAACACTTAAAATAACAAACATAATGTTTAGCAACATCTCTAGACTTCTATAGTGACGATCTAGAAGCAACCACCACACCACAGGAATTGAAACCACAGTTATTGAAACTATTCCAAGATGGTGGCCATGCAATCACGTAAAACTAGCCAGTTGACAGCTTGGTAGAAAGCAAGAAGAGACTACATCTAGGGAGTTCAAAGAAACACAATCAAGGCAACCGTGGAGCTACCTCAAGGAGACACACATGCTGTGAATGGAACAGGAGAGCGCGGACCAAGGGAAGGAGAAAATTAAAATCGTGAACGGCACGAGACAGCAACGCGAGCGGCTTGCGGCAGTGCTGAGCAGACGACAACGAGCTCGCACGTACGGCAAGCCAAAGAAAGTAGCCGACAGCGGTCCGCATAGTCAGGTGAGACAACAGGGACACGATATGAAAGTAAAGCATGAAAAACGCTGAATTAGGGTTGGGTGACTGGGGCACAGCGCTATGATGTAGCGACTGTTCCCAGCACCAAACCCACTCATAAACATTCAAAATTCATGTAGAAAAACCATGTCATATTCATTCTTTACAGATCAGGCGTAATATTCAAGACAAACACAAGAGTGGATGAATAAACGATACTGGAATGAAAGTCACGAGTGTTAGAGACTGACAGATGGGAGAGATCCACAGTATTACAGGTACATTGGTCTATTTAGTCAAAAGAAATTGTGAAGCTATATGGAACATGAACTGAGGGTCTAAATAGAAATATATATTTAACTTTCAGATACATCAGATTGAAGTATAGAATTTGGTTGCACCTGATGAAGGGCTAAGAGAGAGCCCGAAACGTGTTGTGCATCAACGAAAAGATAAGAGACTATTTGATCAATAGTCCCTTAATATCATTTAAGAACTATGGACTTTAAACTGTAAAGATCAACAAGAAAAAGAGTTTTAAAGAGACATTAGAAACACTTTCGGATTGAAAAAGCTGTGAAAACCCGGATATATTGTTTGGTTTATTGAAAATTGTTTTAAACACGAGACTGCATGTAACATTTTGTTGTAAAATGGGTATTTTTTGAATCACTAACAAAACTGAATAGAGATACTACCCAGACCTTCAAGGGTCATTGTTTTTGGTTAAGAATAAAATGTGAAAGCAAAAATTGCACTAAGATAATGTGTTTTGCATGTTTATGCCTAAAAGTGTGCACAGAGTATGATCATTTTTGCTGAAGTGATCTTTCAAACCACTGTTTATTCTTATTCTGTAGCCCAGAATCAAACTCTGTTTAGCACCTAAATTTGTATTTAGTCCCAACAAGTAAGCATTTGAGTTTACATTAAGGTTCATAGAATTAAGGAGTGCTCCTCTACACCCAAATTGATCAAGGTAGAGCAGGATACCACATTACTGTCACTGCAAAAAGAGTGTCAAGATAGGTTGAATTTGCTACAACAGAGTCAACAAAAGCTGGAACAGCAAGTAAATTATAATAGAGCCTGCACAGGGCAGATAGTTGCCCGAGAAAATCAGATTGATGAAATGAAGGAGGAAAATAATAAATTAATATTGAAGGATCTCTAAACTAAAACAGATTTTGATGAGGAGCACCAGAAATTATGTGCCATTAGAAAACAAAGGGATGACCTGGCTGCACAGAGGGGTACTCTAATTCAGGAATGGGATGCCTTAGGCCAGGAAGTCAGCCACTTAAAAACCAAGGTGGAAGAAAATCACCTGGCCCTTCAGGGACTGGGTGAACTCAAAATGGACTATGAAAAGCTGTTAGAGCACAGCAGGAGGGTGGAAGATGCTCTGGCAAAGAATGATCAGGCCAATCAGGATCACACTCAGGAGGTGAATCTCCTGCAGCAAAAGTTGGCCCCATACTCCCAATGCAGACAGGAAGCACAGAGGGACAATGAGTCTCTCTGTGAATAAAATGACAGGCTCCATAGACAGATAGCCATGCAGGAACAACTAATAGAGACCAGTAAGGCCTTAATAGAAGAACAAAAGGGTCATATTCTTGTATTCCATCAGGGAGCAGGGGCTGAGAGAGATGAGGTCAGATGGGAGAGGGAAACCGCCTGAGCATAACCTCAGGAACCCTGTTCTCGCCAGAGACTTTAATCCCTTCAATTCCATGGACTCTGCCACCCCCATGTCCACTGGCTCACATGAACCAAGGGCCACGGGGATGATATACTTCAACCCAATGGGAAATATGGAGCTAATAGGTCAGCGCCTCCCAGAAATGGATGGGCGGGTATCCTTGTACAGGTTCCCAAGTGCTAGGGCCATCTTCTTTGATCAGGGAGACTCCAGTGAGGGGAGAATCAGAGAAATGGATCCTCAGAAATATAACTTACCCAGAGATCAGGCAGTGAAATTTGATGGGGAATTCCATGAGACTAGGCCCACTAAGAGCATATTAAAAACCTCTTTCCAGCTAGGACACTGGGGGAGGAGGGTTCTCAACTAATCCTGGGAGCAAGGAAGAGTCAGAAGAATCTTCTGAGTGCCACAGGTCCCAAGAGACTAGGCCCCCACATTCTGTCAGCCATTCCCAAGCTCGCAGAATCCGGGAGAGTCTAGAAGACCAGACAGCCACCTCTGGTAGCAGTGCCTCTGAGTCAGAGGATGAGTGGACCATGGTGACAAGAACTAAAAAGGCTAAAAAAGTTAAGAGGGCTTTACTTAAGGATATCCTGAAGCATATAAAAGCTATTAGGAGCGTCATCACGCCCTACCACAAGAATGCCAAATATTTGGTTTGGGAGCACCTTGAATTATTTGAGCAGATGATGGAGACTTTCCATCTGAAGGACAGCCAAAGCTGTATTCAGTATGTAAAGTGGACGTTTTCTCCTAAGTACTCCAGCTTCTTTGCGGGGCTGGAGGATCAGAACCATTCCAGATGGTCAACCTATAGGGCGCTCATCCTGAAACATTCTTCCATTCATAGGAACCCTCAAGAGGCTCGCAAGGCAGCCTACAACTTACAATGTGGGGAAGACCAGGCCCCACAAGAATTTGTTCGGGAATTGAAACACTCCTTTGCTCAGACCACTAGAAGGGTTCGCACTGACAGTAAAGAATTTGTTAACACCTTCTTTCATGCTCTCCCTAAGTACTTTATGACCCAGCTAGCGAGGGACTTTCATGAGAAAAGATCACTAGACTGGATCATTGAACAAGCAACGCGCATCTATGAAGTACAGAAGCCGTTGGAAAGTAAAAATATTACCAAAAGCCCCAAACCGACCAACGCCACTGCTGCTGCTAAGGTGGCGGAGGTGAAGGTTGCCCCCATTTTAGATCTGGAGATGGGGGGGCCTAAAAACCTTCCCATGCAGAATTTGACCAACCCCAAACCAAGAAGGCCCTTGGGCTAATCCCAACAGGGAGCCAGGGAGGTAACCCCACAAATGGGACCCCTAACTCCCCTGACTACATCAGCCCACGCTACAAGGGAAATAGACCCATCCTGGGCTATGTGTGGACTCCTCCAGCCCAAGTGGGGGGGCTCCAACCAGACACCTGGAAACCCAGGAAACTTCCCTTCTCACTTTCCCCAGGAGGACAGTAATCCCCCAAATGCCGGACCAAATTTCTTTCCCCGGTACCCGCCAAACATCAACCCCCAAAACAACCCTTCTGTCTTTCCCCACATTCCTGAGCCCAGACAGCCCAATCCAGGAGAGGGGAGGCCAAGGGTGGAGGGGTACCCAAACTACCCTAACCAGGGGTATTATGTGAGAAGGGATAGTTACCCTTCTCGGGATCAACCCAGGGTAGACCTGAGGACCCTGTACCAGCCAGAGCAGGTGTCCCAACTAGAGCACCAAGTCCAGAACATGGCATAGGATCTGGGTCACATGCTGAGGGCTCAACAGAACCCTCAGATGAGCATGGCGGCTCAGAACTCCTCAAATCTAGGGTCTGGTGCTCCAGAACAATGACGGGGGAAGATCCCTGACAACCCACCAGTTCCCAGGGAGGAGGCACAAGGTGAAGGGGGGTGTAAAACCTTGGAGGAAGCTCCCATCCCCATTGGTGAAAAGCCCCTGGAAACCCAGGAACCGGAACCAAAATCTCCTGCCCCTGAAACTCTGCAACCCAAGGAGCAGAGGGTGGGGAGGAGAAATAAAGAGCTGAAAAAGACCCATTTTGAGGAGGAGGTACAAATCTTCCAGTTTGAAGGAGAGGGGTCCTCAGAGGATCCTGCGAAACAGATCTTCTCCTTCAGGGATGGTGGAACTACTCCCAAAGAAAAATGTGTCCCAAAGGATCCAAATCCACACTGGGTAGATGTGGGAACCAAGTTAAAACCACCCATCATCAGCACCCGGAATGACTAGCACAATAATCCCCTGGTTCAAACCCATCCTGCTGACTGCCTCCAAAAAGGAGGGGGGCAGCCCAGAATCAGAACCAGGGGAACCCAAAACGTCCCCCATATCTGTCACCTTTTCTTACAGGTTCCCAAGATCCTAAATAGAATCATGACCAAATCACCTCTCTGTCAGTATCCAAAGCATGGAAATTAACCGCCCAGTTTGCCAAAAATGTGCATTATCTTTGCCGCTTTGAGGAAAAGGAGGGAAGATTTTATGCACCGGTCCAAATACAGGGGCAATGTACAATTTTGGCACTGGTGGACACTGGATCTCAAGCCACCCTTCTGTCAAAAAGGGCCTTTCATCAGCTGAATTCGGGAAGGGGGGAGAAATGCCAAATTCCTCTCACCTCTCTTCCTGGACAACTTCAGAACTTCAACGGGAAGGAAATTCCTGTCAAGGGAACTGCTTATTTAGACATTAAAATTGGGCGACACAAGGTGAAACACTGGGTCATAGTTGTGACTCCAGAGGGCACACCTTGTTTACTAGGGAACGACATCCTGCGGAGATTGTCTCCCTTCATAGATTGTGTAAACAAGGTCCTCTGGACCAGACTAACCGACCAATAAAATTGAAACAGAGTGTCAACCATGTTAGTTTAAATGGAACATGCCACATGGTTGAACAAAAACCTGACCAAATAGAATTTCACTTCCAGATAATCAAATCCCAGACGTGACAGTAATTGCAGTAGGACAACAAACTGGTAATGGGGAGTCCTCTCTATTTCTGAAAATCAACATTCCTTCCAGTTTAAGGTGGAATTCCACACTGGAAGAAGACCCTCTGAAATTCTATACAAATTCACAATCAGAAATTCCCATTCCTATAGTCCAAAAGGATGAGAAATCAGTGCAAAGCTTGGCTGATATTCATAAAATTGGAGAGCAGTTGTTCATCCCTATTCAGTTAAATGAAGGGAAGGACTCTGTTCTAGCTCGAGTGTATGTGAACAATGGTAAGAGCTTCATCAGCGAAGCTATGTTCTGCAAACCCCCAAAAGATCCAGCCATTCCCACATTTAAACTGATAGACAAATGGGAAATGGATCTGGAGACACCCAATTCCAAACATCTCCTACCAAGCAGGTGTATGCTCAAAATGTCCATAGGCAACAAGAGCATAGTCCATAATTGTTGGGTCGTGCGAGATGTCCCGGCTACAATTTACTGAGGCAGTGATATTCTCAATCGCTTTGCCATTAGTTTGGAGCGAATAAACTTCAAAGCTTGGTCCCGATTAGCAGATAATCTCATGGGCTTTGATGACCCAGAGATGACCCTCAGCATTTAGGTCAGCTCAACTGCTGCCTTATGCAGTTGAAATTCAGATTGGAGAGGAAGTCACCATCCCAGAAAGGACCCGACAATTCTCCCTGAAAGTGAAAGTTAAAAGAGGACAGAAATTGAAAAACCCTGATGCCCATATTCATCTAAATGCTTCTCTCCAACAGCACGGGTTGGGGGTAAACCCAACACCACTAGTCAATATAGAACATGACACCATTCCAATAGAGGTGGATAACAACGACTTAAAGAGTATCACTCTAGCCGCAGGTACCATTATTTGAATGGCGGTTGATGACTGACATTTTTCCATAGATTTAGGCAATGAACTGTTAGGACCAATCCCCAAGGACTGTTTTGACAGTGACAGTGATGACAACACAACACCAGACAGGATCTTTACCTGGCATGGAGGGAACTTCCTGGTGTACACTTCCTGCCCTTATGGTAAGGAAGATGTGACCTGTGACTTCAGGCGGGATGAGGTGATCATTCAAGTCCACGAGGACTGCCTTCCCCACCTGAAGCCACCAGTCCAAATCAGCACTTTGACCAGGGACTTCTCCACCCAGCTGGAGGAGGCCGCTGAGATAGCCAAACCGGACGTTTTTCCAGGCTTCAGGCAGATGGTTGAAGAGAGAGTCAACCCAGCTGATGCCTGTGATACTCTGGAGCAAAAGCAAAAATTGAAACAAGTTTTCATAGATTTTCGATGAACTCTTTGCGGTGGACTCATATGACTGTGGTTGCACCGACATCCACACAACAACAATTCCCACAGACCCTGGCATGACTCCAGTGTTTGTGAAGCAATATTGCTTGCCTCTCGCATAAATGGAGTCCCTTACTGAAATAATTAAGAAATTTGAGTCCCGTGGGATAATTTGTCCAGTCCACAGCACCTTCAATAATCCGGTGCTGGGGATTTTGAAACCAAATGGCCAGTGGAGACTCTATGCTGACCTAAGGGAGCTCAACAAATGGGTCCATACTTCCCGATGGCCTCTTCCCTATATTGACCAAGGGCTGGCCCAGATCCTGGGGTCGAAGGTATTCACTGCCATTGACCTGACCAACGGGTACTGGACTGTACCTGTCATTAGGGAGGACCAATACAAGCTGGTCTTTACCTTTGGAGGGGAGCAGTACATGTGGACCTGGACTCCCTTCGGATACATCTACTCCGGCAATTAATTTAACATCTTTCTACATAAGGCCAAGCCTGACTTGGGTGAAAGGGGTAACCTGTTCTATGTAGACAATGTTCTAGTCAAAAGCTCAACTGTGGAGGAACACATAGCAGAGATCCGTTATGTCCTGACACAGTTGAGGGCTGCCGGAGCAAAACTCTCCTTTCAAAATGCACAGTGGTGCAGAACCCGTGTCAATTTCTTGGGGCATGAGATAACTCCCCAGTGTCTCTGTCCCCAGGAAAAGAAAGTAGAAGCCCTCCAGAAAATAAAAGACTCCTTAACTTGTGGGAAGTAAGGAGCCTCCTTGGACTAACTTATTACAGCAGAAAGTTCATTGAGGACTACGCAGAGATCACAAGACCCCTGAACCATCTTTAAAGGGGGAGGTCAAGTGGGAGTGGGGTCCAGAAGAAGCCGAGGCAGTAAGACAACTCAAAAGAAGCCTCTCACTAGCTTACCCTGTCAAAAACAAGGAGTTCTTCTTGGAGACAGGGTTCTCAAATACATGCTTGACTTGAGTATTATATCAAAAGCATGACAAGGTCAATAAAGTAATCTCCTATGCGAGTAAGACTTTATCCTCTGTGGAGGAAAAATTAAACGATTGTGAGAAGGCGCTCGTGGCAACAGTGTGGGCCGTTTATCCAGGGCGAACACATCATAGTGGAGACTCCACACCAACCTCTGCAATATCTTCAGAGTGACAGAATCCGGGCCCGAAATGTGAGTAATTCCCGAATTACTTCCTGGATTCTGTCAATGTAAGGCTTTCCTGTGGAGGTCAGATTTGGCCAAAACGGGAAGAGTCCCCTCGCGCAAGGTCTGGCTAACTTGCATGATTGTGCCAGAGAAAACTGTCTCGAGGACGAAAGTCTTAAAATCAAGGACAACATGTAGGCATACCTTAATTCCCCACACAAAGTCTATGAAGATGACCAGTGTGTAGGAATGCCCACTGTCTATGTGGATGGATGCTCCTACCATGTTGATAACAACGGGGAAAATGAACTTGTAGCCAGCATAGGGAATGCATGGGTGAATGATGCCCCAGAACCCTCCGCTGGGTACAAAATCAGTTCCCTAAGTAGTCAAGTTGCAAAGCTGATGGCTGTGCGTCAAGCCATCCTCACTGCTGTCCAATACCAACTCCAGGAACTGGTCATAATCCCTGATTCAGATTATGTACAGAACGGGTTTGTGGAGTACCTGGTTACCTGGAAAACCAGAGGCATGCTATGTGCTAATAACAAACCTTTGAAACATGGAAAATGAATACAAAATATTGATGATCTGGTCACCTCGAATGTGATGACCATCTACTGGAAAAAGATCAAGGGTCATTCTAAAGTAGTGGGACCAGACAAAACTGGAAATGACCTAGCTGATCAGCTGGCCAAAACCAGAGCCATCCAAGGGGATCTACTTGAGATCGAGTCCCTATTGGGGGAAATCCAGGTCATTGCTATCACTAGGTCCCAGACACAAGGAACTCTCAACTGCACAATGGAGTAAGGAGACCCCAGGTGCTGATTTGATTACAGCTTAAAAAGGGGATCCAATAATTGGTAAGTTTTGTCAACACATTGAGGACCCTGAGAACTTTCCCCTGACCGATACCATTTACATTGGGAAAGAGGACCTCAGAGTGTTAATGAAATGTCCAAAAATGTTCCGAATCCAAGACGGTTTGCTGGTAAGGAGATCCATAGTTGACCATGACCAGTGGGTGGTCCCTACCTCATTCAGAAGCCTGATGCTAAGTCACGCCCATGGTGCGGCCACAGCCGGTCATCAGGGGTTTCATACGACATTAGAAATCTTGCGAGAGGTTGCATACTGGCAACACATGGGGCAGAACCTCGACCAATACTTAAAGGGGTGTCCTGTGTGTGCACAATTTTGGCCAACATCACTCCCACACCGTGCTCCCCTCCAAAAGAGGGGGGTGACACTGCCTTGGTCAGATTTGCACATCAATTTCATTGGGCCTGTGATTTGCTCCTCTAGGGGAAACAAGTACATGTTGACCTTAACATGCTTGTTCACTAAATGGGTGGAATATCTCCTGGCCCAAATTGCAAGGCAAAAACAGCAGCTGCCCTGATGATCAACCACATCTTCTTACATTTGGACCACCCCAAAGGATTGAGTCAGACTGAGGTAGCCACTTCACTAGCGAAGTGATGACAAAGATGTGGGAGATACTTGGGTCAAAAGGAAACTAGACATTGCCTACCGGCTAGCCTCTGGTGGTGAATTTGAGAGATACAAGACTATTGTGAGCATATTAAAAAAGTTGGTGGCAGATTCTGGGCCAAGTTGGGACATTTGATTACCTCTTGTCCTGATGGCCATCAGATCTACCCCTTTTTCTGCAACAAAAATGTCTCCATTTGAGCTGATGACTGGATGAAGGATGGTGCTTCCCCAGCATCTACTCTACAGAACTCAAGAGCAGACATTGATAAATGCCTCCACAACGCATGAGTATGTAGGGAATCTGAGAAAACACCTTAAACATGCTATGCCTATGCTCAGCGGAATCTAGAAAGATCTGCAGACAGTATGAAGACCCACTATGATCTCAAACTAAAAAACTAAAAAAGAATACCAAGTAGGAGACCGGGTGTACTTGTACAATTTCCTTTTTTTTTATTGATTTGGCTGGAACCAAAGGAACCAAGCCAAACAGTGCAAATTCCTCCCAACTTGGCGGGGTCCTTTTGAAATTGTAGAAAGAATCTCACCAGTTGCCTACAAAATCTGCATCCCCAAGGGCAGTTTGGCAGAAGGGGAAAACAAGTGGGTCCACATAAACCAGCTGAAGAGTTGCCATCCCGGGCCTACCTTGCGGCAAATAGAGGAGCCAACCGGAAACCCAGAGGAGGACATTACGGATACCTAGAAGAATCCACCTGTTAAAACCCTTAGTAAATACAGGCTGGAATATTGTAAATTGTATTCGATGTATGCATCTGACCCACTACAAGAGTAGTAGTGGGGATATTTCCATAACCATACTCTGTTCTGTCTCATAGCATTAGAACCAAGTATTTCTAGGACCACTCAGGGTCCGGAGTATCGCTCCATATTCCCATCTAGAACCGGCGAGCAGAGCATGTTGATCTAGCATTGATGGGAGAAGCAGATGACTTTTTCCACCTGGACCAAAGAAAGAAAAAAACATCCCAATATCCAACTTCCCCTTGACGGGCGGTCAAACTTAAGTCGTGAGGGGGGTCTGTGGGATGTTTTAACCCACTTCTGCTTTGCTATGCTGCAGCACTGTGTTATGATGATGCCAGAAATAGCTAAATGGCCGCAAAACCATTGTGGGCGCCAAAACCTCTGAAAATCGCGCTTTGCAATGCACAAAAAATGGCTGCCCTATTCGCCATGCATGTTGTCAGTGGTGGAACAGAGATCTCACTTCTGGAATATGTAACTTGGCTCCACAACAAGGAAACATGGAGTACAGAAGGAAAAAGCAGTGTTGCTAAATGAAACACCAAAATCCTGCCTTAAATCCTTTTTTCTTTGTTGCTGAGACTGCAGAATGCCGGTACAAAACACCCTCAAACATCCAAAATTCTTGCTGGGTGCTACAATCCACTTAGTTTAAGAAATTATTGTGAACTTGCAAGGTCCTGAAAAGCTGAAAGCATAAAGGGATTTCCACAGAAAAAGTGGCCTGTCTGTGGATTTCAAAAATCTCTGTGTAGCAGTAGACTGCTGAGATGATAGCTGTCAAGAGCCTACCTGATGAAACTTTAAACATGAATAAACTGAAATCAAATGTTTGCAATCTACAAGGCCTGTTACTGAGAGTAACCATCTTGTAATTGTTTTGATCCCATGGTTTAAAATCTTGAATCAGAATTCTAGCTGCTATCTTGAAATCACAAGTTTGTTTTAAGCTAAGGGAAAATGCAACAGAATTAACAATTAAATCAAGCTTGGCTATAAGCTACCAATCAGGAATATCAGGTTTCTTCACAGAAGGATGCCTTTCCCCCCACCAGGAAATCACACCAAAGCGATCATTATAGGGTTTGGAAAGAACTTGGTCTACAGAGGCAAAAGGGAATAATGAACAGCTGCTGCTAAGAAAATGCGGGGTGTGAGGACCATCGTAAATGGCCTCTGCCAAGAGCAAACAGGTAGGAGACTGCTTCTGAACTGCAGGGAGACAAAAAGAGGCGGAGACAAACAACCATCTGTGGCTGAAATTTCACAAAGAACACTTTGTAAAAGACTTATAATTTGCCAGTGAAAATTGTACAAAATATAAAAATAACAGATTTGTGAATCTAAATTGTGGCTGCACGTTTCAAGAGGCGTCAAAATCATGTGACATGTTCTGGAAAGAAATGGCAGAAAATGTGATTTTACACAAAATGTATTTTCGCTAGAAGTTTGAAACTTTATACACTTATGCCCATGTTAAATGTGCACACTCATAGAAATTTGCTTATAAATTGGACATTGTGTTCCTGATGAAAAGGGCAAAATTCAGTGAAAAGCCGAGACAAGATCCCACAGCTACGGGGTTTTGAGGAATAGCTGCTATATAAAATATGTAATCTGTATATGTGATTGTCATAGAGGTTGCACATGAGTAAATATGTATGGTCCCAAAAGTAGATTTTGTATTCAAAGGGTTAGGGGTGGATTCTCTGCCTCATAAAATCACACCATAAAGAGGACACACTGTTGCTCTCCTCCTATCAAGGCAGAGAGGAGACTCTGACCCAATCACCAGGCAAAGGGGCGAGCTTAGGCTAAACCAGTCCACACACCCCTTTATCATAGCATATATAGAGACAGCTCACCACTCAGATAGACAGACGGATTCACTCACCATCCCGTTACTGGCGGAGCACCCTGCTGCTGAACTCTACATCTTCCTTGCTCCAGACTCCAGAAACTTGGCAAAGCAGAAACCTATTGCATAACTGAACCATTTTCAGCTAGTCCTCCAATTGCAGATCCAGAACCCCACAAACCTAAGGGGAAGCATCAAAATACAGCTGGGCTGTGCTGTACTGCTTGCCTGCTGAAAGAATTATTATCAGAACCAAGAAGGGCTGATCCAATCCAGTCCTGTGCCGTGCTGTGACCAGAGCGCCTTTCTGATTGCAGATCCAATCCGATGTGCCCAGCTGTCTGTGATAGAACCAGATCCAATTCCCTGACCAGAATCTTGACGGACCAGAATCCTGATGGTTCCGTTTAAAAACATATCTAGTCAGTATCTATAGAAATAACTGTGTCACTAGCATATGTACCTTGCTTAGTTGATCCCTATCTGAAACCCATCCTATCTTGTATTCAGAACCTGTATTGTTAGGAGTACTTTTGAATTATCTGAACTCTCTCCAAACCATTCTATCTTCCTCCTGTCCTAGTCATGTTAAAACTATCTTTGCGCTGATCTTTTTTCATCTGAAGAAGGCTAGTCCTCTGCAGGCAGTCATTCTGATCTAGTGGCTGTGTTCCTGTGGGGTATTCGTTTGGTTCATAGTCATGCTCTAGTGTAAGAAATCCATATGTCATTTTAAAAGTGCCTTCCTGTTTCCCATTCTCGCGCCTATCTCGAAAAACAACCTCTAGTAAAACGTAACAAAAATTTCAACTTCTGCTTGTAGCTAACATCCACAGCTTTAAATTGCATCTAAAAGTGCATCCCAAATCCATATGGCTCTTCCGTTATCGCGATTATCGCGCAGTGAAAAGTTTGTCGCAAATTTCGTTTTAGGGAAATTCTGACACGTTTAAAATAGCTTTTGATTGCTTCTGACTTGAATTTTAAGATTTCAAATTGTTTCTTGGTCTTAAATCATTGCTTGTGTTTGTGTGCAACTATCCAAAGCGGCTCCCATAAGAATTTATAGTAATTTCATCAATTTTAACCATATCTTGTGTTTTTACCCAGTCCATTCTAAGGATAACTTTAAAAGCCATTCTGACAGCTTGAAAGTCAATTCCATTTTCTCTTGTGCTTGCTGGGGGAAAGTGGAATTGATATTTGTTTGAATTTTGCCATTCCTGAATACCTGCTCTCTCCTTCTATCTCTTTACATTGCCTATTGGGGGGTTGAGGGGTGTGCAGGGGGAACCTTTAACCACAGTGCTTTTTGATCTGATCACACAAACAAAAATATTATTTATGTGCTGAATTGTTTTGCTCACTATTACTCCTTGTGTATTAAAGAGATTATATAGTGTTACATCACCCCATTGGTGATTATTGTGTACCCAATAAAACCTAGTGTGATTAAATTGTAAACACATAAATACATATGTTAACTTTGCAAACCAGCCTGATTCCTGGTTCAGTGTGACTGAGGGGGTTCCAGGAGAGGGGTGTGATAAGAGTGGTATATCTTCCAGAATAACAAACTTTTAGACAAAAATAAATAAGGATTTCAGTTGTGCATTACACACTAGGCATTGACTTGGGTGTGTGCCGGATTGAAATCACTTACAGCTACCACCAAAATGCTGATGGTCTCTCTAGGATGATTATAACCGACTAGAGTGAAGAGATTTATTCAGGAGTGGATTAAATCCTCCTGTCCCTTAATCTGGGGGGAGGGGCGAGAATGACTATTCTCCCTTACCTACTGAGTCCCTCAGCAGCTTTCCTGGATTTCTAGGATTTATTTTTTCACCTGGTAAGAGTGTGAGCCTTTTTTACCACTCTTACATGTGTTTTTCTGTGTGTGTTTAACATTTTTGTGTTCATAGACTGTGGAGCTTCACCTACTCCCTAGGCATCATCTTTTTACAGTGTGTTATAGAGCACCTTTAGTGCAGTGATACAGGGTTGTCTTTTTCAGACTTCCCACTTTAAACTCCATATTCTGGGACTGACTACTGTCGCTCAGAACATGTACAGTTGCCATTGACTTTATTAGTCTTTTTAAAATCACAGACCCAGTATAACCTACCTTACATAGAGTACTGGAAAGGGTTAATATTTATCCCTTTTTGTCTGTCTCTCATAGAACATTATTTAGTTCCCCTTTCTTGATGATTTGGCTGGTGGCAGTGGTGTCTACCATATTATTCCTACTGCGTTTTATTTAAATAGCCTTGGTACTGTTGTAGGCTATCTTGGTATGCTTGAATTTAAATCTGCTGGACCCCATTTACTTTTATTTGGTTCTGGCTGGGTTTATTCGCCATTTCTTTTTGTGAAGGTCTTTCTCATGTTTTACTCTGCGTGCCAAACCAGGTTTGGTTCCTTTGCTCCCCGTCCTTTGGCAGGCTTCTGCACAGAAGCCCTCCTTAGGCGCCTGAGAGTCTGGGGGGACAGAATGTGAGGGTGGGCTTTTAGGCCCCCTCATAGGGTTCCCTCGGAAACCCAAGCCACACTCTGGTTTGATTGGCTAGGTGGCTGTCCAGCCATGACAGCCACCCTGATCTGTGTTTGATTGCCTGGCTGTATGAATGGGCGAAAACTGACTAAAAAGCAAGTCTCTTGGACTAGGAAGGCAGAGTCTCCACTGGATAGAGAGAACAAAGAGAAGCTGAAAGAAGAGGACCACTACCACGACATAACCTTCTGGTGAAGCCCTGCTGCAGTTCCTTGAACTGGTGGGACAGACCAGTTTACCAAACACCAAGCAAGGCTTCCTTCCCCTGGTCGAATTTGCTGTACTTCGCTGCAGTGAACCGGATAGCCAGGAGGCTCGGACCCTGTTTGGGTTTTAAGGAGTGCAGCTTTTATTTGTTGCTTTGTTATGCTGCTGGTTTCTTCCCTGGCCAGTGCATGGCCCTCCAGTCTTCCTACTTTGTGTCAGTTTGAAAGTCACTTCAGGAACCGTAAGCATGCAGGACCTGCCAGGAACTTCTGCCTCAGCTACAGCCTTCTTCTCCATTTAAGGTACTGTTCTAACCCGATTGTGCATTCTGTCCAACTGCGGTGAAAGTGTTGATATCTTTCACCAATCCGAGGGCTTGTCCTTCTCTACTCTTTTAAATAACTTTTCTTCTGACCAACTTCGTTTTGGACTCTTGGCAAAGACTTAACCGCAAACTACTCTCAACTGTGTGATCCTCTGCAAAGACTCTGTACCATTAACATTGGCCCAGGCCTATTGATTTGAATCCTCATTGTAGCAAGCCTTTTTCTAGATTGCCCTGCCTACTTACTTGTTGGTGCTGCTTAATTTTGTTTAACCTTGTCTTTCCATCCCTTTTAAATTGCTGGAGTGCCATTTTGCTCACACTTCATTTTGAGCCTAACTTGTCCAGAATTCTTTGGGTGTTGTGTAGTATATTAAGAGTGTGATTTTTCTGCTGCTTTACTTAGTGAATTGTTTTACAACTGATGTGTAAATAAATGTACATTCTTTTACTCAGAAACCTTGAGTCAGTGTTTGTTTGAACCATAGTAATTGCTGTCCTTTGTGTATCTTATGATACTGCTCACTTTACTCTTGAGATAAGTCTGGCTACTCAGCCACCGCTACCACTTTATTGTGTAGTACAGGCTTGTAGCAAAGGTGAATTTGTACTTACACTTGTAGTCTTAATTGTGTCTGGTGTTCCCAAAGGGTACTGCACATGATTCTGCCTAACACATAGGACCCCCTGGTCCACCAGGTTGAAAGCATCAGAGAGATCCAGCAAGATTAGAAGTATTGGGGTCCCCCTGTCCCTGAATTGGTTGATCTGAGCTTTGAGGTCGATCAGCACAGTTGGTCTCTAAGTAATATTGAATCTGGAGATAGGCCACCCGGTCTAAGATTTTAAGTGAAACGGGCACCGTTGTGATTGGTCTGTAATTGTTGGGTATGGTAGGATCTAGGGATTGTTTTTAGAGGAGTGGTTGGACACAAGACTCCTTTAAGTTGTTGGGGATGGTGCCGTTGGTGAAGGAGGCGTTGATTAACTTGGCAATGAAAGGAGAGAGATCTCTTGATGCATCTTTTTTGATTTGGGGTGGACATTTGTTGCCCTGGCAGTTTGATGGTTTGAGGGTAAGGATGGTTTTTTCGACCTCTAGGATAGAAACTTTGCTCAAATTGAAGCATTGTTCTGGTTTATTTGAATGTAAAGGAGGATTGGTAGGTCTATCAGAGTTGGAAATGTTAGCCTTTTTGGTGGCAATTTTGGCCTGGAGTGAGGTGACCTTGTTGTTTAGGGCCTGCTGGATGTTAGAGCACCAGAGTTTGTCTTTGACACAGTTGTCTGATACAGGTATCAGGGTTTCTAGCTGTTTTAGGATAACAAAGTATTCATTAGAGCTTGAGTTAGCTTGGAGAATCCTGTTATTGTACATTTCCTTTTTGTAAGTAATATTTCTTTCTTGTAGAGGGACTAGATGTTAGTAAGATTGGATTTGTTTTCATCAGAGGGCAGGTGTCTCCAAGCAGCTTCACATTTTCTTTTTTCCGCTCTCAGAGTTTTGAGGTGTGGGGTGAACCGCGAGTTAAGGTGGGCTCTAAGTTTGCTTTTTTTCATTTTTAGTGGTGCAATGGTATCTAGAGCTTTGGTCATGACTTTGCTGTATTTGTATACTAGTGTAGATGGGTCTGTGGTATCAGGCAAAGAGTTCAGGGACAGTAACAGTAGTGGTATGAGTTTGTCAGCCGTAATATTTTTTTTATTCCTTGTTTGGATGGGAGGGGCTGTTAGGTTGTTTTGAGATGACACTGTTTTGGAATCCAGTGTGAATGCTAAGAGGTGGTGATCAGTTCATAGCTGGGGAGTAATGGCGTTGATTGAGGTACTGCAGTTAAAGTGTGCTACCCAATTTAGTGTTGTGGGTGGATAGGAAGCCAAGTTCCTTAATTACATTGGAGCTTGCTTATCTTTGGGGTCATTGAAACCAAGTTGAGATCCCCTAGCAGGAGTTTAAGGGAGAAGTGTTTTAGGTTATCAAATAAAATGGTGGAGATATCTTCCTCGAAGGTGCCATTGGGGCCTGGGGGTCTGTATATTAAATGAATTGTGAGCGTTTGAAAGTCAGATATAGGTATTTTGGCTGTTAGAGATTCACAGAATTTGATGTCTATAGAGGGGGCTAGTCTTATGTTGAGGTTGGCTTTCGCTATGATAGCTATGCATCCACCACGAGCATTAGCCCTATCTGCTCTGAGGATAGAGTAGTTATTGGGTAGTGCAAGTATGAGGGCCAGGCCTGCTGCTGCATGGAGCCATGTTTCTGTTAAGGCTAGGAAGTCATAGTCCTCTGCATAGATTAGATCAGCTATCTCAGTGTCGTGCGCCACTAGAGATCAGGTGTAATCAAGGGTCTCTTGAGGTCAGGTACTGTATTTTTAGTCAGTAGTTTGGATTAGGTGCACTTGGTTGCTAATTGATCGAGTGTTAAGGGGGATGTTTACTCTGTTGTCTTTTTGAGGTTGGGGCAGCCATTCTGGGTGTGGGTTAAGTGGCAAAAGGGCTGCGGTTAGAATTGACTTTGGGCAGGCTGGGTAGGCATGCTTTTCTTTCTTCTGTGTAGGATTTAGAGGCTGGAGGTTCATGGAGTCTGGACAGCCTGAATTGATGTCTGTTGTTTCTGACTAGTGTGAGGCATGGTGTGTTGGTTTTGAAGCGGGTCAAGGTAGGAAGAGAGTTACCAGGCAGTTGTTGGTTAGGGTACTTGGATAAGAGGTGGTCAGTTTGAACTTTCTCATCTGACATGATCATTTCAGGCGCTGTGGTGGATATACCGTGCTGTGCCTTCCTGTTAGGTTGGGGTTGACGGTAGGGTAGGTAAGGCATTTATGGTTATGGGCATGATATTAGTCTTAGATTGATAAGGCAGTGGAGTTGAAATGTGACCAGTAGTGGTGGTCAATGGACCCAATACTAGTAAGGCACACACTAGGAGAAGGTGTGGGACGTTGATAGTGTACATTATGTGCTAGTGGAGAATGACTGAGTGGAGGTAACTACAGTGAGCTGTGAAATATAGATGGGCCTACAGTCAGGGGATACAAGCTCTAGGCTGGGCAGATAACAGCTATCAAAATATAGCTAGTGAGGAGTAGTGATGATTAGGTACAGAAAGCAGGTAAGGCGTAATCACCAATGCAGGTGAGGCAATGCAGACAGATGCAGAAAAAAAACTAATTATGTACTTACAGAGTGGAACATGCAGACATGTTTGTTAAAGAGGCAAGGCACAGAGTATCAGGCAGACTGGACGAGTCGTGAGGAGGGCATATTAAGTCATCAAGTAGTCAGGAAGGCATACAGAATAGCACAGTCTATTGAGTATGTTAATGTTACGTACAAATGTGTGACAAAGCTTCAAGGTAAACCAGATATGGCGAACAGGCAAAAGACCATAACGCAGGCATACAGAATAGCGCAGTCTATTGAGTATGTTAATGTTACATACAAAAGCGTGACAAAGCGTCAAGGTAAACCAGATTTGGCAAACAGGCAATAGAGCGTAACGATTGAGGCAAATTGTGCGAGTCGATCTAAAATCGCAAGGGTGTCAGGTAGGCTAGTAGCGATATGCCATCAGACATATAGGGGTCTATGGCAATGATTAGTTAGGCTTAGCTGCACAGGTATTATGAAGAGTTGAGTGTGACAAGTAGAGTTTGCAGCAGACCTGCTGGTAGGGAAAGTATAAGTGAGTGAATGTTCTAGTCGTAGTTGCCATCGTTGTATGGGAGATGATCAGCTTGGGGGCAGCCGTGGGCAGAAAGCAGGTGGGTAGATCGTACAAAGGGGCTGTGGAATATAAGTTCCGAGTGGGAAAGTAACACGCCGAATGGCCGTTACAGCACGGGCAGGCACAGACAGGATATTACACTTAAGAGGATGCCCTTAGGAGGAGGTGCCAGCTAGCGCCATCCGGCGCAGGTGATTGTGTGAAGTAGGAAACACGCACCAATCATAGTGCAGGGCTCAGATAGATATGTTGCTAGGCAAGCAGTGAATGAGTCATTGTCGCAGCAGAGGCCATTTTGAAGTGGTCCACATGTAAATGCATAGACAGTTCTGAATGGAGCTGCTTTTTCCTCGATCCGCAAATTCAGATGATGTGCAGTAGTGATCCGGAGGCATAGGCTGCGGTCATGGCAGCAGGTGCACAAGACAACATCATAGATACATTTTGGAAGGCATTCATCAATGACATCCATAACGAATGTTCAAATTTCAAAAGAGATCATACCAAATCAGTCAAACAGGGTAATCTCTCTCCTCAAGAGAGACAGGCACTGTACACTCTCAAGAAGGATATTTCAATTGTCATTGAGGAAGCAGATGATGGGGGAATATTGTCCTGATGGACAGAGATAATTACATTTTGATGGCAATGCAGCACCTGAACACTCCTGGCTGCTACAAATGACTAAAAGAAAATCCGAAGAAGGAAGTGATGGACCACCTAGCGGAATTAATCACCAAATGGCATAGGCAGGGTCTAATCACAGACGCTAAAAAAGTGTTTTTGACGAATAAAGAACCTACACTTCCAACAATGTACTCTCTGACTAAGATTCATAAGGATTACGAGCTGACTCCAGAGGCCAGACCAATTCTGAGCGGGATTGGCTGGGCAACACATCCTCTTTCAGAATACACTGATATCATGCTAAGACCTTATGTTACACAACTCAAATCGTATTTGAAGGACACTACCAGTGTACTGAATATCATCAAAGAATATCACTGGCATAGGGAGTATCTGCTGGCAACACTGGATGTGCCTGCATTATATACATCTAGAAATCATGAACTAGCACTCCAAACTATTAAATATGTATTTATAGAAAGCTTGGCCTCACATTACCACCATATCAACATACTAATAGAAATGTTGAATGCTATACTAATCCACAATAACTTCATATTCAATGATGAATATTATCAACAAGTTCAAGGGGTGGCGATGGGCACGAAGTACGCCCATGCACTTGATAACCTTTTTATGGGGTTATTTGAGGACATGGTCATATATACTAATTTGAAAAAATCTAAATATATATCTTTGTGGGCAATATATTATTGATTTGGAAGGGTAATGCTCAAGAACTTTATGAGTTTATCAAGGATATTAATAATAATGATTTTGGTATCTCGTTCACTGGAGCACATAATAGTCCAAAGGTAATCAACATTTAGGATTTACAGATTTACGCAGCTGGCAAAGATCTGAGAAAAAGGACATTTAGGAAACCAACAGAGGTGAACTCTACGTTATATGCAACAAGTTGTCACCACGATGCAGTGGTTCGAAAAATACCGGTGGGGGAGTTTGTCAGAGCCATACGCAATTTCGAAGACCAAAGTATATTTAAGAAGGAATGTCAGCTACTAACAAACCACTTTCAAGAAAGAGATTACGCTGAGAATCACGTGAAAATGGCATTAAACAAAGCCAGAAGTATGAACAGAAATGATACCTTGATACAAAGGAATAAGAAAGAACAAGACACACAGAACATTGAATTTACATTTATAACCACAATTTGTCAAAAACACTACAAGATCAGATGTATAATCAACATGCACTGGCGCCTACTATGATTGGACAAAGACTTAGCAGGATATCTGGGAACTGGGCCCAAAATGGTTTTCACCAGAGCTAAAACTCTGAAGAACACCCTGAGTGCATCTATGTTACCGAGCCCTACGAAGGGACTAGGCCTCACCTGGCTTAATCCAGTAAGGAAAGGCTTTTACAAATGTGGGATGTGCACAATGTGCAAACATGCACAAGTCATAATGGACAGTTTCTCTGATACTGCAGGTATAACATTGCCAATAACAGACTTTATAAAATGTCAAAACATTTTTGTTTTTTATGCATTTACATGTGTTTCTGCCAACATCTACATTGGTAGTACGATACGTACTTTAACAACTAGAATAAGGGAACATATGTAATCAATTAACAGCCAGGATCCAAGACTCTAACTTGCAGTGTATTGGCAGAAGAATCACCAATTGGAACGAAAGAATGATCTTTGATTTTACAGGTCTGAAGAGAATAGTACTAAGCAAGAGAGGGGGCAACAAGGAAAGATTATTGAATTTTGACCATAAACTAAGTGCATTTCTCTGAACTAAATCTACTGTGTGACCCCAGGAATAGAGTAAATCCACTTTTTGTACTTACAAGAACTGCACAGGATTCCGATGATCTGGGTAGTATGGTGCAACCATGTGGGTGCAATGTGTATTTGAGGTCATCGATCAAACACTGTATATGATGGATCAGGCTCCATTTGCAGAATTTAAAACTAATGACTGACTAGTATGATCCATACGTGGGAATATGGATGTGAATCAAGTGTTTCAATCATTCAATATGCATGAGGGATTTTGTCACATTAGTTAATATAATTTCAGTTTACAGACCCAATGGAAGGAGTACCGGGACGTATGGTAGTGGAGTGTTCGTAAAGGGATACCTGGTGGAGATATAACATATATAAACAACCTTCTATTGAACACAAGACCAATGACATGAATTGCATGGTTAAAGCAGAACATAAACAAATAGATAATAAATGCTTTTTAAGGACTCTCTAAGTGCTGGTAACCATTCGGGTGTACAAATAATCAATATATTTAACAAGACGTAAATGTGAAAGGAAACAAACATCTCAAGTTAAAGCGGGATATATTTACCCTCCTGTTTTTGGTACGATTGAGTGAGGGGAGGGGCTCAAGGACTGGGACAATGTAAGAAAGGCATCCAAGATGGCGGCCGCAATTCCACAGGGATCGAGTCTGCGAGGAGATCTGAGCTCTGTTTATTGAATTTATTGAATGTATTGTTAAGTAAGAATGGGAACAGTATATACTTTTGGAGCTCACTTGAGCATGGGCTAGTGTTACTGACTACTAAGGAGGATGTTTTGGAGCATTCTGATCAGTAATCACATTGCATTGAAATGTAGGGATAACAGTACTCATTTTTTGGAGCCCTTTGGAGGTACTGGGCTGATGGGGCTCATACTTAAAGGATCAATGTCAGACATGTGCAATTGGCACCTAATGTTTATTTTAACAGAGCAATGAGGGATTAACCCGGGACTGTTTAATTTGGAAATTCAACTTATTTTCTTGCATGAGGTAGATTCTTTAAAGTATCGGGTGAGTAATGCATTGGCAGAGTGAATGGTGAATAGTAAAGCATGGTATTACTAACAGATATGTTTCGACAGACCAGGAAGGTGATCAGTAAATGGTAAAGGCTATGATGCAATCAGTTTTAGGAACCAATATTAGTAACTTTGTCAATTTCTTAATCTTCACTATGGACGGTAAAATGTATAACATCCTTGCATAGATCAGGATATTAATATGAACTTTGGTACCACAGGAGATACATTATATGCAACATATGATATTTGTTATATCGGTTTCAACAGAAACACATTTGTTGTGATAGTGTCACGATATAATCGTTACAACATGATGTGTGGAACTTTCACTTTTTCTAAAACAATTTTATTTTTGTTCTTATTTGTTTTTTATGTATCCTATTTCACCTCTTAATCCTACCCTACTCCAACCCCTTGATCTCTGTCTTGCAGATACATATATATCTCTGTTGCAACATGTTCGTGAAATGATAGTAGATGTCTGGTTTTGAAAAAGGCCCCTAGGCAAAAACACGTGTTAACCAATGGGCATATCTAACAGCAATAAATTAATATGTGGCACACTCTATAAAGTGTCTTTTGACTTGATAACCTTTTTGGAGTATTGGCAACACTCCTTTGGCACTTTAAATGCGACACAGCTCAATTACAAAGTCAGTCTAGTGGAAGCCAATCCTGTCGCAGAGAGATTTTCCCTGAATATCCCATAACTTATTGTAGAAGGCCACCATTTTGGCTGCCGCGTCGGCGTCTGTGTTCCCCATTGATATTTCGTCTGTCCCATTAGTGTGGGCAGTGCACTTGATGACAGCCAAAACAAAGAGTTGGGATAATGCTTCTATCAGTATTACTGGCAGTTCTGCATGCTGCACCGGTGATCCACCCACCCTCCAAAACCCTCTCCTCTTCCAGCCTGATATACCGCCGTGTACTGTTGTTGTGATGTACACCGAATCTGAATATATTGTGATAGGGAATCCTTGAGACTCTCTCAAAGGTTCAATAAGCACTATGAGTTCTGCCGCCTGTGCAGAATAATGCATGGGCAACCTTTACATGACCAATGTCTTGTACTGCCCTTCCTCAAGTCGTACCACTGCTGCCCCAGTATGTCTTTGCCCACCCTCCTGGTCAATTGTGGAAGACCATCAATGAAAAGTATCTCACCCTCTAACAAAGCACATTCCCTTGCTTTGGGTATGTTTTCCTCCTCTTCCCTCATACGTGGCACAGTTGTACACCATTAAGTCCTCTGCAGTAGGCATATCTGTAAGGAAGGTGACAGGATTCACTGTTTTGAAACTAATCAAATGAACCTGGGGTTTAGAAATGATAATCTCATACGTTGAAGATCTTTGTGTAGTCAAGGTAGATTTTGAACTTTCTAGAACGCAAACAAAGAGTGTTCCACATACAACGTAACTGAGCACCCCATTACAATTATAGAACCTTTCTCTATTGCGAAAGCACCAGCTGCTAAAGCTTGTTTGCACACGAGCTGCCCTTGCATAACTGCATCCAGATTGCTGCAATAATAGTTCAATGGCCTATGGCCCATAGTGATCTTCTGTGTCAGTACCGCTGTCATGATCTGGCCATCTGAATGTGAGCATAAGCACAATTCCTGCGTGTAGTCTGGGGTGGCCAGTACGGGTGCCAAAATAATGACTTCTTTTAAATACTCAAACTGTTTGATCATGTCTGCCACCCAATGTAACTTATGGTTCTTTGTTTTTTGTGCTTCCCTAAGGGCCTGCAAAAGTGGCCTTGTGTATGCCGCGTAATCTATGGTCCATGCACTACAGTAGTTGCATAGGCCCATAAACCTCTGCATTTCTTTAACTGATGCAGGTCTTGGGTGGCAGGTACTAAGGTACTAACACTGCCCTATCTGGTAGTATCCTTTTACCATTTGCTGATATGAACTGCCCCAGATAGAGAACTTCCTGTTGGCCCTGGTTTATAGTGAAAAGGTCGAATTTAAAAAAGTCGAATTTAAAAATATCGAAAAAAAATCTCAAAAAAAAAAGTCACAATTTTTTTTATGACGTTTTTTATTCAAAATGGGGGGGTTCCCCCCAAACCCCCCCTTTTTTTTGTTTTACCCATTTTTTTATTCATGGACCCCAAAATAAATATATAATTAAAAAAGAGGGAATTCGACTTTTTTTTCGAGATTTATTTTTCGAGATTATTGTCATTAGACTTTTTTTTCTCGAGATTTTGACTGGATACCGTTGGCAGTATTGCAACTTAGCCTTATCAACCTTGTACCGTTATAGGCCAGCAATTGCAAGAGTGCAATAGAATCCCTTCTGCAGTGGTGTTCACTATCACTGCACACAAACAGGTCATCTACATACTGAATAATCGTGCTAGGCACCTGAATATTCCCTAAATTAGCGTGCAGTATTTTGTTGAACATGCTCAGGCTCTCGCAGTACTCCTGAGGTACGCTAGTATGTTCAAACTACATCTGGCCCTGTGTGAATGCTGTGAGATTCCTCGACTCAGGATGGAGTGCAATCGAGAAGAATGTATTTTTCAAGTCCACTACAATGAAGTATGTGGCTTCTTTGTGGATGCTGCATAAAATTGTTGCAGGATTCATGATGACTGGAAATTCTTTCTGAACCATATCATTGTTGGGGCGTAGGTCCTGGATCATTCTCCAATTGCCCCCTGTTGATTTTTTTATAGGGTATATTGCCATGTTACACAGAGACGTTGATGATACAATGATCCTCTGGTCCAGTAGGGCCTGCATTGTCTTTCTAATACCCTCCTCTGCTTCCCTTGATAATGGATATTGGTTTACCGTGGGCAGCACCGCACCTGGCTTCAGTTTTATTCACACAGGGGTCATGTCTTTCAGTAATCCTACATCATGTGGATTTGTAGACCACAACTGTGAAGGAACCTGTTGTAAGTCTTCATCAAGCGATAGGAGTTGGGTTAATACTGCCATCAGGAGGCACTGTACCCTTTGGTACTGTATCATTATGTCACAGGGGATACAGTTGGATCTATACAGAGCACTGTGTGCCACTCAAACATATACCTGTCAATTCCTAACAAGACAACCCTCTTGTCAGAGACCAACAATCCCTGTAAATCCAACAACAATATTGTTCCCACCATCACCTCAGGTGACACAGCTGGGTGAAAGATGAAATCTGTGGGCACTCACCAATACTGTTAAGTAATCTGAGCCACCACCTCCATGAGCACAGTAATAACAAAAATAAACATGTCAGTGTCCACAGTGTCCCGCGGACCAACACCTCCCTTATCATTGTGTGTATTATCAACATCGCTCTAATGGCACACATATCAGGCGTGGGGCGAAGTATACTACGATCTGTATATTAGATCATCATGTTTAATTTGCTGAGCAGATCCCTGCCCAGTAAATTAACAGGGGAACTTTCAGAATATGGTAAGGGCACTCATACTACCGTCCCTCCCACATTTACGTACAGCTCCTCAGAGTATGGAACCTTGGAAATAGCCCCAGTGAATCCCTGCACGTCAATATAATTTCCTGATAAGAGAACATTTCCCTCCATGATACATGATTTAGTTGCACCTTAATCCACCATAATTATTAACTGTTTGTTTCCTATCTCTAGCCCCCAACAAAGGTTCCTCTTTAGGGTGGATAGTCGTTCACAAGACCGGACATGCAAGTGCTCTATGTGGGCTGTCCTAATCAGGATATGTGTTTGTTGCAGGGAACCAGAAGGGGTTACCCCCATTATTGCTGCACCGCCAAAGGGAGTGGTAGCCCCACTCGGTACCCTGCTCACTGCGGCAACACCACCCTACTATTGCTGTGGCGGATGCTGCACTTGCATGTCAGCTGCTGCTTGAGGTGGCTGATTATATGTTTGGTATTGCCCCTGAGGATACCCTTGGTTCTGATATCCTTGATGCTGTTGCAGATAACCTACTCCTTTGCGCTTGTCAGGTGTATCGACCCACGTTCAAGTTATTATGCTGCAACATTTGGTGCTGTGGGCTTAGAAAATCCAAGATGGCTGAAAAGCCCACATTTGCGTGAAAATCCAGGAAAACCGTGCAGTTTTTGCGCACATCAAAATGGTCACCTGACCTGCCACCCACCAGTGCGAGCATGATGGGCCAGAAGCGCCATGAGTGAAACGTGGTGCCAAAGGAAAAACAGCAGTGCCTGTTAGCTCAAAAAAGCGCTTTAAAATCACATTTCTTTCTCTGAAATGCAATCTCAAAATGCCTATTTCAAACATTGCAAGATATTCAAAAATCTTCCTGAACACCAGCAGACGCCTGGTAGAATGAAGTATTGTGTGCATACCAAATCTGGAAAGATGAAGAGCCTAAAATAATGTCCATAACAAAACTGGCTGAGCTGTGGATGTCAGCAGCTTAAGTGAAATTGGACTTAAAGCCACTAAAATTGAAATGTTTAAAATAAATGAGTGATTTACTTTGGAGTGTCACATAGGTTGCAACTGTTTAAATGTCATAGTTTTGAACTTAGAATCAGCGTTCTAGACGCATGTGTCAAAATTGTAAGTTTGATTTGAATGAAGAAAAATGGGAACAAAAGTGACATTTGGCTTAAGCCTGGCTTAAAGAGATTGAATTCTGCCCGGCAACTTCCCCCGACAGGAGTTGAAACTTGTCCAGCAAATGCATTCACAGGGCTGGCCTGTCTTCTCCTGCCCCCACCAAAAGGAGATTACACCTCTCTGATTGAATTAGGGGAGGGGTACCTGAGATTGCAGGAAACAGAACAATGAACTTTCCTTAGCTCTGGCAAATGTTAAATCAGGGGGTCGTAAATGGCTTCCTCTTGGAAGGAACTGGGAGGAGCAATGCCTCTGTGAGCCAGCTGAGCTTGGAGATGGGGACAGACAGAAATCCCCCCATGTGCTTTGGAACCTAAACCACACCCATCTGGGCCAGAGCATAATTTTAGAAAGATGGATAATTCATAGTACATAATTGTCAAAATTATATCAATAATATCATGATTCCAGTGATTTTTCTGTGCACATTTTAAGAGGTGTTAGGACTCTGTGGTATGTTCTGGGGGGTAGTAGCGGAAAATAGGGTATTACTCCAAATGTATGTATGTTACAAATCTGACACTTCATCATCTGATGCCCATATTCCTTGCGCACATTTGTGTAAATTCTGGAAAAGTTTAGAGGTTGTGTTCTGGATGAAAAGGGCAGAATTCTGTCAGGAGTGGACACAACATCTTACAAAGACAGGGATCGGATGGTTTGGTACTACAGAAAATATGTTAACTGGACATATAATATCAGAAAAATAGTACATAGATAAATATGCATTTAAGCCAAAAATAGATTTGTGTGCAAAGTGACAAGGGGGGGTGTTCTTTCTGTATGCCATAAAAAGGATGCCGGATGACTCACAATTCAGTTCCCCAGTCAGGCGACAGAGAATCCTGTAGCCTATCAGGATCCTCAGAGGATTGGCTATAGAAAGGCAGCCTTCCCACCCACTTTCATAAAACATAAAAAGACCCACTGAAACCCAGGTAGGGACTGCTCTTTCCACTTTCTTGCGAAGCACTTTGCCGGACGACTTCAAATCCAGAAGACTCCAGAACCAGAACTTAGAATCCAGACTTCAGAACTTGTAGCAGAAAGGCCTAGTCCACAAGCTGAATCATTCAGAGGCCTCAGAATCCAGCAACATAAATAAACTATTAAACAGCCGGGCTGTGCTGTTCGCTTCTGGCTTGAACTTTTGCCGGAACCAGAGACCCAGACCAGACCGCTGTGCAGTGCCAGATCTTTTGCTAGAACCAGAGATCCAGACCAGCAGAGCAGAGAGAACTGCAGACCAGACCCAGACCAGACTGCTGTGAGCAGAACCGGTACCAGAGACCGTCCGTGGAGAGTGAAGCCCAAACCTGACCAGATCTGTGACGAGGCCCATTCCTTCCAAAATTAGGAGTGAGTATCCAGCCAGAGCTGTGCAAACCAATCTCTTAGTTTAAAAATAATCTAATTCAAACCATTTCCTTTTATTTAGAACTGCATAGAACTCATGTGTCCATTCTGTGATTTCAAACCTGTGAAAGTGCCATTTGCCATTTGAATCTTACTTTATTTCTGAAAATCTACCTCCACAAAATCGTCCGTATCATTTGAACCGCGTGTGCTAGGAACGAGATTTAACTTTCATTTTAAAGCTAAGATCCTCGGTTTTCCAACAAGCTTAATAGTTTTTCCATAATCGCGCGTTACGCACTCAGAAAAAGTGCCGCAAATTGAAAACTAGCTCAATCTCACCACACATAAAATAATAGCTGCCTCTTCCTTGTATTGCTGAAATTTGTTTTCAACCTGATAATCCCTCATAAATCATTGCTAGTGTTGACCTGAACCAATCTTAAGTAGCTATCACCTACCCTGAATCTCCTATAGGGAATTAAAATCATTTTTAGCGTATTTTCACTTCTTTGCAAATCACATTTAAAGTATTTTTGCCTGTGTTTTAAAATCATCCCTGTTGCTCTAAGCTTGCTAGGGGGGAACTGAATTGGTATTGCATTTGATTGTATCCCTGAAATTTGTTTGCGCTCCTTCCATCTCCTTATATTGCATAGGGGGGAGTGAATTGTCAAAAGAAAAAGTGATCATATTATCTCTTGTGGAAACCATCTCAGTTATTTCTGTGCTGCATTCTTTTCCATCATTGCATTTCCTTGAACCCATAAAAGCATTCTCAGCTACTTTATCCTCTCCATACCAACTCTTAGGTAATTAAAAAAGTGTGCTAGTATAATACCATCCATTGTTTATCACTGTCATATTCATAAGTGTGCTATCAAATATTAATTTATTTATAAAAGTGTGATATATATCTTGTTTAATTTTTCAATAAATCTTTTAATTTTCAAAACAAACCTACTTCTTGGCTCAGTGAGGCCAGGGGGATTCAAAGAGAGGGGCGTTATACAAGGGTTTATCATCCAGATCTATGAACTTGTCATAAAAATATATAAATAAGGGCTTCCCTTGGGCATCCCAGACTAGGCATTGACTCAGTTGGAGTGCTGAATTGAAGTCGCTTAACAGAGTGGGGGCTCGAGCCGGGACGTCTGGATTAGATCTACCACTTGTGCATCTTAATACAGTGTGCTAACTGACAGGATACATAAATCCTGTTGGATCACCACGCTGTGTTACACTGTAAAATCACCCCTCAAAAGAAGGACGCTCTAAGGAGACGGTCTGTTTTGCAAAATAAAATACAAACTTCTGTAAGTCAGGAAGGAAACCAATTTCCAGAATGATGACATTGGTAGATATGAAGATAGCTATAGAGCACCTCTTACATAAACTGTTTGTCAGAGGTGAATGGTCTGAACAGGACCAGAATGTGTGGCTGCAGGCGATCACACAACAGGTCAATGCAACTGGGTTAGACAGCTGGAAAGATCAGGGTCCCTTACATGTGACCCTGAGCGAACTATACATGGCCCCTAAAGCCAAAGATGAGCACGACAAGATTGTCAGGATAGCAGCATATTTATATTTATATATGGGAGCCATACAGGACAAATGTGCTGAAGGCCAAGATCTGGCGAATAGGCAACAGATGGCATTAGAGAAGGCCCAATCTGACCTGGTCTCTTCGGAGTAGAGGCTGCAGAGGAGCCAGGAGTCAGAAAATGATAGTAGGCAGTATATCATTAAAATAAAAGAGGATATGGGTATCCTGCAACAGGAAAAGTCTGACCAGGATACCAGATTTCTGACCTTGCAGAAGGAGTACCAAGACGGTTTGGACGCCCTACTGCAGAGCCAGAAAAATCTGGAGCAACAACTGGACTTCAATAGGGCATGCGCAGAGCAGGTAGTCACCCTGCAAAGCACCTAGATAGTGAGAAGGCAGAGAGCAACAAACTGATTCTGAAAGACCAGGATACCCAGACAGAATTTGAGGAAGAGCACCAGAAAGCTGGTGCCCTTAAAAGGCAGTGGGACCACCTAGCTGCACAGATGCAGGCTCTTAGTCAGGAAAGGGACACCTTAGGCCAGGAAGACTGCCAATTAAAAGGAAGAATTGACAGAAATCACTTGGCCCTCCAGGGACTGGGTGACCTCCAAAAAGAGAATCAGAACTTGATAGAGTACACCAGGAGGGTGGAAGATGCTCTGGCAAGAAAGGAACAGGCCAGTAGGGATGGGACTCAGGAGGTAACCCTCCTGCAGCAAAGACTTGCCTAGTACTCCAGGACCAATCAGGAAGCACAGAGAGAGAATGAGGCTCTCTGCCAGGACAATGATAGGCTCCAGCAACAGGTAGCCATGCAGGAGAGACTGATAGAGTCTAGTAAGGCCTTGACTGAGAAACTGAAAGCACAGGCTCTTGCATTGCAACAGGGAGCAGGGGCTGATAGAGATGAGGTTCGCTGGGAAAGGGAAACACCTGAGCATAACCTCAGGAGCACTAGTACAGAGGCCTTCATCTCTCTCAGTCCCTGGACCCTGCCACCCCCATGTCCCCTGTTGCACATGAGCACAGAGCCACAGGGATGGCTAATTACTATCCAGCCAAAAGTATGGGGCTCATAGGCCAGTACCACCCAGGAATGGATGGGCGGGCATCCGGGTATGGGCACCTAAGTACAGTGCAATTTAGTGGGGAACCCAAGGAGAGTGGGCCCACTAAGGGCATCCTGAAAACCTCTGCCTAGTTAGGTCAGTGGGGGGGTACCCATCAAATCTTGGCAGCAAGGAGGGATCTGAAGACTCCTCTGAGCGTCACAGGACACAGGAGGCCAGGTCCCCACATTCTACCAGCCAGTCCCAGGCTCGCAGAACCTGGGAAAACCTAGAAGATCAGACGGGCACCTCTGGGAGCAGTGCGTCTGAGTCAGAGGATGAATGGACCAGGGTTGCCCGAACCAAAAAGGCCAATAAGGCAAAAAAGGGCCTTGCTTAAGGAGCCCTTAAAACAGATTAAGGCAATAAGGAGTGTCATCACCCCTTATCACAAGAAAGCCAAGTATTCTGTGTGGGAACACTTGGAGCTTTACGAGCAAATGATGGAGACTTTCCATTTGAAGGATAGCAGTAGCTGCATCCAGTATGTAAAATGGACATGCTCCCCAGAATACTCCAGTTTCTTTGCAGGGCTGGAGGACCAAAACCATTCAAGATGGTCCACATATAGGGCGGCCATCTTGAAACATTTTTCTGTTCACCGGAATCCCCAAGAGGCTCGCAAGGCAGCCTATAATTTGCAATGTGGGGAGGATCAGGCCCCACAAGAATGTGTGCAGGAATTGAAGCATGCCTTTGCGCAGACTAACAGAAGGGTGCACATGGAAAGTAAAGGGTTTGTAAATACATTTTTCTATGCTGTGCCCAAATACATCATGACCCAGCTAGTGAGAGATTTTCACGAGAAAAGATCACTAGACTGGGTCATTGAACAGGCCACACGAATCTATGAGGTGCAGAAGCCCATAGAAAATAAAAATAACACCCAGAAAAGTCCCAAACTGACCAGCACCCCTGCTGCTGCCAAGGTGGCAGAGGTAAAAGTTGCCACCATTTTAGATTTGGAGATGGGGGGCCTAAAAACCTGCCTGCATCTGATAATTCTCAGCCCAGAAGGCCCACGGGCCAGTCACAGACAGGGAGTCAAGGAGGTAGTCCCACAAATGGGGTCCCTCGCTCCCCTGACTATGTAAATCCTCACTACAAGGGAAACAGACCCATCCTGGGGTGTGTGTGGACTTCTCCAGCCCAAGGGGGGATCCAACCAGGCACCCAACCCAGGGAACTTCCATCCTAACTTCCCACAGGAGGGCAGAAATTCACCAAAACCTGGGCAGAACTTTTTTCCCAGGTATCCACCCAATTTCCAGCCCCAAAATTATCCATCCTTCTTTCCCCAATTCCCTGAGCCGAGACCACCTAATCTGGGAGAGGGGAGGCCAAGGGTGGAGGGTACCCAAATCTTCCCAACCCGGGGTACTACCAGAGAAGGGATAGCTACCCTTCCCGGGATCAGCCCAGGGGAGAAAATAGAACCCCGTATCAGCCTGAGGGGGTTTCACAGTTAGAGCGCCAGGTCCAAAATATGGCATGGGATCTGGGTCACATGCCGAGGGCTCAACAGAACCCTCAGATGAGAATGCCGGCACAGAATGCCCCAAACTCTGGGCTGGTGCTCCAGAACAATGACGGGGGCAGCACTCCGATAACCCACTGGTTTCCAGGGAGGAGGCACAAGGGGAAGGGGGTGTAAAGCCTTGGAAGAAGCTTCCTTCCCCACTTGTAAACAGCCCCTAGAAACCCAGGAACCGTAAACAAAATATCTTACCCCTGAAAGTCTGCCACCCAAGGAGCAGAGAGGAGGTAGGAGAACAAAGGACCCAAACAGACCCACTTTGTGGATGAGGTACAGATCTTCCAATTTGAGGGAGAGGGATCCTCAGAGGATCCTGGGAAAAGGATCTTCTCCTTCAGAGATGGGGGAACTCCTCCCAAAGAAAGATGGGTCCCAAGGGATTCACATCCCGACTGGGGAGATTTGGGGACTGAGCTAGCGCCGCCCATCATCTCATCCCAGAACCAACCGCATCAAAATCCCCTGGTTCAAACCCATCCTGGTGACTGCCTCTAAAAAGGGGGGGTGGCCCAGAACCGGAACCAGGGGAACCCACAATGGCTCTGATTTCCAGTTGCCAACTTTCTCTTGCAGATTCCCATGACTCTCCACAGAATTCTGCCCAAATCTCTTCTCTCGCAATGTCCAAAACTAAAACGTTAGCCCACCAGTTGTCCAATAATGTGCATTATCTGTGCCCCCTTGAGGAGAAAGAGGGAAGATACTATACCCCGGTACAAGTGCAGGGGCAGGGTATAATTTTTGCACTGGTGGACACTGTATCCCAAGCTACCCTTTTGTCCAAAAGGGCCTTTGATGAACTAAATGCAGGAAGGGGGGAGAATTACCGTATTCCTCTCACCTCTCTTCCTGGACAACTTCAGAACTTTGACGGGAAGGAAATTCCCATCGAGGGGACTGCAGATTTGGACATTAAAATTGGGCGACACAAGGTGAAACACCCGGTCATAGTAGTGACTCCAGAGGGCACCCCTTGTTTACTAGGGAATGACCTCCTGAGAAGGTTGTCACCCCTAATAGATTGCGTAAACAAGGTGCTATGGACCCAGACTAGCCGACCAATAAAATTAAAACAGAGTGTCAACCATGTTAGCTTAAACGGCACATGCCACATGGTTGAACAAAAATCTGACCAAGTAGAATTTCACTTCCAGAACAACCAAATTCCAGACGTGACAGTAATAGCAGTAGGACAACAGACTGGTGATGGGGGTCCTCTCTATTTCTGAAAATCAACCTTCCTTCCAGTTTAAGGTGGTATTCCAAACTGGAAGGAAACACTCTGAAATTCTTTACTAATCCACAATCAGACATTCCCACTCCAATAGTCCAGAAAGATGTGAAATCAGCTCAGAGCCTGGCTGATATTCAGCAAATTGGAGAGAAGTTGTTCATCCCTATTCAGTTAAATGATGGGAAGGACTCTGTTCTCGCCCGAGTGTGTGTGAACAACGGTAAGAGCTTCATCAGCGAAGCCATGTTCCGCCAACTCCCAAAAGACCCAGCCATTCCCACATTCAAACTGATAGACAAATGGGAAATAGATCTGGAAAAACCCAATTCCAAACATCTCCTGCCAAGCAGGTGTATGCTCAAAATCTCAATTGGCAACAAGAGCATAGTCCATAATTGTTGGGTCGTGCTAGACGTCACTGCTGCCTTTTACTTAGGCAGTGACATTCTCAATTGCTTTGCCATTAGTTTGGACCTAATAAACTTGGGCTTTGATGATTAAGGAAAAGCAGTTAGGTCAGCTCAATTTCTACCTTAAGCAGTGGAAATTCAGATTAAAGAGGAAGTCACCATCCCAGAAAGGACCCGATAATTCTCCTGGAAGTGAAAGTTAAAAGAGGACAAAAATTGAAAAACCCTGATGCTTATATTCATCTAAATGCTTCTCTCCAACAGCAAGGGTTGGGGGTAAACCCAACACCATTAGTCAACATAGTTAATGACACCATTCCAATAGAGGTGGATAACAGCGACTTAAAGAGTATTACTCTAGCCGCAGGCACCATTATTGGAATGGCGGTTGATGAGCGACATTTCTCCATTGATTTAGGACATTAACTGTTAGGACCAATCCCCAAGGACTGTTTTGACAGTGACAGTGATGACAACACAACACCAGACAGGATATTTACCCGGCATGGGGGGAACTTCCTGGTGTACACTTCCTGCCCTTATGGTAAGGAAGATGTGACTTGTGACTTCAGAAGGGATGAGGTGATGGCTGCCTTTCCCACCTGAAGCCTCCAGTCCAAATCACCACTCTGACCAGGGACTTCTCCACCCAGCTGGAGGAGGCTGCTGAGAGAGCAAAACCAGAAGTCTTTCCAGGCTTCAGGCAGATGGTGGAAGAGAGAGTCAACCTAGCTGACACCTGTGTGACTCTGGAACAGAAGCAAAAGTTGAAACAAGTTTTCTTGGATTTCCAAGATCTCTTTGCGGTAGACTCATATGACTGTGGTCGAACCGACATCCACACAACAACAATTCCCACGGACCCTGGCATGACTCCAGTGTTTGTGAAGCAATATCGCTTGCCTCTCGCATCAATGGAGTCCTTACTGAAATAATTAAGACCCTTGAGCCCCGGGGGATAATCTGTCCAGGTCACAGCACCTTCAATAATCCGGTGCTGGGAATATTGAAGCCAAAAGGTCAGTGGATACTCGTTGCCGACCTTAGGGAGCTCAACAAACGGGTCCATACTTCCCGATGGCCTCTTCCCTACATTGACCAAGGGATGGCCTAGATCCAGGGGTCACAGGTATTCACTGCAATAGACCTGACCAATGCCTGGGGGCCAGCAGCACACATGGACCCGGACTCCCTTCGGATACCTCAACTCCAGCAATGAATTCAACATTTTCCTACATAAGGCCATGCCCGACCTGGGTGCGAGGGGTAACCTGGCTTATGTAGATGATGTCCTCATCAAAAGTTCATCTGTGGAGGAACACATAGTGGAGATCCGTTATGTTCTGACACAGTTGAGGGCCGCCGGAGCAAGACTTTCCTTTCAGAAAGCACAGTGGTGTAGAACCCGTGTTCATTTCTTGGGGCATGAGATTACTCCTCAGGGTCTCTGTTCCCAGGAAAAGAAGGTGGAAGCACTCCAGAAACTGAAAGACCCCACAACTCTGCGGGAACTAAGGAGCCTCCTCGGACTGACTAATTACAGCAGAAAGTTCATTGAGGGCTACGCAGAGATCACCAGACCCCTTATTTATCTCCTGAATGGGGGGGTCAAGTGGGAATGGGGTCAGAACAATCCGAGGCAGTAAGAGAGCTCAAAAGAAGCCTCTCACAAGCACCTTGCCTAGCTTAACCTGTCAGAAACAAGGAGTTTTTCTTGGAGACAGGGTTCTCTAATACATGCTTGACTGCAGTATTATATGAAAAGCATGACAAGGTCAATAATCTCCTATGCGAGCAAAACTTTATCCTCTGTGGAGGAAAAATTCAACGATTGTGAGAAGGCACTCCTGGCAACGGTGTGGGCATTGAAGAATTACCTCCCGTTTATCCAGGGGGAACACATCATAGTGGAGACTCCACACCAGCCTCTGCAATATCTCCAAAGTGACAGAATCCGGGCCGGTAATGTGAGTAATTCCCGAATTACTTCCTGGATTCCCGTCAATGCAAGGCTTTCCTGTGGAGGTCAGATATGGCCAAAACAAGAAGAGTCCCCTCGCGGAAGGCCTGGCTGACTTGCATGATTGTACCAGAGAAAACTGTCTCGAGGACGAAAGTCTAAAAATCAAGGACAACATGGAGGCATACCTTAATTCCCCACAGAAAGTCTTTGAAGAAGACAAGTGTGAGGGAAAGCCCACTGTCTATGTGGACGGATGTTCTTACCATGTTGACAACAACAGGGAAAAAGAACTTGTGGCCGGTGTAGGGAATGCATGGGTGAATGAGTCCCCAGAACCATCCGCTGGGTACAAGATTGGTCCCCGAAGTAGTCAGGTGGCAGAGTTGATGGCTGTGCATCAAGCCATCCTCACTGCTGTCCAACATCAACTCCACGAACTGGTCATAATCACAGATTCGGATTATGTACGGAACGGGTTCATGGAGCACCTGGTTAATTGGAAAACCAGAGGCATATTATGTGCTAATAACAAACCCTTGAAACATGGAAAGTTAATTCAAAACATTGATGATCTGGTCACCGTGAATGGGATGACCATCTACTGGAAGAAGATCAAGGGTCATTCCAAAGTAGAGGGACCAGACAAAACTGGAAATGACTTAGCTGATCAGCTGGCCAAAACCGGGGCCATCCAAGGGGATCTAATAGAGATTGAGTCCCTGTTGGGGGAAATCCATTTCACTGCTATCACTAGGTCCCAGACAAATGCTCACAATGATCTTTCAGCTGCACAATGGAGTAAGGAGACCCCAGATGCTGATTTCATTACGGCTCAGAAGGGGGATCCAATAATTGGTACGTTTTACCAACACATTGAGGACCCTGAGAACTTTCCCCTGACGGATACCGATTACATTGGGAAAGAGGACTTTACAGTGTTGATGAAATGCCCAAAAATGTTCCAGATCAAAGACGGTTTGTTGGTAAGGAAATCCCAAACTGGTCATGATCAGTGGGTGGTTCCTACCTCATTCTGAAGCCTAATGTTAAGTCACACCCATGATGCGGCCACCGCCGGTTATAGGGGGTTTCAAATAACACTTGAAATCTTAAGAGAGGCTGCATACTGGCCACACAGGGGGCTGGACCTACACCAATACTTGAAGGGGTGTCTTGTGTGTGCACAATTTCAGCCAACATCCCTCACACACCGTGCGCCTCTCCAAAAGAGGGGGATGACACTGCCATGGTCAGATTTGCAAATCGACTACATAGGGCCCGTGATTCGCTCCTGTAGGGGGAATAAGTACATGTCGACAGTGACATACTTATTTACTGAATGGGTGGAATGTCTCCCGGCCCAAACTGCAAAGCAGAAACAGCAGCTGCCCTGATGATCAACCACATCTTTTCCCGTTTCGGTCTACCCCAAAGGATCGAGTCAAGCAGAGGTAGCCATTTTACTAGCGAAGTAATGACTAAGATGGGGGAGATACTGGGGGTTAAAAGGAAGCTACACATTGCTTACCGGCCAGCCTCTTCTGGTGCAGTAGAATGTTACAACCAAACCATTGTGAGCATATTAAAAAAGTTTGCAGCAGATTCTGGGCCAAGTTGGGATATCCGATTACCTCGGGTCCTAATGGCCATCAGATCTACCCCTTCATCTGCAACTAAAATGTCACCGTTTGAGCTGATGACTGGACGCAGGATGGTGCTTGCCCAGCATTTGCTCTATAGGATCCAAGAGCAAACATTGATCAATGCCTCCACAACACATGAGTATGTTGAAAATTTAAGGAAACATCTCCAACATGCTTTTGCCTATGCTCAGCGAAACCTAGAAAGATCAGCCGATAGCATGAAGACTCACTATGATTTGAAGACTACTAGGAAACAATACAATTTAGGGGACCGGGTTTATCTATACAATTTCCAAAAGAACCAGGCCAAACAGCGGAAATTTCTGCCTACATGGAAGGGACCTTTTGAAATTGTAGAAAAGATCTCCCCAGTTGCCTACAAGATCCGCATCCCCAAGGGTAGTTTGGCGGAAGGGGAAGACAAGTGGTCCATATAAATCAGCTAAAGTGTTGCCATCCCAGGCACACTCTGCAGCAACTGGAGGAGTCCTCTGCAATCCCAGAGGGGGCCGCTCCAGAGTAATACAAGTCCAACCCTAAAATATTCCACATATAGCCTATAAAATCCTATGATTCTTGAATGCAAATGTCTCCTGATGTATAAAATGTATATTTTCGCCCCACCATTAATAGTGGTGTGGAAATGTCTACGAATATGTTTCTGCCGCTTTGCTTTGTCATCCTAGGAGAGATAAACCATGGAGACTCACCAAGGAGGACGACCCAGGGACCGAGAGCAAAGATCCGAGGGGCCCGGTTACCGCCCAATACTCCCATCAGGACCGGCGAGGAGAACCGATCGATCCACCCTGATGGAGGAAAAGATGCTGAACTTTGCCATCTGCGGAATCGGAAGAAGATGATGCAGACATCCCAGCGCATGGGTCAAAACATCCTTTGCACCCGAGTCCCCCTTGACTCGAAATCAAAGTGCAGTCAGGCGGGGGGGCTTGTCAGGTGTATCGACCCACGTTCAGGTTATTATGCTGCAACATTTGGTGCTGTGGGCTTAGAAAATCCAAGATGGGTGAAAAGCCCACATTTGTGCCAAAATACAGAAATAACGCGCAGTTTTTGCGCACACCAAAATGGTCACCTGACCTGCCACCCACCAGTGCGAGCGTGATGAGCCAGAAGCGCCATGAGTGAAACGTGGTGCCAAAGGAAAAGCAGCAGTGCCTGTTAGCTCAAAAAGCGCTTTAAAATCACATTTGTTTCTCTGAAATGCAAGCTCAAAATGCCTATTTCAAACATTGCAAGATATATTAAAAAATCTTACTGAACACCAGCAGACGTCTGGTAGAATGAAGTCTTGTGTGCATACCAAATCTGGAAAGATGAAGAGCCTAAAATAATGTTCATAACAAAACTGGCTGAGCTGTGGATGTCAGCAGCTTAAGTGAAATTGGACATAAAGCCACTAAAATCGAAATGTTTAAAAAAATGAGTGATTTAGTTTGGAGTGTCACATAGGTTGCAACTGTTTAAATGTCATAGTTTTGAACTTAGAATCAGCGTTCTAGCTGCATGTGTCAAATTGTAAGTTTGATTTGAATGAAGAAAAATGGGAACAAAAGTGACATTTGGCTGAAGCATGGCTTAAAGAGATTGAATTCTGCCTGGCAACTACCCCCGACAGGAGTTGAAACTTGCCCAGCAACTGCATTCTCAGGCCTGGCCTGTCTTCTCCTTCCCCCACCAAAAGGAGATTACACCTCTCTGATTGAATTAGGGGAGGGGTACCTGAGATTGCAGGAAACAGAACAATGAACTTTCCTTGGCTCAGGCAAATCTTAAATCAGGGGGTCTTAAATGGCTTCCCCTTGGAAGGAACTGTGAGGAGCACTGCCTCTGTGAGCCAGCTGATCTTGGAGGCGGGGGCAGACATAAATCCCCCCCATGTGCTTTGGAACCTTAACCACATCCATCTGGGCCAGAGCATCATTTTAGAAAGATGGATAATTCATAGTACATAATTGTCAAAATTATATAAATAATATCATGATTCGAGTGATTTTTCTGTGCACATTTTAAGAGGTGTTAGGACTCTGTGGTGTGTTCTGAAGGTAGCAGCAGAAAATAGGGTATTACTCCAAATGTATGTATGTTAAAAATCTGACACTTCATCATCTGATGCCCATATTCCTTGCGCACATTTGTTTAAATTCTGGAAAAGTTTAGAGGTTGTGTTCTGGATTAAAAGGGCAGAATTATGTCAGAAGTGGACACATCTTACAAAGAGAGGGATCGGATGGTTTGGTACTACAGAAAATATGTTAACTGGACATATATTATCAGAACAATTGTATATAGATAAATATGCATTTAAGTCCAAAATAGATTTGCATGCAAAGTGACAAGGGGAGTGTTCTTTCTGTATGCCATAAAAAGGATGCCGGATGACTCACAATTCAGTTCCCCAGTCAGGCGATGGAGAATCCTATAGCCTATCAGGATCCTCAGAGGGTTGGGCATAGAAAGTCAGCCTTCCCACCCACTTTCATCAAACATAAAAAGACCCACTGAAACCCAGGTAGGGACTGCTCTTTCCACTTTCTTGCGAAGCACTATGCCGGATGAATTCAAATCCAGAAGACTCCAGAACCAGAACTTAGAATCCAGACTTCAGAACTTGTAGCAGAGAGGCCTAGTCCACAAGCTGAATCCTTCGAGGCCTCTGAATCCAGCAACCTAACTAAACTATTAAACAGCCGGGCTGAGCTGTTTACTTCTGGCTTGAACTTTTGCCGGAACTAGAGACCCAGACCAGACCGCTATGCAGTGCCAGAACTTTTGCCAGAACCAGAGATCCAGACCAGCAAAGCAGAGAGAACCGCAGACCAGACCAGATTTCTGTGAGCAGAACCGGTAACATGGACCGTCCGTGGCGAGTGAAGCCCAAACCTGACCAGATCTGTGACAAGGCCCATTCCTTCCAAAATTAGGAGTGAGTATCCAGCCAGAGCTGTGCAAACCAATCTCTTAGTTTAAAAATAATCTAATTCAAACCATTTCCACCTATTTAGAACTGCATAGAAATTGTGTGTCCACTCTGTGATTTCAAACCTGTGAAAGTTTCATTTGCCATTTGATTCTTACTTTATTTCTGAAAATCTACCTCCACAAAATCGTCCGTATCTTTTGAACCGTGTGTGGTGTGCTAGGAACGAGATTTAACTTTCATTTTAAAGCTAAGATCCTCAGCTTTCCAACAAGCCTAAAATAGCTGCCTTTTGCTTGAATTGCTGAAATTCGTTTTCAACCTGATAATCCCTCATGAATCATTGCTAGTGTTGACCTGAACTAATCTTAAGTAGCTATCACCTACCCTGAATCTCCTATAGGGAATTAAAACCATTTTTTGCGTATTTTCACTTCTTTGCAAATCACATTTTAAGTATGTTTGCCTGTGTTTTAAAATCATCCCTGTTGCTCTAAGCTTGCTAGGGGGGAACTGAATTGGTATTGTATTTGATTGTATCCCTGAAAAATGTGTGCTCTCCTTCCATCTCCTTATATTGCATGGGGGGGGGGTGAATTGTCAAAAGACAAAGTGATCCTATTATCTCTTGTGGAATCCATCTCAGTTATTTCTGTGCTGCAATATTTTCCATCATTGCATTTCCTTGAACCCATAAAAGCATTCTCAGCTACTTTATCCTCTCTATACCAACTCTTAAGTAATTAAAAAAGTGTGCTAGTATAGTACTATCCATTGTTGATCACTGTCATATTCATAAGTGTGCTATCATATATTAATTTATTTATAAAAGTGTGATATATATCTTGTTTAATTTTTCAAAAAATCTTTTAATTTGCAAAACAAACCTAATTCATGGCTCAGTGAGGTCAGGGGGATTCAAAGAGAGGGGTGTTATACAAGGGTTTATCATCCAGATCTATGAACTTGTCATAAAAATATATAAATAAGGGCTTCCCTTGGGCATCCCAGACTATGCATTGACTCAGTTGGAGTGCTGAATTGAAGTCGCTTAACAGGCTCTTGGGGCTCTTGTCCCTGCTGCTGTGACCCATAATAATAGCCAATTGCAGACCTGCCCCTGCATTCCCTTGCAAAATGCCCCCAACTTAAACAATTCTAACTTTGGGATGGTCCAAAGCAACCCCCTCTGGGTCCAAAACCCTTTTGCTCCTCGAAATCCCCCTCTTCATCTCTGCATTCCTCCTTGTTGCCACTGTGGGCCGGGATACTGTTGTACCATGCCCCACTGCCCTTGTCCTCCTCCAGCACAGAGTGCAGCAATAGGGGCACTCAAAAATTGTTGGGCATGCTCTATCCCCTCCACCTGTACAGGTGATGCCAATTTCTTTACTACAAATTTTGCTTCCTCCACCTGACACCTTTGAGCTGTTTCCCTCTCGCGTTCCTTAATATTTTTGCAATTATGCACTATTATACTCTATATCTCCATCCAGCCCTTTGCCCCAGTACCCACAATCTTATGTAAAGCCGTCTGCACTTCCTTTGGCAATCTTCTCTTTTACAATAAGATAGAAGAACAATATTGAATGATCCCACTGTCCTCCATATCACCACTCCACATCTCTTGTAATTTAAGAATACATTTAGCTGGATATGTACATACTGTGTTCTCCCTGCCCCCTTATGTATAAGGGGCATCTGCATCTTTTCCCCACTTCCCATACCCTTCTTCACACTTCACCTTTTTCTTACTAATTGCATTCCTGTTGGTCCTACTCCTCAGCCTGCCCCCCCTATGTGTTTGCTGCTTGGGGGTACTCTCAGCCGCCTCTTCAACCCATCCTTCTTCTTCACCCTGCTCCTCAGCGAACAAGTCACTATCGGCCTCCCTCTCAACATCTCTCAACACCATATCTAATCTGAAAAGTGTCCACTTAGCCTGTCTCCTTTCTTTTCGACACATACATTATTTATTCCTCCTTTATCCATTCTAAGCAAAGAATCTCCTGATCCCCATTCTCCTGATCCACTTCCAGTGCCCCTACATCACTCACCTCTCTTGAGGATGCTTGTATACTGTTCAGTTCTGCTAACAACTTTGACAACCTGTCTTTGAACTCTCTTGACCTGACACCCACGGATGCTGAAATATCAGGCGGGTTTGCATATGGGGGTGAGAGAGATGTAGCCTGTGGTGTTATTGGTGCTAAAGGGGTCCCTATCACAGCAGAAGGGGTACCTATTACGACTAGTATATAAGTTGGATTTGTGTACCCTTCTGCAGGACACGCTGTCAAGAGATATAATCCCCTACACTCCACTGGCGCCCCACCCTCTCCTTCTCTCTTCCTGCACTTTCCATATTTCTGTCTCTGTCCCCCTACACAATCCCCTAGGTCTTCTGTGTCTACAAACATGCGCCAGAGGTCTAAGATTTATTTTCTGTTATGTAGTTGCTTCACCTTATACTTAGCTACTAAAAATGTGGATATGTGTTCCAAGACACTCTTATTGGGTGAGCCCTGATCTGGCCACAGCCAGGGCATCCATCTCCACCTGTCTTTGTTATCCACTGCTTATGGTATTTCTCCACCCTGTCACGATACAGTGGCAGGGACTTGTATATGTACTCTATTGGTGCTCCTCTCCCCATGCTAGTGATGTCTATCTCACAAAGTGCCACTAACGTGCTGTGCACGCTGCTGCTTGCTTGTGACAAAAAAAAGAAAATCAACTGCCACCCTTTTCTGTCGCCCTTAATTGCACACACACACATACACACACCACTCCAAAAAACATCTGATTGCACAGCACACTGTGACACACACAATTACTGCCCATCCTAGGGCCTGTCCTTTATCCAATAGAACTGTCATGATGCCTGCCCCCGGAAGACCAGACCAGGCCCAGCAGCCCCGGAAGCAGGCATCATGCCACTTGGAGCATGCCCAAAATCCCCAGTTAGGGGCTGTTTGGGTGCAGTCCAGGCTCATAAAGATAAAGTCAGTCCTGGCGCCATGGTCACCAGGCTCATTATTGATAACTTACCTGAAGCAGACCATGCTGCATACTCACCTGAGGCAGACCATGCTGCATGAAGACTCAAGCCAAATGAGGCTTAGGAGGGACTATTTTACTGAAGGGACTATTTTGTTACTTGGGTGGGGCTGTGGAAGAATACTTACCTGGATCTTCTTCCAAGGCTATTTAAACCACGCCCAGACAGCCACACGTGCTTCGCGTTATTCTGCTTGCTGCAGTGTAACGCTCACCGTGTTTTCAGCAGCTCCAGTCTTCAGCCACGCCCGCTTCAGTCCTGGGACTCCTGAAACAAGAAGACAAGAAGGATAAAGGTTAGAACAGGAGTTTTAACTTTAATCCTTACCTGAATCCTGATCCATCTCGCCACGGAACTGAAAGACAGAAGTCTTTGAAGCATCGCTTCGCATTCCTATGGCGCCGCGCTGAACTCACCTGCTTGGCGGTACTTCAGCATTCCATCACGCTCTCTCCATCTCGCGGCCGCCCTCCGACACCTAAGGAGACAAAGACAGCAAGGTGAGCAAGGGGACTCTCTAAGGCTATACAAGCTACCCCCCAAGGACTTACCTGATTTACCACGGGAGGTACTCACCTCATCTCGGGTCGGCGCAGTCAACTCTGCTTCTTCGCCGTACCCCGGCCCCTAAGGGGAGAAAGCAAAGACAATACCAGTTACCCCCCACAAAACGTACCTGATTTACCACGGGGGTCTCACCTCATCTCGGGTCAGCACAGTCAACTCTGCTTCATCGCTGTACCCCGGCCCCTGAGGGGAAAACCACAATAGACTTACCTGAATCTTACCGAGTGCCATTTGGAAATCTTCGAGTGGATTAATCGGCAACCTGCAAGGAATCGGACAGAGTTAAGAGCAGACATTTGAACTCTTATGAACAATTGGACTTTAGAGTCAATACTGGAACTCACCAATTCCTCTACGCCAGTGAAGTAACTGGCCATCAACGCGCCCCTGCGGTCCACGAAGGATGGAGAGCTTATCCTTCCAAACCATCAGGTGAGACTAAGGAGGGGACATCAAGAGTGATTTGTGGGAAGACAACGGGAGTGGGGAAGGTGGGTTGACACTCAATTCCACGGGTGGTTAATTCCTCTTCTCCTTTGCAGAAGAATATTCTTGCGAGCCAGACAAACTAGGCTGAGCAGGCCAGTCCAGTCAGTCATCTCGGCGCTACACGTCACGCTGGTGGAAATAACAGCGGCCCAGTTCCGGTCGACGCCCCAGTGGGAACCAGGTGAGCGTAACAAGAACAGGAATACAGTACACTAAAATAATAGGCTAATATAACAACCACTACTTATTCCAAGCCTATTATGAGACCACTACTTTTATTACTGTATTCCTCCTTTAAATAATATATTTTGTTGTGGTACCACCTTACCTTGCCTACCGAGGAGGGACTCCATTCCTTACCTTTTCCTTACCTTTGTCTTACCTTACCAAGATAATTTCTTTACAGTACAAACACCAACAAGAAATAACACAAACCTCAGTCACATACCATCAACAACCTCACTCTCCATGTGCTCACACCTCGCACACTTCTCCATGCTTCTGTCCCCTACTTGTTATCACTTACAAGAGTCTACTCACATGTGCATGCTCACCCAAACTCCTCCGTCACAGGGTTCCAACACCGGCCCGGACTCTCCTCAGAGCCGTGCCACGCTTCAAAGAGCAGAGTGGACTTCTCTTGAAATAGCTCCTGCTAGACCAATATGAACACTTGTTGTTTCGGGACCAGTCGCTGTAGGTGGGCGTGGCACCTTCTGGAGAAGCAGCCTGGAAGCCTCTGCAGATACGTGGGCAGTGGGATCACGTCAGGGTCACCAATTGAAGGCATGCCCCGGAACCCTCACACCAGAGAGAATACAACCTGTTAGGGAAGAAAGGCCCAAGTTGATCATGTAAGGATAACAAGTTTAAATCTCACACGCAAAGAACTCTGCTGCTAAAACCGTACTGGCGAAAAGTAGTACAAGTAGAATCTTATAAAGAAAAACATCATCATAGATGATGCAATACATGCAGTAAAAACCTGCGTGGCTGATTAGTGTGCGCCTATACATGATCCGCCTGCTCCATAAGAGATGCCAGGTCATTGGTTCCATCCCAGTCCATCTGTATTCTATCACGTGGGTGCTACGATGATCATCTTCTTCTCACGTTAAAGGTCAAAGAACAAATTAACTACACTCCTGACATAATGCTATTTTATCATTATACTATGCACCTGACAGTCATTAAAATGGGCACAAAGTAGATTCTGGGACAGTCTAACCTTCACACACACAATTCACTCACTCCCTTCTACGGCATCCAGCTCCAGGGTCTCTACGCTCATTTTGAACTATAATTTATCCCTCCAAGTACTTCGCAATACAAATCACATGATTGTCGCTCAACAATGTGCCATGTTGATCCTCTTTAATCATTTCAGGACATGTTACTTTGGGGTTGTTGGTCAAAGGACACCTGGTACCATGGAATTCAGGGATCTTAAGGTTTAGTTAGATATATGGGCTGTAACTCGTGGCCACCTGGGGATGGGCCTTGTCATGCTTTTCACACTGTGAGCTAACAGGCAGACCAGGCGCCGGTTGTGTGATCGGGCCCTTGTAGGGCACATTCCTCTTGAGTAGAAAACACATCTTTACAACATTCTTACAGCAATGAATAGGCATTGTTGTAGTTGAGGGTGTGGGCTGTCCTCATGGGAGCTTGGGCATGGCTTGAGATTTCCCTTGTATCTGAATTTGGGCCTAGTGCATGCAATGCCGCATTCGCTGAGCAGGCCTTACCTTCTACATATGAATACTAATATCTATGCAAAATTACAATGTTGCCTGCCCCCTGAACTAAACTATGCAGGTTGATTATATTTGATTATAGTGAAGTGGGGTTCTTTGTATTTGGAGGTGGTCCTTTCACTGTCCCTCCTCCCCCTGGCCCATCATAGTGCTTTGGATGAATATAACCTCCCTCTAAAGCACTTAGGGGGGTGGGACAGGGCTGCCCCCTTCCCAACAGGTATCCGTTAGTTGCAACACTCTTCTCCATCACCGGCAATACAACTGTCAATGCCATTTATTTCACAAATTACACTTCAGAATATCCGGACCTCTGATCAATCATGACAAGGAAGTGGCTTTCCCTCCCTGTGGACCGAAATCTATATCTACTTTGTCCCACGGCTTGCAGCTTTGTTCCCTGGATTCAATCATGGTTGCTCTCTGTTACAAATCTGCCACCTCACACCACACATATGACTAAGTCTTCTATTTGTTCATCCAGGCCAGGGAACTGTGCGTTTTGTCTGACACTGGCTTTTGATTTTGCTGTGCTTTGATGGCCATGATGCAACAACCGTATTACTTTCATGATTAGCCTAGTTGGGATGACCATTCCTGACCCCTGTAGCATAATACTGTCACCCCTAAATGTCAGCTTGTGCTTCACTCTCCACAGCTGTTCCAGAGTTGCCTTTACCTGCTTGGTGCATTTGTCCAGATTGGTCAGTACCTGCTTCCATTCTCCACTGTCAATTGCCTGCTGCATTATGTTGAAACATTCGTCCTCTTCTGAAGTTGCTGTTATTTCTTCTATCAACATTGAGTTTGGGACGGCCGCTTCTTTCACCAAACAGATGTATTTTCAGTATCAGATTGTTCTTCCACCTGCTGGGTGCTGCACAGAGATGGGTGCCTTGATCAGTAGTCCACTGCATTGCCACCCCCTGGACGATACGTCAGGGTCAAATTGTACTCTTGCAGTGCCAACAAGCATTTTTCCATTCGGGCTGGGGGACTTTCCAAGGATCCTGACATGAATGGCTTGAGCAGCTTGTGATCCATGGTCGCGGACACCGGCTTTCCATAGATGAAAAGTGGTTAGTGGCAGCAGCCCCTCAGAACCGCCAACACCTCCCTCTCAATCTGGGATTACCACTGCTCCATTGCTGAGAGGGCTCTGCTGGTACATGCAACTGGTGTTATATCAGCAATCAGTTAATCTGACTTATCGACCATACCCTGACTTTGTCCATCTGGGCTCCCGTGTGCTTACAGACATACAGACTTGCATAGAGGTCGATAAGCAAGGTATTGAGCAATGGTTCCTCACCACTCTTGGGATGGTTTTATGTCATATTATCACATTCAAATGTCTTCTGTTCAGACTTTAACTGCAACTGCTGCAGGGAACTGTAGAATCTGCCTGCATCCACTGCCACCCACTGCTCCACTGACGCTTGTTTTAAAAGCCAATCAGAATCCGTGTAGGCATTCATAGCCCTCTTTCTCCGGGTCAACTCATCTATGAGCTCATGATGGATCAGACAAGTGTGGGACTTTCCCACCTTGGTTGCTCACTTCCACCCTGGACGCTTACAAGAAAGAAAATGTGTTTTAAATGCCAAGCAGCATCTGCATTGGCCTCCAGTGCTTTCCTGCTCTGGGCTCCTCCTCGTTGATCTCACGAGGGATCTGAGAGCTACGAAAACAGCTCATATCCACTATCCATTGCCCCTATATTACAATATGAGTAATAGTATCATGAAGATGTGCAAAACATGTCTTGAAAGCTTTGGCCAATGTCAAGCAGTACGTTTTAAGAAAAAGTCGTTAGAATTAACAAGAAAATTATAATAATTTCAAAGATACGCAAGAAGGGAAATATTCTTACATCCAGGACGATTTCAAATTGCAAAGGAAATATATACATGGTAGCTCAATGACGCATCTCCTGCTTCCCATTCATGAGTGCCTTGTCCAGTATGAAGGGACACATTGGGCCTCATTACAACTCAGGCGGTAAGGGGTTTACGGCGCCGACCCTTACCACCTGAGTACGAGGTCCCTTAGCGCCATGGCGGATTTAACACCTGCTTTTAGCAGGTGTTAAAATCCATGGCGCTAAGGGACCATGGAGTTAATTACGCCACCGTAATTTACGGTGGCGTAATTAACGCCTTCCCCACTCCCATTATGCCCTATGGGGCAAAAATGGGAATGGGGAAGGGTAAATGGGGATTGGGGACTTACCGCCCCGCCAAACTCGGAATGGGGCGGTAAGTCCGCCAACCACCATGGCGTAAACATAGTTTACGCCATGGTGGTAAAGTCACGGCCCAGGCGGTAACTTACCGCCTGGGTCGTAATGAGGCCCATTGTGAAGAGGGACTTTGCATGCAGCCACCAGAGTATTACAATATATGTTGCTGTTACGCTTTATTGTTCCAGTTTATTGTTATAATTATCATTATTATTAGGGAATTTAATAGGCATGGATCTTGTCTCGGGAAGCAACAGAGCACTTTACAAGCCATAACGGGAAAATACACCGTGAGGGAAGCAGAGATATACGGGAGTGGGGCACTAACAACAGAGGAGGGTGGACCCTTATCTACATGCACACCAGGGATGGAATAGAGGGGAGCAGATCGCCCCATCTCAGATTAGGTGTGGAATGTCTGGGGACCTCAGTGTTGGGGTTGAGCCATTCCTTGAAGAGGAGGGTTTGAGCTTTTTCATGAAAAATACTGAGCTTGTCAGAGAGGTAGCTTGGGTACTTGAGGGCACTGTCCTTGTAGATAATGCAGCAGAATTTGAAGGTGATATATGTTTTCAGAGGTAGCCAGTGTAATTCGATGAGGTTTGGGTTATGTGGTATAATTTACAGAGTCCTTTTCATTAGTCGTGCATCATCATGTAGAACACGTTTCAAGGGTGCCATTTTGGTCACCAGGAGGCCTTCCATAAGGAACACCTCAACCTTCTGATTGGTGTGTTTCGGAAGAACAAAGGCTCTGGCTCAGATCAAAAGGAATTCTTGGTCTATGTGTTCTCCAATACCCATCCCTGCAGACATGACACTTCTTTGACTCAGTCAAGCCCTACCAGCCCATGCAAAGAACATTGGATTACTGCTCCCAAGAAACTAAAGCTGTGTGGCAAGTCTACTTCCCTGAAGCACCGGTAGAGAAGTAGAGAAGGGGACTGGAAACATCATGAAAATAGACATCTGAGCAATCATACATGAATATAAATTGATCGCCCCTGCAGCTAGGATGAGCAAATGCGTGCAATCCAGCAACACAATTCTGTCACTGGTTGAAAACATGTACAGGGAAACATATTGAAATATGCCAAAAGGGCTTCCCTTCAATAAGCACATAGTTTGCTTTCGTTTTGAAACTGGGACAATAACAATTCCCTATGTTGTTGTTTTACAATGTCAACATAATATTCGATCTACTTCTAGTTCCAGCTTTCGTTTCAGCCTTGAAGAAAAAAAAAACACCCTGTTTGGATTCTCCCGCAAGGCAACACTTCTCGTACAAACGGTTCCACTGACTTCTGTAGTGCTGGCGGTGTGGTGTGAGAAGGGGCGAGAAAGATCTGTGGGTCTCTTTCTGCATTCACCTTCTGGGAAAATGCGTTAATCACGAATCAATCAATGAATTAATTGATACTTTTTTGAAACATAAATAAAGTGACAGTGCACCATTCGTTAAAGTGCTAAAAGTAGAGACTCACTTACTCTTTCCGACCCATTACAAATGAATGCTTTAATGCTCTGAAATTATTTCACCTTCAACACACTTCTGGAGCGCGAGGACAACTCGCCTTCGGATTACAAGCCTAACACGTCACTTCTAATTCACGTTGCTCACAAAGAATACGTGTAACTGTGATTAACCGGCCCTGTGGCTAGACATCATTTCCGGGTGAAGAAGCATACATCCCGTGCTAGCTACTGCTTACATAATTTCAAAGGGCGAGGAGTTTGATAAACTGCTCTTTTTAAAAAAGGATTTCCATAGTATTCTCTATAGTATTCTCTAGGTAAAAATATGTTATTTAATGCGAGGCTTTTCGGTAAGTCTAAAGGTTTCCTATCTTCATGAATACAACAAGTTTTGCAGAGCAAGTTACAAACATCTATCAGAAAAGTCTCCATTAACCTCCATTGTAAAAACCCTCTTCCTATCCCCTCATCTAGATTGTTTTGTGATTAGTGACTTGGCGAGGCACTTCCAACTGAAAGAAATGTGTTCTGCTGAAATAGTATGTAATGTTAACAATAAGACGTGTGTGTTTTTTCTATGAAGTCTTTGCACCGCACCTAAAGCTAATCAAAAGGCCACCTTCTGAAGTAGAAACATATATTGAAATGGAAAACTTTGTAAACCATACAATAAATACATTTTACCATTTAAGAAAGGATTCCAATGACTAATGAGATGCCATTCTAATGCCACAATAGGGTCCATTCACGGCGCACTGTCCCATGCTTGTCAGGCAAACGCTAAATGCATTGCTAGCTAATTTACATAGGTGGCCTTCACTTTATGGGAAGACAACATGCTGTGAGTCCGAGTAAAGGCTCACTTAGGTGAGCCATTAATCTGATGGCGAACACTGCGGCCAAGTTGGCATCGGCGGCCCTCTCAGTTCGATTCTGACTGTTTGATGGTCAGGGCAGACAAAAAGAACGTGAAAATGAGCAGTTATCAGGTCCCAATGCCTTTTTACCTCAGTCTTCTAAACAAGTGGTAATACTGGCCCCTGCCCCCAGTCCCCAGTACAAAACAAGCATGTATTCATGGGGCCTAAAGTTTCTTCGCATGCATAAACATGGAGACTACAAAAGAGAAGCTAACAGCATGCAGGAGCGTTTAATAAAACGAGGTTACCCGAAAAAGACGATCAACTCTGCTCGCAAAAGGGCGGAGAACAATAATCGAGACTCACTCCTCCAATATAAAGAGCAGAGATGTGAAAAGGCGAAGAACGAGCACCTTGTATTTGTAAACACATATAGCCATATGTCGAACACCATTAAACGGGTCATCTGCAAACATTGGGATATATTGGAAAAGGGCAGTGACCCTATTGCAAGACCGATTATTGCCTTTAAACGGAGCCGTAATATTAAGGAACAGATAACTCGGAACGATATATCACTGAAATCAACCATTTCCCCCACGCTTACACAACTTTGGGGCCTACAAGCAGTGACTGGTCATTTTCCGTGTGGTACATGCACTTGCTGTACTTACACCAAGAAAAGCGTTTCCATTGATTTAGGTTTAAAAAGTCCCTGGTTACAGAAGATGCTGACCAACTGTAATACGAGTTGGGTAATCTATGTAATTTGGTGCCCGTGCAACAAATTATACATATGTAAAACAGAGAGAAAGGTGAAGTTGCGGATAGGGGAACACCGTAGCTGCCTTAAAAACCGAATTAAGAACGCTCCTCTGGTAGAACATTGGATAGAATACATTCACCAGGTACAAGATCTTTCCTGGTCTATCATTTATAAGTTGAAACCGAGTAATGATATTAACCGAGACAGAATAGCGGTGTCAAAAAAAGAACGTGAATTCATTTTTCTGACCAAAATTATGCATAACGGTTTAAATGAAAAATTTGACTGGGTAGTTTAAGTTTACACTGATTCCAGTTGAGAAACCTAGTTAAATCTCATCCGGTGCATTATGGTCAGTATGTGTACGGGAGATCTCAGTACACAACGATTTGATAATTCACTCACCTATGGTGGCGGCCCCCTTCTCTCCTTTCCTCTTCTTTTTTCGGTCGCGGTTTCCCGTCCCGCCGTGCTGTACCCGCGGGTGTCTGCACCCGACGGTTTGCGATGGGAACATTGGGGCAATGGTAACTATAGAGATGAGGTTACTGGTCCCGTGGTATACATTCTGGTCATGTGACACGACATGGGTCACGTGATAATATCAGCCACTAGTGATTGGTTAGTTACTAGGCGGCTAAAACGCATTTAAACACGGTTCCTCCCAGATACTTGAAAGATACCAACACGGATCGGGACAACAGACGCCAGTGGAGCTGTACAGTTGGCGACCTATGGTGTGAACTGACACACGCGCTGATTGATCGGCCATTAAGACGCCAGAAGAGGCGGTACACCGCCACGACCAGCTGATTTTCAGGACTTGGCGGAACACACACATAGAGGTAGTTAATTAACTAACTGGTGACAACATGTTCAAATATGTTTAGATGGGTGCCGAGGAGACTTACCATTATCTGCCAACTCTATCCATATCTGTTGAAGGAGTTGGGTCATTAGATTCTGGATCGAATCTTCAAGGGTTTGGACATGGGTCTTGCTAAATTTAAGTTATGATTAGGGAAAGCGCCCGTGAAGTAATGGGACAATGTTGCTAGTGTTAGAGGGTGACTATATAGGATCACCAAAATATGGTTATACGATACACTCTTTTAACATTTGGAACAGACGGTGGTATTAGACTCTAACGTGAGGTCTTTCACTCTTTCTCCCGTCAGTTCACACGCCTTCTGGTTGTTCTAATCGGATAGCCATAAGCTTAACCTCGAGCATCTCCGACACAGACCTTGCACCAGATCGGTCGTGTGAGAGCTGGCTACCCAACACCGTCATTGGGTTAATTAGTGCAATTCCCTTTGGAGGACATTCTCGGCACTATCTGCTGGGTAAGAGATTGGTTTCTTTTTATGATTGTTTACAATAGGCGACCTAAGTATATGTGTCTCGCCAAGCGATCCGAACGGGGAGAGTAGTATCCTCAACCGGTGTTTATGTCATTCGCTGTAGAACCAGAATATATTATCCGGAGAGGCTGATATGTATTATTAACGTCGCATCTTTCAACGATGACTACTTCGATGTGGTGTGGGTAACTTGCCTCATATTTTGGTGAGTTAATTTTAGCATATTTTACAATACATTCTCTGCTTAACAGTTAAAGGGAAATTGATCTTTCCATCTAAGGATGATGATTTTTTAAGACTCAGACCTTAGAGGGAGGGTAATACCATAAAGAATGTTAACTTGAATGAAATAGGGCCCTGCCGATAGGCCCTTTTTAATTTTAATTTTGATATCCACCTGCCCTGTGCTTAGTTCTTTCTTGCACGGGCTATGTCTGCTGATGATCTCACAACTCGTCTCAGTTCTTCTACATGGCCTGGGTCACAGGGATTCGAACTTATGTGATTTTGGATATTTTTAACATATTTGTGTTCAGCTACTGATCGTGTCTGGGATTTGTAATACTAATACATCATTTTCTTGACGTCAATGGAGGAGGACATTTGCAGTAGTATGTCTTAGTTGAAACCTTTAAATTGAGCTATTGATGAGCTCTAATGGACCTGGTACGATAATAATCATGTATTTAAGGTGCCAAGTTAACTGTATTTGATACATTCACAAACGTAATTGTTATATTGTTTGTTTACCGCTCTCTTATAGGGGATACCATCCCATGAAGTCTTCCACGTGTAACTCCCCGAATACAGAGATTGGAGTTGCAGTTTATCAAAGTACCTGGACTTTGAAGAGAATTTTCAAGTTTAACAGAAACTAATTACTGTTAATATGCAATGATTCTGTTTTTTTAGTCTGCCCCTGATGAATTTCCCGGAACAACTTGTTGGAGGAAAGAAACATGTTGGGTGTGTTTTTTAATTATGTCTGATTTGTGTGTATGTGGATGAATGATGCATATGTTATGCATGAGAGTGTATGGTACGAATGGTGATTGGTGGAATAGTTAGTAAGTGAATTTTGATCATGTATTATCACTGTGTATACGCCACTCGATCACCTAGGTGCCCATTTATGGGTTGCATTTGTGGAATTACGTTGCATCATTATTGTGGGGTGATTTTTTCTGTTTATGTCCTTGTTTTCTCTGTATTTAGTACTCTATTGATTTATCCAATGAGAGTATTCTCCAATTTACTGGTGTTTTCAATTTATATGAAATATGTGTATGAAATTTCAAATTAAAATATGTAATGGTTTTAGATTTTCTAACTCTGGTATTTTGCATTATTGACTAATATATTGACAGACGAGTACATGGGCTGGTATCCCCTATCCATTCTAAGAGAGCAGTATTTTGTGATTCACGGGCCAGTTTGTATATTTCAAGGGTTCCACCCTTTACGCGAGAGTTTGCCTGTGACTCCAAGTTTTCCCTCTACCTCCTAGTGTTTTCTTGTTGTGTAAACATGTAATGCATCAGAAGTTGCTAGTGCTTTTCCTGCAAGGTGGGGGACACATCCACAAGAGGGTTTTCCTTACTGTGGAGGTCATTACGAAATTTGTCGTAAAAATCCGTTTTTACCGGCATGGAGGTCCGGCTAGCAATGATGCCGCTAAAAATGGGCGATTACGAAAATGCGTGCACGCGCATAGCGGCATGCCGGTATCGACAGTATCGGCTTGCCGCAAAAGTCCCTAAAACATCCCTTAGCGGCATCATTGAAAGCGCTGACAGCCCTTCCGCCTCCGTCCCCCTCTAAATAACGGTCCCAGCATTAGCGGGCCCGTTAATAGCGAGTCCGCTAATATCGAGGCCGCTAATACCGGAACGGGAAGTAACGTCATCGCGCCAGAACGGGAAATGGCGCGGCAGCCATCTTGAAAAACACAATCCATTGCCATCCTCGATACACAGGAGCTGGACCCTAAAACCAACACCAGAACGTTTACCACACAGCCAGCACCACACCAAAGGCAATTGGGATGGAGTCAATAGAAGGTGTGGGAGACATGGAACATAGAGCCACATCATCGGTAGATGGAGGTGTGTGTCCTAAGGAACTACAGTATTGCAATGTACGATGATAGTCCACCAATGTGACCATGCCATGAGGCAATGCATGGCCCATTACACACACATGGGCACATCCCTACCTAGATGCCATCCCCAGCACTTACGCATCCACATGCATGCAGCATGCCTATGCCATATCTGACACACACCACAGACAGAGAAACAGCATGTGTCACACTGCACGCAGTCCACATCACAAAGGCATGTCTCACAGCAGGCACCACCTAACACATGTCTGAATGAGCAACCCTACCAAATGGCAGATAACCTGTATGCCACAAGAGTAGGACAGCAAGTCATCAAATGTGTACAACTGCACTAATACCATTGTATGCATGATGTATGTACAACCATCACTGATGCTGTCCCTCTCATGTTCTCGCACAGGCCGAGATACCGACAGCGATGCAGAGGAATCTTCGTCACAGGCCACCACACCTAACAAGAGGGCCAAGTCCAGGGAGGAAACCAACAGGCCTTCAACCTCTAAGGGCACTAAATCTAGCGCATGCGTGCGAATCACATGCAAGCAATTCATGGAAGTCTGTGCGTGTGTCTTTACTGGGAGCTGCACCTAATCCGCACCTACCTTATACGTCACGGCGACATCCCGAACGCTGTGCGCGACGCACACAGTGAAAGCGCACAATGTGTAGCGCACACATCAAAAAGGGGGCGGAACATGTGGAATGGGGAACAACGCGTGAAAATGAGGGCGTAACTGGGGAAGTACTGCTGGGAAATACATGGAACGCCCACACACTCGTGAACAACACATATTCATTGAATCGAATAGGGAAAACTTGCGCACTCCAAAAGACACGCACAGGCGGTAACACGACTGCCACGCGAAAGCAGGCGGAAGCACCCCCGCGCAGTATAAAAGTGCGCATAAACAACAAACACGCATATGAATGTCCCATTTCTCGCAGCAGTGATCATGGGACACCGCAGGAGGAGGGGAATAGCCAGGCCCCGCATTTTTTTGTACAGGACCAACCTTTTTGGGATGCCTGATGGCCAGGTCTACGGCAGGTATAGGTTTCCACCTCATATCATCCTAGACCTGGTCACTTAGTGGGAGGATGACCTCACATCACCTACCTTGTGCTCCCAAGCACTGAGCCCCTTGGAAAAGGTGCTCAATGTCCTGCATTTTTTGGCCACCGGGTCATTTCAGCGGACAACTGCCATAGTTGGGGGCGTCTGACAGAACGCGCAGTCACGCTGCCTAAACCAGGTGTTGACAGTCATGACTGCGTGCCCCTCGTCCGCAGGCACATATACATGCCCAGAACATCTGCAGAAAGGCAGGCCATTGTCCAGGACTTTTACAGGGTGGCACACTTCCCCATAGTGCTTGGTGCCATAGATTGCACACATGTGGCCCTAGGTCCACCTAGGGCCACTGAGAACATCTCCTGCAAGCGCAAGCACTGGCATTCCATGAATGTACATGTTGCATGCGATGCCCATGGAATCATCTCCTCTGTCTATGCAAACTATCCTGGGTCTACCCATAACAGTTTCATTTACAGAATGTCTGCCCTGAGCCGGGCCATGGAAGCTGGGAAGCATGGCAACACATAGCTTATAGGTGAGTAGAAATGTGTGTGCACATGCATGCATGTCACACACAGACAGAATACACACACTCAACTAATGAGAATCATCATCACCTCCCCAGGGGACAGTGCCTACCCTCTGAGCACCCACATGATGACGCCAATATGGAACCCCACCACACCACCCCAGGTAAGTTACAACGCAGCCCATATTGCAAACAGGGACATAGTGGAGTGCACATTTGGAGTGCTCAAGTCTCGCTTCCGCTCCCTTGACCGATCTGGCGGGCAGCTACTGTATGCACCCCCCGTAGTGTGCAGGATCATTGTGGCAGCATGTGTCCTGCACAATGTTGCAACACGGCGGGGCCTACCGGTGGACATGGTGGTGCCCCCACATTCCCAACCACATGCACAGGCGCTGCGCATGGGAGGGGAATGGGCACGTGGGGAGGCAGCCCGGACCCAGCTTGTGCCACATTTTTCACCTAAACTCCCAACCCTGCAGAGTGCACACAGGCCTGTCACATACCAGGTGACAATTGATGATGACAAAGAGACAGTCGACTGTCACAACCTTACCACCCTGAGAATCTGTCCACAGAAGTGCTACATTGTGTGCATCCCTAGATACTGAAACATAACCAATCCGTAGTGACCAAAAGGAACACATGCAAGGTGCATATCCCACCTCCCCCCTGCAAAACAGGCCATGAAAATCACTTGGAATGTCACCTAAACCCTCCCAACCCCTATGACCCTCGTTGGCCACACCATGAAATGGCATGCAACAGCAAAGAGCAAACCAAATGCACAACACTTGACAAATTACTCACAAAGTGCCACATGATGAACTGAAACAGGTCTGAAACAATCACACCTGACATGGAATCAGATGAAATCACTGACCAACAACCTCCCACACATACAAAGTCATACACAAATGCATGCTGTTAGGGAGAATTCTCCAGAATGGCTAATTTTCCTTACCTACTAAACACTTCAGCAGCTTTGCTGAATTTCTAGGATTTATTTTTTTCACCTGGTAAGAGTCTGAGCTTTTTTTTCCCACTCCTACATGTGTTTTGCTGTGTGTGGTTAACATTTCTTGTGTTCAGAGACTGTGGAGCCTCACCTACTCCATAGGCATGATCTTTTTTAATGTGTGTTAAACAGCACCTTCAGTGCAGTAACACAGGTTTGTCTTTTTGGCTTCCCAACTCCGACTCCATTTTCTGGGGCTGACTACTGTCTCCCAGAACATGTAAAGTTGCCATTAACTTTATTAGTGTCTTTTAAAACCACAGACCCAGTACAAGCTATCTTAAATAGAGTTCTGGAAAGGGTTAATACTTATCCCTTTTAGTCTGTTTCTCTTGGAGCATTGGTTCACTCCCTTTTCATTAAGAATTGGCTGGTGGCAGTGGTAACTACCCTATTTTTCCTACCTCGGTTATCTTAAATAGCCCTGACATTGTTTTAGGTTATCGTGGTAGCCTCAAACTTAAACCTGCTAGACCATATACATTTTTATACGGTTCCGGCTGGGTTTATTCACCATTTCTTTTTGTAAAAGTCTTTCTCGTGTTTTTCCTTTGTTCACCGTTGTGGGATGTATTGACCCAATAGGCTCTACCCTGCGACATCAATGTGGCACCAGAACCAGCAAAATGGCTGCAAAAAACCCTATGCGCGCTAAACCTAGGAAAATTGTGCTGTGAAACCAGAAAGTTGGCTGCCAATCTACTTTGCCTGTGTCAGTAGTGGAACAGGAGACCACACTGCTAAAACCTGTCATTGGGCTGAGTGAAAATGGAAACTGCATGAAAGTCAGTGCTTCATTGCAAGGAAAACCAAAGGTGCTCTGAAATCCGTTTTTCCTTGGTTGCTGAAATTACAAAATAATGGTTCCCAAACATCAGAAAAGATCAAACATCCTTGCTGGGTGTTACCCGTCACCTTATTCAAAGAATCCACATAAGCACACAATGTCAGGAAAAGCAGATTCCATCACAAGAATATCCACATTAAAGAGTGTGCTTGTCTGTAAAAATCTGTCAGAATATTGGCGCAGTACTGCCGGCATGACAGCTGTCAGTTAAGTGTATTGGAAGCTTAAACTTGTGCAGAAAATCAAATGGTTGGAATTAAGGGACTTGCTATCAAAAGCAATATAGGTTGCAACTATTTAATCTCTATGTTTAAAAAGACTGGAATTTGAGATCTGTTTGCCTGTTTTGAAAATGTAAGTTTATTTTATCAAAGACAAATTTAAACAAATTGAGTTTTAAAGTAAACTGATACAAGCCAAAGAACTTCAATGCAAATTCCACAGCGTGCCCCAAACAAAAGGCACCTTCCTTCTGCTCTCTGCCCCAGGAACTCCCATTCAGGTGTTAATGGAGAGGGGAGGAGATTTTGGCCTGTTGCACCGGGGAGAGACAAAGGGCTTCCTGGATTGAAAAGAATATGCAGATGCAAGTGTCATCAGAAACTCCTTCCAGTGGAAAGAGGCGGGGATTGCTCTTCACCCACCGAAACTTTGGGGCGGGACAGACAGTTATGTGTATTCTTAAAGCACAAGAAAGTATATTTTTGAAAAGGACTGACAGAGGACTGTGAAAAATTGTAAACATTTGTAAAATACAGAATTGTTAATATGAAAATTCTGGTTACGTTTTAAAAGTACTCAGAACTCTGTGCTATGTTCAGGGACAAGACTACAGAATTTGTGGTTTTGTAGCAATTGTGGTGATGCAGGAAACATGAAACTTCACATGATTATGCCCAGATATCATGCGCACATATGTGTAAAAATGTGGACAAATTTGATATTGGGTACCAGACCAAAAGTGCAAAAAATTGCCAAATCTAGACCCAAGCTCTCACCGAGACGAGGCTGGGATGAATACTTGCTCAACCAAATCTGTGATATCAATATGCTATTGCTAGCAAGTTTGTAAAATTGTAAATATGTCTTGTATGAAAAATAGATTTTCTGTGCAGAAACAAAGGGGAGGTTCTCCCTGGATCATAAAATACAGCACCATCATGACACTCTGTTTTCTTCTCAAATCAGGGGAGAGGAAAGACCCTAACCAATATAATACCTAGAGGGTGTGCCTAATATAGTTCAGCATACCCACCCCTTTAGGAAATACATACATAGAGACAGGTTAGGACCTAGAGACACACACAATCACCCACCAACCGATTGCTGGTGGAGCGCTTTGCAAGAGAAATCCATATCCAAGACTCCAGACTCCATACTCCAGAATTTCGAAAGCAGAAAGGCCCATTTCCAGAGCTGAACCATTCTTAGCTTGGCCTTTAATAAATCCTGAAACCAGATTTTACCCCAGACCTTCAAGGGGAACCAGAAAGAACAGCCTGGCTGTGCTGTTGCTGCTTTCTTGCTAAGAATCCTTGCCAGAATCCAGAGATCCACCCCAGTAGAGCAGAGCTGTGACCAGATAGCTGCGAACCCGACCAACCTGTCAGAGCCAGTCCAATCCTGTTGTGCAGTGTTGAGAGTGCCGTGCTGAGTTCAGAACCAGAGCGCCTTGAGTCCAGTCCGGTGTGCTAGCTGAATTCCTGTCCAGAAAGTCTCCCTGACCATATCCCTGACGGGTCCATTCCAAACAGTGGTAGTGAGTATCCATAGCATAGGATTGTCCCTAGCAAATATCTTATCCGTAAGTAATCCTATCCAAACCCATTCTAATTTATCCAGAACTGCATTGTAGAAAACATTTTGTCTTACCTGAGTCTTTCTCTCATCCCTATAGTCCTTTGGTAATAGTAATGTTAAAATCATCTTTGCGCTAATATATTTTCTGAAGAAAGGTGAGCGTCTCAGCAGGCTAAACCAACCAGTGATATCCTGGGCTGGTGGCTGTGCTGTCGTGTAGTTGCCATCTTCATAGTCTCCCTAGTCTAAAGAAATATTGCTTGTGAATTTAATAAAAAGCGCATCTTTATTTTGCTATTTTGACTCTTTCTGAAAAAAACAACCTCCACAAAAACCTTCATAACCTCTTCACTGTGTATGCTAGAAACATCCCCAGCTTTCCAATAAACCCAAAACTGCATCCCAACTCCTTATAGTTATTCCGCAATCACGCTTACCGCGTGCTGAAAGGTTTGCCGCAAATTTTTCGTTTGGCTCAAATCTCTCACCTGTGAAATAGCTGTTCCTTGCATCTGACCTCAGAATTAAGTGTTCAACCTGCGTTCAACCTGCTAGTTACTCAATAATCATTGCTTGCGTTTGTCCGATACGATACAAAGCGGCTCCCACTAGTATTGAAACCATTTTAGTGAATTAAATCCATTTCAGTATTTTTAGCATTCAATTCCAAGCTGAATTCAAAACCATTTTGACAAGTTTGCAATCATTCCTGTTTTTCTCTGAGTTTGCTGGGGGAAATTGGTATTGATACTGTGTTGTTAAATTCTGTATTCCTGAAATCTGTTTTCTCCCCTTCCATCTCTTGATATTGCATATTGGGGGGATTGGGTAGTGTGCAGGGGGAAAGAGTAATCACATTGCATTTTGATTGAACCCACACAAAGTATTATTCTATGCTGCATTATTTTTCCTATTATTACTCTGTTTGATTAAAGAGAGTTGTTGTGACATCACCCCATTGGTGATCCTTGTATAAATATTAAATAGTGTGATATATATGTATATTGTGAAAATCCATAAAATAAATATTTTAACTTTGCAAAACAGCCTGCTTCCTGGTTCAGTGTGACCGGGGGGGGGAGGGAGGATTCAAAGAGAGGGGCGTGATATAAGGGTACATCATTCAGAAATAAAGGAACTTATATACATAAATACATAATTAAGGGTTCCAACTGTGCATCACACGCTAGTCATTGACTTAGGTGGAGTGCCGGGTTGAAATCACTTACAAGATTGGGGGATCGTCACAAGATTTCTGAATTAGACATACCACTTGTGACAGTCTAATACAGTGTGCTAACTAACGGTGTACATAAACCCTGTTGGACTGCGACGCTGTGTTACACTATGAAAAGCACCCCTCAATAGGAACGCTCTAAGGAATTGGTCCTGTAACTCAGAAAGGAAATCAATATTTCCGGAATGGCGACCTTGGTAGAAATAAATATTGCTAAAGAACACCTACTGCATACATTATTTGTAAGAGGTGAATGGGCAGAGCAGGATCAGAATGTGTGGTTGCAGGCAATCACAGAGCAGACCACTGCAACAGGGTTAGACATATGGCAAGATCAGGGTCCATTACATGTGGCTCTGAGTGAACTGTATATGGCCCCTAAGGTAAACGAAGAGCAAAGCAGGTTGCCAAAATAGCGGCATATTTGTACCTCCATATTGGAGCAATACAGGTCAAATATGCTGAGGGCCAAGATCTGGCAAACAAGCAACTGCAGGCATTAGAAAAAGCCCAAACTGATCTGGATTCTGTAGAGCAGAGGCTATAGAGTAGCAAGGAATCAGAAAATGAATGTAGGCAGTACCTAACCAAAATCAAAGAAGACATGGGTATCCTGCAGCTGGAGAAGGTAGAACAGGATAACAGAATGCTGGCCTTGCAGAAGGAGTACCAAGAAAGTTTGGACTCTACTGCAGAGCCAGAAAAAGCTGGAACAGCAAATTAATTTTAACAGGGCATGCGCAGAGCAGGTACTAACCCTGCAAAGCCGCCTAGACAAAGAAAAAGAAGAGAATAATAAACTAATCCTGAAAGACCTGGACACCCAAGCAGAATTTGATGAAGAGCACCAGAAAGCTGGTGCACTCCAAAGACAGAGGGACGACCTGGCTGCACAGAGGCATACTCTTGCTCAGGAAAAGGACACCTTAGGCCAGGAAGTCTGCTATTTAAAAGAGAAAATAGAAGAAAATCACCTGGCCCTTCAGGGACTGGGTGACCTCCAAAAAGCCCATGAAAAATTGTTAGAGCACACCAGGTGGGTGGAAGAGGCTCTAGCAAGGTAGGACCAAGCCAGTATGGACAGGACCCAGGTGGTAACCCTCCTGCAGCAAAAACTTGCCCAGTACTCTAAATTGACACACGAAGCACAGAGAGACAATGAGGCTCTCTGTGAGAAAAATGACAGGCTCCACAGACAGGTAGCTATGCAAGAGCAATTGATAGAATATAGCAAGGCCTTGATAGAGGAACAGAAAACTCAAGTTCTTGCATGGCAACAGGAAGTAGGGGCTGAGAGAGATGAGGTCTGCTGGGAAATGGAAACACCTCAGCATAACCTCAGGAACCCTAGTACCAGAGGCCTTTATCTCTTCTAATCCCTGGACTCTGCCAAACCCATGTCCACTGGCGCACATGAGCCAAGGGCCACGGGGATGGCAGGCTTCAATCCTATGAGGAATATGGGGCTCATAGACCAGCACCTCGCAGGAATGGATGGGCGGGCAATTTGGTATGGGTTCCCAAGTGCTGTGAAATTTAGTGGGGAACTCCATGAGAGAAGGCCCACTAAGGGCATCCTGAAAACCTATGCCCAGCTAGGACAGTGGGGGGTACTCATCAAATCGTGGGAGCAAGGAGGAAACAGAAGACTCCTCTGAGCACCCCATGACACAGGAAACTAGGCCCCTTCTGGCCATTCCCAGGCTCACAGAATCCGGGAGAGCCTAGAAGACCAGATGGGCACCTCTGGGAGCAATGCCTCTGAGTCAGAGGAGGAGTGGACCAGGGTCAACCGAACCAAAAAGGCCAATAAGGAAAAAAGGGCCTTGCTCAAGGATCCCCTAAAACAAATCAAAGTGATAAGGAGCGCCATCACGCCCTATCATAAGAACGCAGAATATTCAGTTTGGGAGCACTTCGAGCTCTTTGAACAGATGATGGAAACTTTCCATTTGAAGGAAAGCCAAAGCTGTATTCAATATGTGAAATGGACCATCTCTCCAGAATACTCCTGCTTCTTTGTGGGGCTAGAGGACCAAAATCATTCTAGATGGTCCACCTATAGGGCGGCCATCTTGAAACATTTTTCTGTGCACAGGAACCCTCATGAGGCTTGAAAGGCAGCCTACAACTTGCAATGTGGGGAAGATCAGGCCCCACACGAATGTGTTCAAGAATTAAAGTGTGCCTTTGCGCAGACCACCAGAAGGGTGCGCACTGACAGCAAAGAGTTTGTGAATACTTTCTTCCACGCTCTCCCCAAGTACATCATGACCCAGCAAGTGAGAGATTTTTTTCACGAGAAAAGATCACTAGACTGGGTCATCAAACAAGCCACACGCATTTATGAGGTACAAAAGCCAGTGGAAAACAAAAATAATCCAAAAAGTCCCAAACCAACCAACACCCCTGCTGCTGCTAAAGTGGCGGAGGTGAAGGTTACCCCCATATTAGATTTGGAGATGGGGGGCCTAAAAACCTGCCTGCACAGAATCAAAGCAATCCCAAGCCCAGAAGGCCCTCGGCCCAGTCACAAACAGAGAGTCAAGGAGGCAATCCCACAAATGGGACCCCTAACTCCTCTGACTGCATCAGCCCCCACTACAAGGGGAATAGACCTATCCTGGGTTATGTGTGGACTCCTCCAGCCCTAGGGGGGTGATCCAACCAAACAGCAGCTAACCCAGGGAACTTCCCTCCTCACTTCCACCAGGAGGGCAGTAATTCCCCAAGTACTGGACAGAACTTCTTCCCAAGGTACCCGCAAATCTTTCAACCCCAAAACTATCCGCCCTTCTTTCCCCGATTTCCTGAGCCCAGACAACCCAATCCGGGAGAGGGGAGGCCAAGGGTGGAGGGGTACCAAAACTTCACTAACCCGGGGTATTTTGGGAGAAGGGATAGCTACCCTTCCCGGGATCAGCCCATGGGAGAAATGAGAACCCTGTATCAGCTTGAGCGGGTGCCACAACTAGGCCAGGTCCAAAACATCGCACAAGATCTGGGTCGCATGCTGAGGGCTCAACAGAACCCTCAGATGAGCATGCTGGCACAGAATGCCTCAAACACAGGACCTGGTGCTCCAGAGCAGTGACGGGGGAAGAACCTCGACAATCCACTGGTTCCCAGGGAGGAGGCACAAGGGGGAAGGGGGGTGTAAAGCCTTGGAGGAAACTTCCTTCCCCACTTGTAAAAAGCCCCTGGAAACCCAGGAACCAGAACCATAATCCCCTGCCCCTGCAAGTCTGCCACCCAAGGAGCAGAGGGGGGTAGGAGATACAAAAAACCCAAAAAAAAACATTTTGAGGAGGAGGTACAAGTCTTCCAGTTTGAAGGAGAGGGATCCTCAGAGGATTCTGGGAAAATGATCTTCTCCTTCAGAGATGGGGGAACTCTTCCCAAAGAAAAATGGGTCCCAAAAGATCCAAATCCAGACTGGGTAGATGTGGGGACTGAGTTAGCACCGCCCATCATCCAACCCCAGAACGAACAACATGAAAATCCCCTGGTTCAAACCCATCCCGGTGACTGCCTCCAAAAAGGGGGGGGGCCCAGAACCAGGGGAACCCGAAACGTCTCTCATATCTAGCTTTTACCTTTTCTTTTCAGATTCCCAAGGCTCCAAACAGAATTCTGCCGAAATCACCTCTCTATCAGTGTCCAAAACCAAGAAACTAACCCACCAGTTGTCCAAAAATGTACATTATCTGTGCCCCCTTGAGGAGAAGGAGGGAAAATTCTATGCCCCGGTCCAAATACAGGGGCAGTGTACAAATTTGTCATTGGTGGACACTGGATCCCAAGCTACCCTTCTGTCAAAAAGGACCTTTGATACACTGAATTCAGGAAGGGGGGAGAACTACCAAATTCCTCTCACGCCTCTTCCTGGACAACTTCAGAACTTTGACAGGTAGGAAATTCCCGTCGAGGGGACTGCAGATTTGGATATTAAAATTGGGCGACACAAGGTGAAGCACCCGGTCATAGTTGTAACTCCAGAGGGCACCCCTTGTTTACTAGGGAATTACCTCCTGCGAAGGTTGTCAGCCCTGATAGATTGTGTAACCAAGGTCCTCTTGACCCAGACTAACCGACCGATAAAATTAAAACAGAGCGTCCACCATGTGAGTTTAAACGGCACCTGCCACATGGTTGAACAAAAATCTGACCAAGTAGAATTTTACTTCCAGAACAACCAAATCCCAGGCGTAATCCCAGACGTGACAGTAATAGCAGTAGGACAACACACTGGTGATGGGGGGTCCTCTCTATTTCTGAAAATCAACCTTCCTTCCAGCTTAAGGTGGCATTCCACACTGGAAGGAAACACTCTGAAATTCTTTACAAATTCACAATCAGAAATTCCCACTACTATAGTCCAGAACGATGAGAAATCAGCTCAAAGCCTAGCTGATATTCAGAAAATTGGAGAGCAGTTGTTCATCCGTGTTCAGTTAAATGAAGGGAAGGACTCTGTTCTTGCCCGAGTGTGTGTGAACAACGGTAAGAGCAATATCAGCAAAGCCATGTTCCGTAATCTCCCAAAAGCCATTCTCACATTTGAACTGTTAGACAATAGATCGGGAAATACTCAATTCCAAACATCTGATGCCAAGCAGGTGTATGCTCAAAATCTCCATAGGCAACAAGAGCATAGTCCAAAATTGTTGGGTTGTGCGAGACGTCACTGCCGCCTTTTACTTAGGCAGTGACATTCTCAATCGCTTTGCCATTAGTTTGGACCTAATAAACTTCAAAGCTTGGTCCCGATAAGTGGATAATCCCATGGGCTTTGATGACCCAGAGAAAGTATTTAGGTCAGGTCAACTGCTGCCTTATGCAGTTGAAATTCAGATTGGAGAGAAAGTCACCATCCCAGAAAGGACCCGACAATTCTCACTGGAAGTGAAAGTTAAAAGAGGACAGAACTTGAAAAACCCTGATGCCTATATTCATCGAAATGCTTCTCTCCAACAGCAAGGGTTGGGGGTAAACCCAACACCACTAGCCAATATAGTACATGACACCATTCCAATAGAGGTGGATAACAGCAACTTAAAGAGTATCACTCTAGCCGCAGGCACCATTATTGGAATGGCGGTTGATGACCGACATTTTTCCATAGATCTAGGTAATTAACTGTAAGGACCAATCCCCAAGGACTGTTTTGACAGTGATAGTGAGGATAACACAACACCAGACAGGACCTTTACCCGGCAGGGGGTAACTTCCTGGTGTACACTTCCTGCCCTTATGGTAAGCTGTGACTTCAGGAGGGATGAGGTGATCTTCCACGTCCGTGAGGACTGCCCTCTCCACTTGAATCCACCAGTCCAAATTAGCACTTTGACCAGGGACTTCTCCACCCAGCTGGAGGAGGCCATTGAGATAGCAAAACCGGAAGTCTTTCCAAGATTCATGCAGATGGTTGAGGAGAGAGTCAACCTATCTGATGCCTGTGAGACCGTGGAGTAGAAGTAAACATTGAAACAAGTTTTCTTGGATTTGCAGGATCGCTTTGCGGTGGACTCATATGACTGTGGTCGCACCGACATCCACACAACAATTCCCACGGACCCTGGCATGACTCCAGTGTTTGTGAAGCAATATCGCTTGGCTCTCGCATCAATGGAGTCCCTTACTGAAATAATTAAGAACCTTGAGTCCCGTGGGATAATCCATGCAGTCCACAGCACCTTCAATAATCCGGTGCTCGGGATTTTGAAGCCAAACGGCCAGTGGAGACTCTGTGCCGACCTAAGGGAGCTCAACAAATAGGTCCATACTTCCCGATGGCCTCTTCCCTACATTGACCAAGGGCTGGCCCAGATCCAGGGGTCACAGGTATTCACTGCAATAGGCCTGACCAATGGGTCCTGGACTGTACCTGTCAGTAGGGAGGACCAATACAAGCTGGCCTTCACCTTCGGGGGGCAGCAGTACACATGGTCCTGGACTCCCTTGGGATACATCAACTCCGGCAATGAATTTAACATTTTTCTGCAAAAGGCCATGCCTGATCTGTGTGAAAGGAGTAACCTGGCTTATGTAGATGATGTTCTAGTCAAAAGCTCAACTGTGGAGGAACACATAACGGAGATCTGTTTCAAAAAAGGTAGCAGGCACTCCTCTCCAGAAAGAACAAGGCATGATAACCTGTTCTGAGATGAGAGTTTGCAGCACACGCTTTTTGCTCACTGTACCTTTGACAGATGGGAAATATCCATTTGCATATCAGTCTTTGTCCCGCCCACATGGGCAGTCCAGCACCAAAATGCTATGGCAATTCCTCTCTGAACAAGAGTACCACCAGCAACCCCATACACTTGTTTCAGCCTTGTTCGGCATCATCAGTGAGGTGAAGCTTTGCCTCTCTAAGCACAGTAAGCAGGTAGTCCACGTCTGGTTGCCCCCAGGTAACTTAGGGTGACCAACCCCAAGTTCCTTGAAAACATTTCAAAAAAGGTAGCAGGCGCTCCTCTTACTGCCTCGGCTTGTTCTGGACCCCACTCCCACTTGACCCCCTTCAAAAGATGGATTAGGGGTCTTTGATCTCTGCGAAATCCTCAATGAACTTTCTTCTGTAGTTAGTCAGTCCAAGGAGGCTCCAAGGAGATGAGAGTTTGCAGCACACGCGTGGTCTCCCTGCTCACTGTTCTCAGAGAGGCACAGCTTCACCTCACTGATGAGGCCCAGCAAGGCTGAAACACATGTATGGGGTTGCTGTCGGTACTCTTGTTCAGAGAGGAATTGCCATAGCATTTCGGTGCTGGACTGCCCATGTGGGCGGGATAAAGACTGATATGCAAATGTATTTCCCATCTGTGAAAGGTACAGTGAGCAAAAGGCACGTGCTGCAAACTCTCATCTTAGAACAGGTTATCATGCCATGTTCTCTCTGGAGAGGAGCGCCTGCTACCTTTTGTGACATTACAGAGATCTGTTATGTTCTGACACAGTTGAGGGCTGCCGGAGCAAAACTTTCCTTTCAAAAGGCACAGTGGTGCAGAACGCGTGTCAATTTCTTGGGGCATGAGATTACTCCTCAGGGTCTCTGTCCCCAGGAAAAGAAAGTGGAAGCACTTCAGAAATTAAAAGACCCCACAACCTTGCGGGAACTACGGAGCCTCCTTGGACTGACTAACTACAGAAGAAAGTTCATTGAGGATTTCACAGAGATCACAAGACCCCTGATCCATCTTTTGAAGGGGGTCAAGTGGGAGTGGGGTCCAGAACAAGCCGAGGCAGTAAGACAACTCAAAAGAAGCCTCTCACAAGCACCTTGCCTAGCTTACCCTGTCGAAAACAAAGAGTTCTTCTTGGAGACAGGGTTCTCAAATACATGCTTGACTGCAGTATTATCCCAAAAGCATGACAAGGTCAATAAAGTAATCTCCTATGCAAGTAAAACTTTATCCTCTGTGGAGGAAAAATTCAACGATTGTGAGAAGGCGCTGCTGGCAACGGTGTGGGCATTGAAGAATTACCACCTGTTCATCCAGGGGGAACACATCATAGTGGAGACTCCACACCAGCCTCTGCAATATCTCCAAAGTGACAGAATTTGGGCCGGAAACGTGAGTAATTCCCGAATTACTTCCTGGATTTTGTCAATGCAAGGCTTCCCTGTGGAGTTCAGATATGGCCAAAACAAGAAGAGTCCCCTCGAGCAAGGTCTGGCTGACTTGTATGATTGTGCCAGAGAAAACTATCTAGAGGACAAAAGTCGTAAAATCAAGGACAACATGGAGGCATACCTTAATTCCCCACACAAAGTCTTTGAAGAAGACCAGTGTGAGGGAATGCCCACTGTCTATGTGGATGGATGCTCTTACCATGTTGACAACAATGGGGAAAAAGAATTTATGGCCTGCGTAGGGAATGCCTGGGTGTATGAGGCCGCATAACCCTCTGCTGGGTGCAAGATTGGTGCCCGCAGTAGTCAAGTGGCAGAGTTCATGGCTGTGCATCAAGCCATCCTCACTGCTGTCCAACACCAACTCCACGAACTGGTCATAATCACTGATTCGCAGTATGCACGGAACGGGTTCGTGGAGCACCTGGTTAGCTGGAAAACCAGAGGCATGCTATGTGCTAATAATAAACCATTGAAACATGGAAATTTAATCCAAAATATCGAATGGGAGGACCATCTACTGGAAAAAGATCAAGGGTCATTCTAAGCTAGAGGGACCAGAAACGACTGGGAATGACCTAGCTGATCAGCTGGCCAAAACCTGAGCCATCCAAGGAGATCTACTTGAGATTGAGCCCCTGTTGGGGGTAATCCAGGTCACTGCTATCACTAGGTCCCAGAATAATGCTCACATTGAACTCTCAACTGCACAATGGAGTAAGGAGACCCCAGATGCTGATTTGATTACTGCTCAAAAAGGGGATCCAATAATTGGTATGTTTTATCAACACATTGAGGACCCTGAGAACTTTCCGCTGATGGATACCGATTACATAGGGAAAGAGGACCTCAGAGTGTTGATGAAATGTCCAAAAATGTTCCGAATCCAAGACGGTTTGTTGGTAAGGTGATCCCTAGCTGGCCATGATCAGTGGGTGGTCTGTACCTCATTCCAAAGCCTGATGTTAAGTCACGCCCATGATGCGGCCACAGCCGGTCATAGGGGGTTTCATACAACAATTGAAATCTTAAGAGAGGTTGCATACTGGCCACACATGGTGCAGGACCTCGACCAATACTTGAAAGGGTGCCTTGTGTGTGCACAATTTCAGCCAACATCCCTCATACACCGTGCACCTCTCCAAAAGAGGGGGGTGACACTGCCATGGTCAGATTTGAAGGCGATTTGATCGGGCCTGTGATTCACTCCTCTAGGGGGAACAAGTACATGTTGACCGTGACATGCTTGTTCACTAAATGGGTGGAATGTCTCCGGCCACAAATTGCAAGGCAGAAACAGCAGCTGCCCTGATGATCAACCACATCTTCTCGCGTTTTGGACTACCCCGAAGGATCGAGTCGGACCGAGGTAGCCACTTCACTAGCGAAGTAATGACAAAGATGTGGCAGATACTTGGTGTCAAAAGGAAATTACGCATTGCCTAACGGCTAGCCTCTAGTGGTGTAGTGAAGAGATACAACAAGACAATTGTGAGCATATTAAAAACGTTTGTGGCCGATTTTGGGCCACGTTGGGATATTCGATTACCCCTTGTCCTGATGGCCATCAGATCTACCCCTCCATTTGCAACTAAAATGTGACCATTTGAGCTGATAAATGGACGCAGGATGGTGCTTCCCCAGCATCTGCTCTACAGAACCCAAGAGCAGACATTGATCAATGCCTCCACAACTCATGAGTATTTTGAAAATCTGAGAAAACACCTTCAACATGCTTTTGCCTATGCTCAGCGAAATCTAGCGAGATCTGCAGACAGCATGAAGACCCACTATGACTTAAAGACGACTAGAAAAGAATATCATGCAAGAGACCGGGTCTACTTATACAATTTACAGAGGAACCAGACCATACAGCGAACATTTTTGCCTAGCTGGAGGGGTCCTTTTGAAATTGTAGACACAATCTCACCAGTCACCTACAAAATCCGCATCCCCAAAGGCAGATTGGCAGAGGGGGAAGATAAGTGGGTCCATATCTGTCATGGGCGCTACTCCCGAGGGGCCAGGACTGGCCCAGCGCCCTCGGAAGCAGACCCGTCTTCCACTACTCCGGACCCAGCAGACCCCTACAGGGGCCCTTTGGACCGTGTCCTGGCACCTTTGGCGCCAGGCTCATGAAGGGTTTCAGTCCTGGCGCCATAGGCGCCGGGCTCATATTGATAAACAGTGTAATAATGCTTGGGTGGACTTACCTGAGGCAGACCATGCTGCATATTTACCCAGAACAATCCAGTCTGGTTGAAGTCCCCAGCCATCAGGGCTGGGAGGAACTATTCCCTCCATTCAGGAACTCTTTTCTTACCTGGAGGAACCGGTGGAAGAACACACACTGGAAGCACTTCTCTGCTATTTAAACCACGCTCGATGGAAAACACGTGCTTCGCGTTATTCTGCAGCAGCAGCAGGACGCTCACCGAGTCGGCTCCTGCATTCCAGGTCCAGAGTCATCTTCAGCTTCCGCACAGCAACCTGTGGATGAAGAAAGACACAGAACAATACTTACCAGATCCTGGAATCCAGTCACCGGCAAAACCTGCAAAGAATAAACATAAGGTTAGAAAAGTGCAACTCGCTCGCAGCCGCGCCCGCTTACCTGATCCATCCATGATTGCAACGGAGCTAACTGCGGCCTTCTCTTCGGCAGCTTCTCTGCACCTGAAAGGCAAAGGACATAATTAAAAAGGGGTTCGAGTGAAGGCAGTCGCATTCATCTTAACTTACCAGTTTTTGCATGCGCAGAAGCGGCCGCATCAACCGCAGCATCCCGGCACCTGAAAACTAGAAAAAGGACATTATTAGAGGTGCCATTAAAAGCGGCCAACGAACATTATACTTACGTGCATCGGCACGTGCAGCGGCAACGGAAAACTACGCCCACAGCATCCCGAGGCCTGAAACAAAGGAAAAGGGACATTATTGAGGTGCCCATCTTTTAAAGCCTAAAGACTACAGAATACTTACAGGCATCCGCTCGTGCAGTAACGGCGGCATCGCTCTTCGGCATCCCAGCACCAGTGCCACAACTAAGGCCGCAAAAGACTTGAGCCTCAACACTGAACTCATCCAGTGACGTAACTGGAATCCACGCACCCCTGCACCAGACGCAGGATGGAGAGCTCAGCATTTATACGCCTAAGGTGAGAGCTCGCCGAGACAAGTAGAAAGCTAGGCTGTGGGAGAAACTGGCGATTGGTGGGAGAACAAATCCCATCAAATGGTGATTAACCATTTTTCCTCTACCTGCAGAAAACTTACCCTGCAAGTCAGACATTCGATAAGAGGAAGCCCAGTCCTGAGAGTCGTCCGAGCTCTACGCTTCTCAATTGAAGAAACGATAGCAGCCCAGCCGGGATCAGCGCCTCTGTGGGAATCAGGTGAGCGTTACAATATCAACCAGCTGAAGTGTTGCCATCCTAGGCACGCTGCAGCAACTAGAGGATTCTTCTGGAACCCCAGAGGGGGTCAATCCAGCTCCCTACAATTCCAACTATAAAAATGATTCCATCTATTTAATCAATAAATTGGCAATAGAAAAAATTGTCCTGATATGCCAAATGTATGTGTCTGCCCCACTACATAAATAGTTTTGGGGAAATGTCTACAAATATTCTTTTGCTTTGTCATCTTAGAATTGGAAACCATGGAGACTAAAATCAAGAAGGAACACCCAGGGACCGGGAGCAAAGATTCAAGGGGCAAGGGGTATCGCTCCATACTCTCGTCAGGAATCGGCGAGAAGAACCGGTCGATCGACCACTGATGGGAGAAGCTGATACATTTTGAAATTTGGACCATAAAGAAAAGAAACTGATTATCCCAATCTTGTGATTTCCCTTGACGGACGGTCAAAAGCCAAATCATAGGGGAGGCTTGTGGGTTGTATTGACCCACTAGGCTCTGCCCTGTAACATCACTGTGTGCTGGTGGCACCAGAACCAGCAGAATGGCCGCAAAAACCCCTATGCGTGCTAAACCTAGGAAAATTGCGCTGTGAAACCAGAAAGTTGGCTGTCAATCTACTTTGCCTGTGTCAGTAGTGGAACAGGAGACCACACTGCTAAAACTTGTAATTGAACTGCACACAGAGTGAAAATGGAAACTACATGAAAGGCAGTGCTTCATTGCAAGGAAAACCAGAAGTGCTCTGAAATCTGCTTTTCCTTGGTTGCTGAAATTACAAAATAATGGTTCCCAAACATCAGAATAGATCCAACATCCTTGCTGGGTGTTACCCGTCACCTTATTCAAAGAATCCACACAAGCACACAATGTCAGGAAAAGCAGATTCCATCACAAGAATATCCACACTAAAAAGTGTGCTTGTCTGTAAAAATCTTTCAGAATATGCGTGCATTATTGCCCGCCGCCTGCATGAAAGCTGTCAGTTAAGTGCATCGGAAGCTTAAACTTGTGCAGAAAATCAAATGGTTGGAATTAAGGGACTTGCTATCAAAAGCAATATAGGTTGCAACTATTTAATCTCTATGTTTAAATAGACTGGAATTAGATATCTGTTTGCCTGTTTTGAAAATGTAAGGTTATTTTATCAAAGACAAATTTAAACAAATTGAGTTTTAAAGTAAACTAATACAAGCCGAAGAACTTCAAAGCAAATTCCACAGCGTGCCCCAAACAAAAGGCACCTTCCTTCTGCTCTCTGCCCCAGGAACTCCCATTCAGGTGGTAATTGAGAGGGGAGGAGATTTTGGCCTGTTTCACTGGGGAGAGACAAAGGGCTTCCTGGATTGAAAAGAATATTCAGATGCAGGTGTCAACAGAAACTCCTGCCAGAGGAAAGAGGCAGAGATTTCTCTTAACCCACCAAAACTTTGGGGGCGGGACAGGCAGTTATGTGTATTTTTAAAGCAGAGATGGCAATCTGTGTACACGTATGGGCATGGATGGGTGGTTGTTTGTGTGGTGGTGTGTTGTGTAAGTGTGTGAATCAGTAGGGACCTGCACTCAATACATGCATGTGAAATGAAGTGACCCTCAGTGTCCTGTACACATCACCTGTGAACATTTCCCTGTGGACCCCCCAGTGTGTTAAACCACAACAATCATCTGACAACTGAAAAGTAAACCCAACACAGGAACATCCATTGACCAGCAGCACACATCATGTACATTGTACCTCACATTGACAATGTCAGACAGTGACCAATCACTGTAGCCCAAGCGTGCTGTCAGACAGCGAAAGCCCCTCCCCTATTTCCTCCTCACCTTGACATTCAGAAGAACTTCTCTGGGGTCCGTTGGCTTCTTCGTTCTAATCTTCCTGGCTTCAGGATCCCCCTTCTCCTCGGTTTTCTTGTTCTTCCTTTTGTGTAAATATGGTCTAGCTCACTCGGAGGCCCCTTGACCGGTAAAAATACCAAATCACAGAGAAGTCCAAGGAGCCAAACCCCCAAACCAGGAAAAAAGCCTCAAGGCGCCAAACAACCCTGGAAGAGTCTCTATTAGATGACTTGAAGTTGTAGAATATGGGCAAGTAAATGTCCAAGCTGAATGAGAGAATAACTTCCGAGGTTGCACAGTTGTAGAATGGTTCAACAGGACGGGTAGGAACTTGAGTAGACAATAATCAATGAGGATGGCACAACTGATGGGTAGTGCTGAAACCCAATAAATCCTTGTTAGCATGAACGGAGAAAGGCAGAGACAGCACAAGTCCGGAAAGGCAGAGTGAACGCGAGATCACCGGAATCAGCTGACTTTAAGTACCAAAAGTTACTCACAATAGAAATCAGTAGCGGAAAGTAAGAAAAAAAGGTACCGTGAATGAAGAAAGGCAGAGACAGCACAAGTCCAAAAAGGCAGAGTGAACGTGAGCTCACCGGAAACAGCTGACAGCAAGTTAAGACCCAGACCAGTAGAATAGCTTTGGTAAAAGGCCAAAGTCAAGATACAGGTATGGATGTAATAGATGAAAGATAGGAGGAGCGAGAGAGAAAGCGAGAGAGAAAGATGCAGTGGTATAGAAGTGTACCGATAGAAGGAGCGAGAAACAGAGTGCGAGTGAGAGAGATGCCGTGGTACAAAAGTGTACCGAGGCTAACCGAGGCAGCATACGAGTACGAGGAAAGAACACCAGAGTTACGGGCAGACAGATCTGCAACAAGGACAGTAGTAGAAATAGAAACAGGGACCAAAGGCACCAACGAGTGAAAAACAAGTAAAAGATCTGGAGTCCAGTAGGAAAACTGCACCATAATGCAGCAGCAAAGTACAAGACAGAAGATGGATACAACGCGCTATCCAAACGGAATGGAGCGTAGAAGTAGTCTAGGCGGCCATGTTAGGTGAGGACTGGACCGTGAGTTGTGGTTATTGGGTCACATTCCTAATGCTTCCACCTTTGCCCCCATTTCCAGGGGGTGAACCTAACACATACCAACTTGACATTGTCACCACCCGGCCCCCTCCCACCATCAGTGTGCCTTTGACAGCTAAAGGTTGCAGGCTACCGTCTACAGCATGAAGTGCATCAACCAGATATACAGGCAAGTAATGAAAAAACATCACAATCAACTTAAAAAAAAGCACAGTTCCAAAATATACTTACCAAAATTGATTGCAGACATGCCATGGAGAAAACAACTTCAATCCCCACTAGGGGTGGATACACAAGTTGGAGTGCAGACTGCTCACAGATAAGACGAAAGTCCAAAGCCCCTGTGTAATTTGCTGTCACACTGATCCATCCTTGCAAGCCCATGGAAAGGGGAAGCAGGAGTGGCATATGTGTCAGGACCCCAAACAACAAATACATACACGAGACAAGCTTGTATGGGCCCAGCTGGAATAGTGGATGCTTTCAAAAGCAACAAAGCACCACACCGTCACATGAATGCACAATAGACAAACAATAAAACAATATATTTTAAAAAAAAAATGTCCACATACGACATAGGGAGTGGAGGCACCCAGGAGGGAGGAGGTACAGGGCTTCAACACCCACATGTGATAATGTTTAGATAAAAAAAAAACCTCTATGGGTTCAAAACCTGCACGGCCCGACCTGCGTGGACGATAAGTCGTTGTCCTACTCACCCTCTGGATGTAAATCAGAAGGTGGACGCGGCACAGTTGACTGACCACACCTATCTGCAGCTTGCCCCTCCACAGCAGCAAGCATGCAGGTCTGGTAAGCCTGGTCCTGTGTGGCAATGGCACGTAGGCCTGCATGCAGCAACTCATGTGATACACGTGCTTCCTCTTGCAAGGCGGCACGTGTAACACAGAGTTCTGCCTGCATGGCCTCACATGACATCTGGAGCACCGCCTGGCATGCACGTAGCTCAGCCGAGATGGTGTTCTCAAGCTGTTCCATCATCACTTCTGACCACTGCCTCTGGGACATCAAGAGCACACCCAGAGTAGATCTGAGGGATCGGTGTTCTTCCCTCAAGGGCCTCCCTGTGTTCCTCTGTCTGAGCAGCAATTGCTTCACACAGAGACACCATTTCATCCTTGCATGCCCTGTATGAAGCCGCCATGCAGGAGCTCCACCTGCCTATCAGGTGGGAGCATGGATTTGGCCACACTTTCCATGCCTTGAGCAATCTTCTCAATAGATGCCCCCCGTTGCTGTGAACTGGCATACATGCATGCTCCCACTCAGTATTCCCTGGTGGCGCACGGCCACCGCGTTGCCACAAATTACACCTACGGGACCCAAGGAGCCGTGGTCCTTGCTGGATGTGCACTGCCCACGGCTGCAGGACTGCATCCCCCATCGACATGATGCCCCAGGCACACCAGCAACTGGTGTGGAGTGTGACCGTGCACCCAGAACCACCACAGGTGGATGTTCCAACACTGCCTGGCCCCTCACTGCAGGTGTCGCGGACAGACGATCATCCTTATCAGGATCACTCACCAACGACAAATCGTCATGATGCACATCCAACTCAACATTGTGCTCACAGTGTTCATCAGTTCTTGACTGATTGCCAGGCCTGGACACGACGGTCTGGAGCAGAAATGGGTTCTCGTTGTCTACCACCTCACAACCCCCACTTGTGCTGGGCTGTTGATGTAAAAGCAACCCTGTGTCTAGAATGACATCACCATCCTCTGGCTCCATTGCATCATCACCTGTAAGTCGAACAAAACAAACATGAGTACACATGTCAGCAGCACATAACACACACGCACATAGACATCACTACAACGACACACGGAAGACCACGCTCCTGTACAGAAGGCCATTTACCTGCTCCCCAAAGCCCCGAGGAGCATCACACGAGCAATCTGCTGCTGCCTGCCTGCCTGCTGCCATCGTGCCCTTCTATTTGGTGCCTGTACATCAGCCATTGCCAGGGGTCCAGTTGGTGTGACCACCCCTATGACCACCCCTGCTGGAACAGAAGACTCCCGACTGGTGTTCCATCGCTCCACAGCCCAGCCCCAGGACCCTTTTGCCCACTTTAAAGGATTTCAATCAGGCACACACCTAGGTCTCGCCTAGCATGTAGAGCACAATGAAACCTTTATTTATTTGTGTCTATAAGTTCAATATTCTGAATGATATACCACTCATATCACAATCATTCCGAAATACCCCCCAGGTCACACTGAACCAGGAATCAGGCTACTTTGTAAAGGTAAATATTTAGTGATGTCATCAATGACATTTGTGATGTCATCTTTGATGTCCTGTGTGTTAGTGTTAGCAGTGCACGGTGGCGCGAGTTATGGTTGCTTATCTTACCATAACTGCCGAATTTCAGGGGTTTTTCGGTTTTACTTTGAACCATAACGTCCCTTTAACAAAGTTTTTTTACTGAATTTGATAGGTTTTTAGTAGCGCAACTTAACCATAACGTCCCTTTTAACAAACTTTTTTCATTGAATTTCATAGGTTTTTATTAGCGCAACTTAACCATAACGTCCCTTTAACAACGTTTTTTTACTGAATTTCATAGGTTTTTAGTAGCGCAACTTAACCATAACGTCCCGTTAACAAAGTTTTTCTACTGAATTTCATAGGTTTCTAGTAGCGCAAGTTAACCATAAACTCCCTTCAACAAACTTTTTTCATTAGCACACAGACAATATACAAAGATGGAGTGTAAAAAGCAATTTCTCAGGGATGGCTTTACACAGAATGTTGCAAAGTAAGAATGTATGCTCGTTCACAGTGAAGGTCAGCTGCTTCCATTTTTTGCTCGCGGGCCAGAGTGGCCCACGACTCGCACTCTACGATTATATTGTTTTTTGACCTTGACAGACAGGGATCGTGCCAAAAGACTTCTTTTGAAGGAGGGGTGCAAAAACGTAAGAGATGATAAGGATGAAATTTCTGAAACTAAACCGCTTTTATATATTATATCACTATGAGAAAGATCGTTGGCACAGACAGAGTCGTATTTAGGGACTGCATTACACGTAGACAATGGAAAATGGAAATATAATGTAAGTAACCCTTTCAATTATTTTATAATGGAATATAATAACAATAGCGTGACGTTAAAGCCCTTTTAAGTTGTACTTGTTCTTTCAATGTGGCATATTGTTTTGTACCACGCACTATCACCGCCGAAGTGGTCCGCTGGCGCTCATAAGGCTCTGAAAAAGGCAGAGGAGAGAGAGTGGGTTAGTGGGAATAAGTTAACATACTCCGTTGCACTATCCTCACTAGCAAATAGTTTCACTCCCTAATAAATAAAATGAATATTTTTAATGAAGATTGGCTCGTGAAACTAATTTATGTTTTTAAAACAGGTACATCTTCCCTACTGTCAATGCCACGATTTTCAGACCCCGGCCGACGCATTTTTTAACTGCCAGGTGCAGCTCGTAGTAAACAACTTCATGACCCTCGCCATATTATGGTACAATCGCCAAGGACCAATATGCCCTTATGCGGTACTAGCGGCTAGAAGCAACATACCAACCGTTATGGTGGTCTAATGCCTCGTTGTTGGAACAGCCTTCCGATTATCAGCGCGACCACAGTCCTTCTTTTATCATAACCAACAGCCTGTGTAACACAAAGGAACAGCGCGTGACTCAAGATGAACTTTTGCAGATCGACAGCAAAGACAAATGCAAATCGCTGAATATTCTCTAAACATTTGATGTCAAATAAATGTACTTTACGAAATGTACAATCTTGCTGTTTGCTTTTAAATCACAGTTTCATATTCCCAAATTGTGGCGCACTGTGTTGTGAGATGATCTGTGTTGTTTTCCGGATTCTGTATGAAGTCGCATCGGAGCAGTGTTGGCAACTCCTTAGTAAGAAAAGTAGCTATTGGCCGTCATAAAAGTACCTAGAAGTAGCTAAATGACGTCATAACCTAATTTGCATAATTCACCAGGTGCATGATGTGTGATTGCCGAGGGCATGGTTGTTATAGCCTCTCATTGAGCTCACCCCTTTTTTGTAATGAAAGTCGCAAATGAACAGATGCAAACTCATTACATCCATATGCATACATTCACGTGCAAATGCACTAGTATTTAAATAAACCCCACAATGATTAGGTTGTTCTGTTGTCGCTTCTTAAACGTGTACTGCCATTTTTAATATGCTAGTATTTTACAATCCATAATGCCTCGTTGTTGGAACAGCCTTCCGATTATCAGTGCGACCATAGTGCTTCTTTTATCTTAAACCAACACCCTGTGTAGCGCAAAGAAACAGTGCGTGAGTCAAGATGAACTTTTGTGGATCGACAGCAAAGACAAATGCAAATCGCTGAATATTCTCTAAACATTTGATGTCAAATAAATGTACTTTACGAAATTACAATGTTGCTGTTTGCTTTTAAATCACAGTTTGATATTCCGAATTGTGGCGCGCTCTGTTGTGAGATGATGTGTGTTGTTTTCCGGGTTCTGTGTAAAGTCGCGTAGGACTGGAGACGACTGGGCACGTTTGGCTACGCACCCTGTAACATCACGGAGAGAGACGGGGAATATGAATGCCTTGATAATGTCAGGTTTAGGGGCGGGAGATATGATTTAGTGTCGCAAAAACAGGTCAGCCAGGTCGATGGGGCAAGTGATAGGATTATCACATAATGTCGGCGCACAGCAGCCTGATTTATCGTTTGTTTAGTGGACAAAAAGTTGGGTAAGGCCCATAGGAAATTGTAATGTCAGCGGACATAAGGATGGTTCTTAGAACACTTTCACCCTGACAACGAACAATATGAACAGCGTTCTCAGAACACCCCCATTTTGTTTAATTGCAAACATTTCAGCACCGCGAGTGTTCTTAGAACACATTCAACTTGCCAGAGTACAATACGGACAGCGTCCTCAGGACACACCCATTTTGTTTATGTACCAACATTTAAGGACACCGCGAGTGTTCTTAGCTCAATTTTAGCTTGCTTACGAACAAAACGGACACATATTCTGTCCTCGGAACACCCCACCATTTTGTTTATATAGAAAATTTCAAAACAGCCGTGTTGTCCGCAGACAAATCGAACACAACAAAAGCGTCTAGCACATAAAAAAAACAGAACATACTCCCCCACCCTCCCCAAACACTCTTACACACCAACACACTCCACTAAATACAATTTTTAATCCAAGTACCACCACGCTGTCCGCGGTCGTCGGCAAATGCAAGATGGCGGGCATCACAAAAAATCTGACGCGCTTCACGCACCACGCCGTCCAATCAGCGAACACGTTGCATGTCCGTGGACATCACGCAAGCCACTTGACCAATTGGGGTGCTGTCCGCGGAGCGAACAGGGAAGTCCGTCCGCAGAGCGAACGGAGATATCACTCATTTTTTTGCCTTACATTTTGGTCATTTTAAAGAAAAACTACTGGACGGATTTACACCAAATTTGCAAAAGCACGCTTTCGGGACCAAGCCCCAACTCCTGCCGCAAATTTGTTGTAAATCCGTCGGATTTTGGGCAGTAGGCGTGCGCAAAGTTTTTTTCCCATTATGTCTGTGGGAAAAAACAAAAGATTTGGGACCCTCCCTATAACTTTGCCCCCCATGGACCAAACCTCTCCAAACTTTTCAAAAAAATTCAGAGTGGGCCATATACTTTTTTTTGCAAAGTTTGGTGAGGATTCGTCCAGAGGAAGCGAAGTTATAAGCCACCCAAAAAATGCTCTTCCTATGGAAACACCAACTTAACCATAACTACATGGATGCTACCGCGTCCATGTAATATATATATATATATATATATATATATATATATATATATATATATATATATATATATATATATATAACATGGCCATGTAGTTATGGATAAATTGCTGTTTCCATAGGAAGAGTACTTTTTGGGCGGCTTATAACTTCGCTCCCCCTGGACGAATCCTCACCAAACTTTGCAAAGTATGTGGCCCACTCTGAATTGTTTTCCCTCTAGACTGAATGGGAAAAAATGTTTGCTCGTGCCTACAGCCTAAACCGCTGGACGGATTTTCACCAAATTTGGACCCGGAAAGAAGCGGCTTGGTCCCGAAAGCGTGGTTTTGCAAATTTGGTGAAAATCCGTCCAGTAGTTTTTTTAAAAATGACCAAAAAGTAGGTAAAAAAAAATTAGTGATATCTGTGTTCGCTTCGCGGACACACTTACCTGTTCGCTCCGCGGACAGGACAGGAATTGGGCAAGCGGGTTGCGGCGTGTCCGCGGACATGTTACGTGCTTTCCCATTTGCTGCACTACAGCATGCAGTGCATCGTATTTTCAAGACGCCCGCCATCTTTGTTTGTGGTTTGCGGTGAGAGCCCGGCTAGTAAGTGTCTTCCTTCCATTCACCCCACCCCTGCTCATACCCGTGTCTCCTTCCTGTCCCCCCACCCCCACTCCCATGTCTCCCCTGTTCCTCCAGCCCCCACTCACGCCATCGGCACACGGTGGCCTGCGGAAGTCCGAGGAGCGGGATCTGCCGCCTGCACAGTTAGCTCAGGCCCCGTGTCTTCCTCCTGTTCCCCCCACCCCCGCTCATCCCCTGTGTCTCCCCTGTTCCCCCCCACCCCCACCAATGTCTCCGCTCATCCCCGTGTCTCCTCTGTTCCCCCCACCCTCTGCTCATCCCCCGTGTCTCCCTCACGTTCCCCCCTACCCCCTGTTCATGCCCCATGTCTCCCCTATCCCCCACACCCCCCGGTCATGCCCCGTGTGTCTCTCCCCTTCCCCCCACCCCCTGCTCATGCCCCGTGTGTCTCTCCCCTTCCCCCCACCCCCGCTCATGCCCTGTGCTCCTCTGTTTCCCCCCACCTCCGCTCATGCTCTGTCTCCCTCCTTTCCCACCCCCACCTGCTGCTCATGCCCCGTGTGTGCCCTGTTCCCCCCACCCCCCCTCATGTCCCGTGTGTGCCCTGTTTCGTCCCCACCCCCCCGCTCATGCCCTGTGTCTCCCCTGTTCCCCCCACCCCCCGCTGATGCTCCGTGTGTTCCTCCCATTCCCCCCTCCCCCCGCTCATGCCCTGTGTGTGCCCTGTTCCCCCTCCCACCCCCCACTCATGCCCTGTGTGTGCCCTGTTCCCCCCCACCCCCGCTCATGCCCCGTGTGTGCCCTGTTTCCCCCCACCCCCTGCTCATGCCCCGTGTCTCCCTTGTGTTCCCCCCACCCCCCGCTCATGCCCCGTGTCTCCCTTCTTTCCCCCCCACCCCCCGCTCATGCCCCGTGTCTCCCATCTTTCCCCCACCCCCTGCTCATGCCCCGTATCTCCCTTCTTCCCCACCCCCCGCTCATGCCCTGTGTCTCCCTTCTCCCCCCACCCCCTGCTCATGCCCCATGTCTTCCTTCTTCCCCCCAACCCCCGCTCATGCCCCGTGTCTCCCCTCTTTCCCCCACCCCCCGTTCATGCCCCATGTCTCCCTTCTTTCCTCCCCACCCCCTGCTCATGCCCCGTGTCTCCCTCCTTCCCCCCACCCCCCGTTCATGCCCCGTGTCTTCCTTCTCCCCCACCCCCCGCTCATGCCCCGTGTCTCTCTTCTTACCCCCCACCTCCCACTCATGCCCCGTGTCTCCCTTCTTGCCCCTCCACCCCCCGCTCATGCCACGTGTCTCCCTTCTCCCCCCCACCTCTGGTTTATGCCCCATGTCTCCCTTCTTCCCCCCACCCCCCTGCTTCCCCCCCACGCCCCGCTCATGCCCCGTGTCTTCCTTCTCCCCCCCACCCTCTGCTCATTCCCCGTGTCTTCTTTCTTCCCCCCACCCCCGTTCATGCCCCGTGTCTCCCTTCTTCCCCCCACCCCCTGCTCATGCCCCGTGTCTTCCTTCTCCCCCCACCCCCGCTCATGCCCCGTGTCTCCCTTCTTCCCCACCCCCGTGTCTCCCTTCTTCCCCCGCTCATACCTCGTGTCTCCCTTCTTTCCCCCCAACCCCCACTCATGCCCCTTGTCTCCCTTCTTCCCCCCCCACCCCTTGCTCATGCCCCGTGTCTCCCTCCTTCCCCCCAACCCCCACTCATGCCCCATGTCTCCCTTCTTCCCCCACCCCCCGCTCATGCCCCATGTCTCCCTTCTTACCCCCCACCCCCGCTCCTGCCCCTTGTCTCCCTTCTTCCCCACCACCCCTTGCTCATGCCCCGTGTCTCCCTTCTCCCCCCACCCCCCTGTTCATGCCCCGTGTCTCCCTTATTTCCCCCCACCCCCCGCTCATGCCCCGTGTCTCCTTTCTTTCCCCCCACCACCTGCTCATGCCCCATGTCTCCCTTCTTTCCACCCCCACCCCCGCTCATGCCCCATGTCTCCCTTCTCCCCCCCACCCCCGTTCATGCCCCATGTCTCCCTTCTTCCCCCCACCCCCCGCTCATGCCCCGTGTCTTCCTTCTCCCCCCGACACCCCACTCATGCCCCGTCTCTCCCTTCTTCCCCCCAGCCCCCGTTCATGCCCCGTGTCTGCCTTGTTCCCCCACCCCCCGCTCATGCTCTGTGTTTCCCTCCTGTACCCCCACCCCACGCTCTTGCCCCGTGTCTCCCTCCTGTACCCCCCAGCCCCCGCTCATGCCCCATGTCTCCCTTCTCCCCCACCCCCCGCTCATGCCCCATGTCTCCCTTCTTCTCCCCCACCCCCCGCTCATGCACCGTGTCTCCCTTCTTCCTCCCCTACCCCCGCTCATGCCCCGTGTCTGCCTTGTTCGCCCCACCCCCCTTTCATGCCCTGTGTCTCCCTCCTGTGCCCCCCAGCCCACGCTCTTGCCCCGTGTCTCCCTCCTGTACCCCCCACCTCCCGCTCATGCCCCGTGTCTCCCTTCTTCCCCCCACCCCCCCGCTCATGCCCTGTGTCTTCCTTCTTTCCCCCCACCCCCTGCTCATGCACCATGTCTCCCTTCTTCCCCCCCACTCCCCGCTCATGCCCCGTGTCTCCCTTCTCCCCCCACCCCCCGCTCATGCCCCGTGTCTCCCTTCTTCCCCCCCACCCCCCGCTCATGCCCCGTGTCTCACTTCTTTCGCCCCAGCCCCCACCCATGCCCCGTGTCTCCTTTCTTTTCCCCCCACCTCCCGCTCATGCCCCGTGTCTCCCTTCTTTCCCCCCACCCCCGCTCATGCACCGTGTCTCCCTTCTCCACCCCCCTCCGCTCAATCCCCGTGTCTACCTTCTCCCCCCTCCCCCCACTCATGCCCCGTGTCTCCCTTCTTTCCACCCCCACCCCCCGCTCATGCCCCATGTCTTCCTTCTCCCCCACCCGAGCTCATGCCCCATGTCTCCCTTCTCCCCCCCCACCCCCGCTCATGCCCCGTGTCTCCCTTCTCCCCCCACCCCCCGATCATGCTCCGTGCCTCCCTTCTTTCACCCCACCCCCGCTCATGCCCCGTGTCTCCCTTCTTCCTCCCCCACCCCCCACTCATGCCCCGTGTCTCCCTTCTTCCCCCCCACCCCCTGCTCATGCCCCGTGTCTTCCTTCTTCCCCTCCACCCCCAGCTCATGGTCCGTGTCCCCCTTCTTCCCCCCACCCCCGCTCATGCCCTGTGTCTCCCTTCCTCCCCCTAAACCCCCTGCTTATGCCCCGTGCCTCCCTTCTTGCCCCATCCCCTGCGCATGCCCCATGTCTCCCTTCTTCCCCCCACCCCCCGCTCATGCCCCGTGTCTTCCTTGTTTCCCCCACACCCCGCTCTTGCCCGTGTCTCACTTCTTCCCCCAACCCCCCCGCTCATGCCCCGTGTCTCCCTTCTTTCCCCCCCGCTCATGGCCCGTGAATCACTTCTTCCCCCCAGCCCCCAGCCATGTCCCGTGTCTCCCTTCTTACCCCCCAACCCCCGCTCATGCCCTGTGTCTTCCTTCTTCCCCCAAACCCCGCTCATGCCCCGTGCCTCCTTCTTCCCACCCCACTCCCCGCTCATGCCCCGTGTCTCCCTTCTTCCCACCCCACCCCCCGCTCATGCCCCGTGTCTCCCGTCTTTAACCCCCACCCCCCGCTCATGCCGTGTCTCCCTTCTTCCCCCCACCACTCGCTCATGGCCCGTGTCTCCCTTCTTTCCCCCCCACCCCCCGCTCATGCCCCATGTCTCCCTTCTTCCCATCCCCCGCTGATGCCCCGTGTCTCCCTTCTTCCCCCCCACCCCCCGCTCATGCCCCGTGTTTCCCTTCTTTCTACCCCCTGCTCATGCCCCGTGCCTCCCTTCTTCCCACCCCACTCCCCGCTCATGCCCCGTGTCTCCCTTCTTCCCACCCCACCCCCTGCTTATGCCCCGTGTCTCCCTTCTTTCCCCCCGACCCCCCGCTCATTCCCCGTGTCTCCCTTCTTCCCCCCACCCCTCGCTCATGCCCCGTGTCTCCCTCCTGTACCCCCACCCCCGCTCATGCCCCATGTCTCCCATCTCCCCCCCACCCCTGCTCATGCCCCGTGTATCCCTTCTTCCCCCCACCCCCGCTCATGCCCCGTGTCTTCCTTCTTTCCCCCGCCCACCCCCACTCATGCCCCGTGTCTCCCTTCTTCCCCCCACCCCTGCTCATGCCCCGTGTCTTCCTTCTTCCCCTCCACCCCAGCTCATGCCCCGTGTCCCCCTTCTTCCCCCCACCCCCGCTCATGCCCTGTGTCTCCCTTCCACCCCCCAAGCCCCCTGCTTATGCCCCGTGTCTCCCTTCTTCCCCCCATCCCCTGCGCATGCCCCTTGTCTCCCTTCTTCCCCCCATCCCCCGCGCATGCCCCGTGTCTTCCTTGTTTCCCCCACCCCCCGCTCTTGCCCGTGTCTTGCTTCTTCCCCCCAACCCCCCCGCTCATGCCCCGTGTCTCCCTTCTTTCCCCCCCGCTCATGGCCCGTGTCTCACTTCTTACTCCCAGCCCCCGACCATGCCCCGTGTCTCCCTTCTTACCCCCCAACCCCCGCTCATGCCCTGTGTCTTCCTTCTTCCCCCCAAACCCTGCTCATGCCCCATGTCTCCCTTCTTTTCCCCCAACCCCCGCTCATGCCCCGTGCCTCCCTTCTTCCCACCCCACTCCCCGCTCATGCCCCGTGTCTCCCTTCTTCCCCCCACAGCTCGCTCATGGCCCGTGTCTCCCTTCTTTCCCCCCACCCCCCGCTCATGCCCCGTGTCTTCCTCTTCCCGCCCCACTCCCCGCTCATGCCCCGTGTCTCCCTTCTTCCCATCCCCTGCTGATGCCCCGTGTCTCCCTTCTTCCCCCCACCCCCCGCTCATGCCCCGTGTTTCCCTTCTTTCCACCCCCTGCTCATGCCCCGTGCCTCCCTTCTTCCCACCCCACTCCCCGCTCATGCCCCGTGTCTCCCTTCTTTCCCCCCGCCCCCGCTCATTCCCTGTGTCTCCCTTCTTTCCCCCACCCCCGCACATGCCCTGTGTCTCCCTTCTTCCCCCCAAACCCCCTGCTTATGCCCCGTGTCTCCCTTCTTCCCCCCATCCCCTGCACATGCCCCGTGTCTCCCTTCTTCCCCGCCACCCCCCGCGCATGCCCTGTGTCTTCCTTGTTTCCCCCACCCCCCGCTCTTGCCCGTGTCTTGCTTCTTCCCCCCAACCCCCCCCGCTCATGCCCCGTGTCTCCCTTCTTCCCCCCCGCTCATGGCCCGTGTCTCACTTCTTCCTCCCAGCCCCCGACCATGCCCCGTGTCTCCCTTCTTACCCCCCAACCCCCGCTCATGCCCTGTGTCTTCCTTCTTCCCCCCCAAACCCTGCTCATGCCCCATGTCTCCCTTCTTTCCCCCCACCCCCCGCTCATGCCCCGTGCCTCCCTTCTTCCCACCCCACTCCCTGCTCATGCCCCGTGTCTCCCTTCTTCCCCCCACAGCTCGCTCATGGCCCGTGTCTCCCTTCTTTCCCCCCACCCCCCCGCTCATGCCCCGTGTCTTCCTCTTCCCGCCCCACCCTCCGCTCATGCCCCGTGTCTCCCTTCTTCCCCCCCACTCCCCGCTCATGCCCCGTGTCTCCCTTCTTCCCATCCCCTGCTGATGCCCCGTGTCTCCCTTCTTCCCCCCATCCCCCGCTCATGCCCCGTGTTTCCCTTCTTTCCACCCCCTGCTCATGCCCCGTGCTTCCCTTCTTCCCACCCCACTCCCCGCTCATGCCCCGTGTCTCCCTTCTTCCCACCCCACCCCCCGCTCATGCCCCGTGTCTCCCTTCTTTCCCCCCCACCCCCGCTCATTCCCTGTGTCTCCCTTCTTCCCCCCACCCCTCGCTCATGCCCTGTGTCTCCCTTCTTTCCCCCCCACCCCCCGCTCATGCCCCGTGTCTTCCTTTTCCCCACCCCCGCTCATGCCCCGTGTCTCCCTTCTTCTCCCCCACCCCTCGCTCATGCTCCGTGTCTCCCTTCTTCCTCCCGCAGCCCCCGCTCATGCCCCATGTCTGCCCAGTTCCCCCCACCCCCGCTCATGCCCCGTGTCTCCCTCCTGTACCCCCCAGCGCCCGCACATGCCCCGTGTCTCCCTCCTGTACCCTCCACCCCCGCTCATGCCCCGTGTCTCCCTTCTCCCCCCCGCTCTTGCCCCGTGTCTTCCTTCTTCACCCCCACCCCCCGCTCATGCCCTGTGTCTTCCTTCTTTCCTCCTCACCCCCCGCTCATGCCCCCTCTCTCCCTCGTGTTACCCCCACCCCCGCTCATGCCCTGTGTCTTTCTCCTGGTCTTCCCGACCCCCCGCCGATGCCCTGTTGTGTTCTCTTTATACACCCCGCCTTCCCTTTCCCTCATGTCCATCTTGGTAAAAGATTTTCCTTCCTACACCGGGACGCCTGCCCATGGCGTCCCGGTTTGGGAAGAAAAATCTTTTTTTTACCACCCCGGGTTCTCACTTTGAGAACCTAGGATGCTAGTGGTCTTCCTCCATTGAAAAGGACGTTATGGTTACGTTGCACTAATAAAAAACTATGAAATTCAGTAAAAAATAATGTGTTAAAGTGACTTTATGGTTAAGTTGCACTAATAAAAACCTATGGAATTCAGTAAAAAAACTTTGTTAAAGGGACGTTATGGTTAAGTTGCGCTATTAAAAACCTATGAAATTCAGTGAAAAAACGTTGTTAAAGGGACATTATGGTTAAGCTGTGCCACTAAAAACCTATGAAATTCAGTGAAAAAACTTTGTTCACTGAAAGTTGTGGCCATGTAGTTATGGTTAAGTAGCTGTTGAAATAGGAAGAACACTTTTTGGGTGGCTTATAACTCAGCTCCCCCTGGATGAATCCTCACCATACTTTGCAAAAAAAGGTGTATGGGCCACTCTGAATCTTTTCGCAGAGTTTTGAGATGTTTGGGCCAGGGGGAGCAAAGTTATAGGGGGGTCCCAAAACATATTTTTTTCACATATACTGAATGGGGGAAAAGCTTTGCGCATGGCTACGGGTGAAACCACTGGATGGATTTTGACGAAATTTGGTCACCATACGTGCAGTATGTTTCTTTATAATTATGAAAAAGTATGTCTGAAATAATTACTGATATCTATGTTCGCTCCGCGGTCACACTTCCCTGTTCGGTCGACAAACAAGATTCTGATTGGCTAAGGGGCTGGCGTCATGAGCGTGGACACCAACGTCTCTGCTCATTGGCTGCTGCGAGACGTGTTCTGCGTCAGATGGTTTGGATGCACCCGACATCTTGGATACGTGGAAAGCAGCGCAACAACCAGCGTACACATGCTTTTTTCATTAAACTATTTTACTGTGTTACAGAGCATTGGGAAAGGTTCAGACAGTAAGAAATGGGTGATCTATGCATTTCTTCTTCAGTCGTCATGATGTAATTTCTATGGACACCTTGTACGTACAGTAAATGTGGGGTGTAATAAGGCTAGCACTTCAGTCCATGTAGTGGGCAGGAAATTTGTAACACTTCAGTCCATGTAGTGGACAGGAAATTTGTAACTGTTGAAAGCACACGCGTATAGGTAGGCAACATTGAAATTGACAACATGCCATGAATGCATTAATTTTTTCCAATGGCTATTATTATATTCATTAGTACGCCACCATGGGTGGCACATGCTACGGTGGTTGTGGCCAGAGGCTACAGTCTTAAGATATGGGTGACAAATGTATTTGTTCTGGGGGTCGGTCGATGTAATTTCTATGGACATCTTGTACGCACAGTACACTTATACCTACTTAATGACGTATGTTTTATGGCCTCCTTGTATGCACAGAAAATGAGGGGTCCAATAAGGCCAGTATTTCAGCCCGTGCAGTGCACAGGGGAGTTGTTACATTTGTAAGGACACGTGTGGTGTTAGGGAACATTGAAACTGGCAACATGCCGTGAATGCATTATTTTTTCCAATGGCTATTATTATATTAATTAGTATGCGCCATGGGTGGCACATGCTACGGTGGTTGTGGCCAGGGCCTAGAGTCTTGGATGCATGGCCGTCGGCCCTGGCCACAACCACTGCCGCCTGTGCCACCCATGCATACACCCGTAGTGTCGCGTTTTGATTGGCAAGTTGTGGGGAGTGCGTGCAGTCTTGGGAAGGCCGAAGGCCATGCAACCAAGAACAAAGTGGTAAGTACTAGACTTGAAAGACACTGCACACCCATCCCATGTAAGATCTACAGACATAAAGCTAGGAGGGAAGCCTCTGGGCAGAGGTACTGAAGGATAACACACCTATAGAATAACCCCTACTACCACACATCACCGAGGTGGTTGTGGGGAGATCCTGCACTCTTGGGTGCATGGCTTAAGCCCGTGCACGCAAGACCGAAGTCATAAGCAGTGGAGTTACAAGTAAAAATGGGTGTGGTGGAATGTGGTAGTTGTGTTGATGCCCTAGTGTCTTAACTCATGGCTGCAGATGATGGTCCGAAAAGTACATTTATAAGCAGCTGGTCACAAAGACCATGGTTTCCATATGCAGCGATGGTTGTGGATAGGAACTATACTCCTTGTACCTTGGTTGTAAGGCGTAGGTGGTTAATCACCGAAAATGGAAGGGCAGCCTAAAGGCACTGCAGCATATTAGTACCATAGATTAGATGAGTACATTCCCATGAGTAGAAAATGCCTGCCAATATACTTACTCCTTACTTACTTTGTTCAGAATCCACATACTTTTTTAAAGTTGGCTATCGTACTTGGCGGAAGTATCACTTTTTCCATTTCTGTGATGAAAGAAAAACCCTCGTATTTAGTTTACAACCAGTGTACTGTGCATTGCACTCAGTTTCTGTGTTTGCTTTTCAAATCCTTGGGTCTGAGGAAAAAAATCCTTCTCGGATTTAAAAAAAACCTTCATTTTTTATGGTAGTAAGTACTTCATTTTTTCCTTTTAGTGTTTTCTTCATTTTTCTGATCAATGTTTTCTTTGTTGCCTTGCTGCCGATTTTTAATAACAGTTAGATACCTATAAGCGTATTCTACCTGTGCATTTGTTTCCAACGATCTGTGATAATCATTTATTTCTGTCATTCTTCCATCCTGTTGGGTAGTTAGATACCTGTGGGCGTATTCTAACTGTTTGCAGTCTTTCACATAGTTTGTTGACAATCTTGAAGTACACATTATTTCATAAATCTTGGCTTCAAGAACATTAAATACGCATTTGTTAGGTTAGCTGGCAACCTCTGCTTTAGAGTAACGGTGCTATCATTACATTCAAACCATCCAGAATTATTTGTATGCAGTGTAGGGACCTGCATTGGTTGTAGTTCCTGCATGATAGATTATTCCTACTGTTGTAAAGGTTTTCTTTCCAAGTGACACTTGACTATGTGTGAATCCAGTCAGTTTTCAGTTGTTTTTGGTGCCATCTGCATTATAACGTAGAAGCATAAGTATTATGTAGGCACTATGTGATTGTATCAGTAAGGTGGAGCAATTGTCTGAATTGCAAATTCTACATAATCTGCCATGGTTTACATGTTATACAAGTTGCTGAAATGGAATGCGGTCACTATTTGGTATGGAAACATACACAAATCGCTCATTCGGGATTTCTTCCTGTATCACTTTGCTACAGAGAGTGCATGTATGTTTCCACATGTACAATATTTGGAAGATTTCAATTACAGGTATGATTTTGTTTTCCAATACTAATAGTATGTACATTAGAAATTCTTGTGGATGTTCTTGTGAGTTCATAGTGAATCTCATCATTCCAGCACAGTCGTCCAATTGTTGCCTTACTCCATGAAGACTGTATGTGTTGTCAGGATTGCTTGTTGCATTTCTATGCAGCATTAACATTTCCAAACACAATTGGTCTGTACTGTGCAGGTAAATATTGTTAAGAATTGGTGGCTATTGAATAGAATATTCATTGCTACACTTACTCCACTTTCATTTGTAAATTTGAATGGGCCAGCAAGTTCTGTATCTGAGTGCATTTTTAGTTTTTTCTGTTGCTTCTTTGCCGACGTGCCTGGTTTACATTCCCTGATAGGTTCTTCTATGTTTGTGGCAATTGATGAAACTTTAGCTTCTTTTCTTTGCGGAATTTGCTGTTGCATTCTGTTGCATTTCTGTTTCATTTACTTTTCTTTTACCACGTTTCACTTAATCTGGAACATGGTATTGTTTCAGATGAGGGATGTACAGTGAACACAATCTATTGTATTCTAGAATACAAGGAATATCAGCTTTGACTTTACTTGAATCAAAGTTTATTAGCAATAGACCGTCAAGTGTACATAAGCGTGATAATGCTACGTAGCTCATGCCTTCCTTAAACACTGTGTTTCCTAGATCTATCAATGCTTTCTCTAGGGTAAGAAAATTGGGATGTATGAATGGTAACTGCATATGCAAGAGTTAGAGAAAATTGCTCTCTACGTACATACATGTCTTTGAGGAGAAGGAATTGAGCAATTAAGCACCCTATCCTTTTCACTTCTGATATTTTATCAAAGCAAATATTTACAAACTGAATGTTGCTATCACGTGGGTATAATTGAAAGCCAACAACTGTGCCCAGTGCTCCATTAACTAGCCCTTGCTCTACGTCAAGGTTACGTGTAAGCATTACGCTACAATTTAATGATAATTCCAGCTGTGTTGGAGATTGAATTTTCTAAGCTATTAAGTCTTGTTGTGGCTTGTTCACACATGGGTACTGTCATACCATGAGTTGGCATTAAGGCCATACAATTGACATTTTTGTGCGCTATTTGCTCCATAACATCAGTTGCACATGCATTATCGCCATAAAGTGCATGTATATGCTGGTTTTTCAATACAGCTTGTGCTTCTTGCGATAATACACCAACTCTAACACTTTTTAAAATGTTGGCATAAGTGCGATCTGCAGATTGCTGCATGTTCTCAGTTAATTCTCTGTATTGGAAATGTTGCCAAAGGTTAACATTACCTATGCTACCAACAGTTTTCCTGCAGAGTTTGTGGCCTAATCGGTTCACCTTTCACTTGTGTCAATTGTAGAATATCTCTGAAAATGATAATGTGTTTCCCTGCAACGAGTTCTTTGTTATTATTTTTAAGTACTTCTTGCAATCTGAGTTGAATCAAAGCCAACATTAGGCTGGAGACCATGCTCACTTCATCTATTAGTAGCATTTTCACTTATTTCAATACTCCACGTAATTCCATTGCAGCTTCTGCAGAAATTTTGCAGTAGTCTAATTTATTTTGATGCTCTACTGGAAGCATTTGTAAATGGTGTAAAGTCACACCGCCGATGTTGTAGGCAGCTAAACCTGTGGGGGCTGTTGCAACAGCTGACAGTTTGTTATTTGTCAATTGTTGAAGGAACTTGCTGATGATTTTGATTAAGAATGTTTTCCCTGATCCAGCTTCACCACTGACGTACAGCAGTATAGGTTTGTCATTTTGGCATGTACACTCTTTATTTTCGTGTTGTACACCATGCACAATTTGTTTTGTTACATCTTCAAAAATGGTGCGCTAATCGTTGTTAAGTTTTGCTTGTTGTACAGTTAAGTGTTCTGTATCTTCTTGATACTGATACATGGTGATTTCTACTTCTGCCATAGCTACTTCAGCCTCATTTATTATTAGTGGTTGTCCTAATGGTTCTTGACTTCCTGTTACAGAAGGTTGACTACTGTCGGAAGAGTATTTATCTAGTTGGGCCTGAAGTTCTTCTTCCTGTTGCTGCTCATTGTGTAACATTGTTTTGTACTGCGTAAAGTTCACATCGGTGATAGTACTTTGAATTGCTTTGAAAGCATTTTCATAGCATTCATAATTATCTAGTATGTCTTCCTCTTTTCTTCATGGTTTGAAAAGTTGTAACAGAGACATGTGCTATAGTTCTTTCTGTTGAGGAGTTTTTAATGACAATTTTACATGATTAATTAAGCTTTGTTTGTTAAGTTTCACTAAGCTCCCTTCACAATCGGTCACTCTATATCTACGTTTGCTTTCATCGGGTTTTACATTATTTTAGAATGCAAAGTTTTGCACTATGTTGTATAGACATATGCTTTCCAGGGTGGTACTCCTGTTCAGATAGTGTGTGTCCAGTAAATTGTTTTTTTTAGAATCTCTTGGCTGTTGGGATCATTTTTGGCAATTGTTTCTATGTCCTCATATGATTTTAGCACTCTTTTTCTAGATTTTGCAGGACCAAGACTGAGCCATACTATGTTGTCTGATTTTCCATACAAAGCAGTGCGGGTTAAACGATTTGCTGCTTCATAGGCCCCACATTCTCTATGAGAGATCATTTTTATGCCTAGGCTGTACAATTTCTGTGGTAATGTTTTGTCTGATGCTAGGTCATCCCAGAGGTCTTGAAGCTCTGTTTTTTCTGCTTTCGTTAAGTAGGCTGTAACATATCGTGCAACAGCAGTTGAATTGTCTGCAATGTACTGCACATCAATGTTTGCATTCCATAATAGGGCAATGTTTGCATTGTAATCATTGATATATTTTGATTCATCCCTTCTTTTTATGTAATACGTGGTTTTAGGTGATTTACTTTTAACACTATGTCAAACCGAAGGCATGAAGTTGTTTACTTCACCTGTTTCTGTAACTGGTCTAGGGAAACCAAAGCGGCATTTGGTGTAGTATTTATCTTTGTTTTTGTATTTGCGGTGACAATATTTGCCACATTTGTGTCTTTGAAATTGTAAAATCTGCCCATGCAGCTCACTATGTGTCTGTTGTGAAGGGATTTCACATGTGACATATTTTTGGATAAACTGCAAAACAGTGCTATCACTGTCAAGCCCAAATTTCGGTGCACCTTTGATCCATAACAGCATGTAAATATGTGGTGCTCCTCTCGCTTGATATTTATTTCTCCAAAAGAAGTGTTGCACTTCTCCAAGGGGAGAAACTGTTTTATTGCAAATAAAGTGTAGCATTGCAATGAAACGATGATGGAAATTTCTTGAGACATTAACTGGATCTAGGGAGCAAAGTTCTCCAAGTGTTAATATATATTTGTTGTTTTTTTTGCTGTTTGCTATGCGTAGGAACTCATGTAAAACTTCCCATGCATTTTCTGCACAACTTAGCGTAACAAACCAAGTTGGTGGTCCAAGGTTTCTGATCATGCATCACACGTCTCCGTGCCATCTGAACCAGTATTCCTTTGTACCATGCATGTTTGCAAACAAATTTGTTACACTTGATTGTAACACCTCATCTTGTTCTTGTACTTTTTGTATTAACTGGGTAGCTGACATATTTTGAAAGTGCATTCCAGATTTAAGAATGTGTGCAACTCCATAACATAGTGTTGCTCATTCACTTTCATAGAGTAGGTGGAATATGTATTCAACATTTTGTCTAAATCTGGGATCTTGCTAATACATTCGTAATGAGCGGTATTCTGATACCTCAATCTGAGTGGGTTTATCATCGTATCTTCCACCTTTGCCAGTAGAAAATAGCAGTGGAAAAGCATGTGCTTCTATACTTTTTTCCCACATACTCATTGGTGACCCTTTGGTTTGTCGCATTTGGTAAATTTCTAGTGCATCATCTATGCGTTCATTGGAATGCAATGGATGAATTGTGTAATGGTCCAAAAAGCTGGATCCAGAAGTTTGAATTGTCCAGTTTCTGATGGTTCTTGAATTATTTCAGTTGTTTGCCTTAAACTTTCATCAATATTTATTTCCTTGTAGTACTCATTATTGTCTTTTAGATATTGCAATGCTTGTCTAACTTTGTGTAAGTCCACTAATTGTTGCCACATTTTTTTGTCCTTTGTTGGTACTCCATTTACCAAGACTATAAAAGAATGCTCTATTGAACGTTCCACTCCTAGAGTGTGTACATTTTCCGTTAGATCTAATGGCAAGTAAACTACTTTGCCACAAATGCCTTTCATCAATTTAGAGGAAGGTCATTTTGCTGTTTTTGGATGAAGGTGTATGATTGCTTGAAATGGGTGAACTGTTTGAATTATTATGCTCTCATACAAATTGAGCTGTTGCAGGATTTTTGGTAATGGAAACAATTCCAAATTATTTGTAATAGCACGTGAAGGAGTGTGGTTGTTGTCTAATTTTGCAGTACAGTAACTGCAACATATTAGACGTTCAGTTATTTCATATTTGTTTTCAGCTAAAAGGAACCAAGCTAATTCAATCCATTTAGAGTCTTCATTGTTTTCTATTTTGTATGCTATGTCCACATTTTTTGTGTTCCTTTTGTAAAACGTTCTGCGGCAACACACACACATATGGTTTGGTACTTCAGCCGATGACCTTTTAAATTTTGCTATTTCTTTTCTGTATGTGTGTAATAGAAGGTTGCTATGTGCAGAATTGTCACTGCTATGTTCTAAAACTGTTGCATGTTCTATGTGGCTCTCACTTCCAAAATACTTTTTATGAATATGGTCCATTTCTTCTTGGAAGTATTTGGGTGTACCATGCAGAAGAGTGGTATTTAAATTGCCTAATTCTGAAGCTGGACTTTTTGCATAGTATATTTTATACACTAAATTTCTTACTTTGGAATGATGTACTGATATTCTTTTGATATCATGGAAGGTACTTTTGCAAATAGGCCCAGAAATGCAGGCTAATGAATGTCCTTTTAGTCCTGTGTCTTTCCGCACTGCACAAATATTCATATTTTGCAGCACTTTCATTTTACTTTTGTCTTTACCTTTTACATATTGATTGAGGAACTGTCGTAAAGATTTGAAAGCATTGTTTGGAATGGCACACATTGATGTGCACGGCCATTTGTATACTGGACGGTGTGGTTCTGCTGAATCAAGAGGTAATTCTGAGTTTTCAGGAGATAGTTTTGTAAGCAGTGTTCCTTGTTCCATGATGGTAGTATTGATTTTCTCATACCCTCGTCCACTGCTATGGATGGCAATTGTATTTGTTTGATTTTGTTTGTATGTTTCTTCATTAAAATATGGCTCTGTGGTTGTTGTGTGACTCCATTCACCACCACAAACATCCAAGAAATTATTTTTGTTCACATTCCGTTTATTGCTGAGTTTCTTTTGTAGTTTGGTACTTACTTTTGTTAGTGCTTTCATACTCTTTAACACTAATATGAACAACTTCCTTTTGAGAAGGATTGCACTGTTCACGAGTGGTTGTAGAATTCACTTTCTACGGTACGTTTTAAGGGGTAAGGATGATTTTGGTCCTCTTCTTAGTACATTCTGAAGGACTCTGTGACAAAACATTTTTGCTAAAATACTTTTTTTTACTATGGGTTCTTCTTACACTATCAGGATTATTAGGAACATTGTTAGCTGCACTGGCAGCCGTTTTTCTGACAACTTTTCTGTCTTTTTTCTGACACTTTTTGATGGAGGAGGTACAGTTTTGGTAGTTGAGACTTCCTTTATTATGTTATCCAACTGCATTAGCTGGTTTGTACCAAGTTTCTCTACAAACTCTATAACAGTTGCATGCTTACATTGGGCTCCTTTATTTTTATTTGCTCTAATTCTGCGTTCCTTTCTACGGAGTTGCTTTTTGGTAGGCATTCTTTGGTGTCTGTTGCGAAAAAATATATACTTTGCTAAGTTGTCCAATGTATTCGTGCAGTGTACATGTGTGCGTACGTTTGATGGGGAAGCTCCTTGGCATGGTGTATCAACATACAGTGAACTGTAACAATTATTTGCTAAGGCTACTTTACTGTTTGTATACTACTACAATGTGCTTTAGATGAGAGTACAAAGTGGCCTACTTGTGACGAGAACCATTATTAATAACCAAAATGCCAAAAACTTGGTACAGTAACTTCTTTTTACAATCTAAACTTCTAAGGATTATCTATGTTATTTCAGTACCAAACACACAGGGATTTGTCAGCCATTTTGCCTGTTATTTTTTTTTCAATAAATGGATATTTGTAGGTAGAATTCTTTACAAATCAATGCTTGCTTTGGTGCCCAAAATAAAGAAATAACCAATGCAGCCTCTTTAAGGAGTAGTTACAATATAAAGGTTGTACTGTACTTACTTTTTTGTGCAAGATGACCAGGTTTCTTCGGATATGTTGTCTGCAGTGTAGATGCTGTTGATTTTCAGGAGAGTAGTCTTCACTGTGAATTAAAAAAACAATATCAATTACTTTGTGTGTTTGCAGCAGTGATGATACTGCAGACGTTACTTGTGCTTCTTTCGTCAGAGGATTGAACTTTCATATTTCAACCCAGTGCACGTGCACATTTCACTTCACTCTGTGCAGTCTTTGCCTAGTAATTTCAATATGGTACTTGAAAGTCCTTCAAAATAACTAAATCTTTTAAGGGTATGGAAATGCCTTGTCCTTTACAAAGTGTACTATGCATAGGAGAGAGTTTTGTAAGCGATAGGGCAAAGTATTAGATGGGGAAACATTTTGTACTTGTTAATGAAAAGCGCAATGTTGAAAAATCAGGAGACCCTCAGAAGGACATGTCAGCACTACAATTGGGGGCGCTTACTATTCTCATACGATCACATTGCAAGTAGCATTACTCTAGGCAGTACATAATACAGAACTCCGACATTTTCACATGCAAAATTGAGGTCTGCCCTAAATAGGCATGCTTGAAACGTATGTACAGGTTATGCGGAAGACAGTAAGCAGTCGTGTGATTTGTGAATGACAAATCGGCAATCTTGCACTTTAAAGGGGGAGCGTTGTTATGTATTCCCTATGGACATTTAGCGGCATTATTTTGTCTATTTTAAATCATAAGGCTTCCACATGTTCTCTGATTAAAATATACATACCTGTACTCTATACTGATGCATCTGGACATGTATGGAGCTGTACGTAGAAAATCGCAATCCTTGCACAGTAGCTTGTAAAGTAGGTGCTTTGCAATCGTATGCGATTTCCATTAAGAATCATCAACAGTAATTTTGAAGTGCGCAATGTTGATGACAGAGTTGAAATTAGCGATGTTCTATGTGATTGGTGGATGACTGTGCGACCGCTTAGGTGTGTCCAATGAGGGACTCACTTTGGTACCGCTGTAGAAAGTGTGGAAGGAATGGGTAAGAGTTATGGGCCGCATGTAGCCAACGCTTGTCCGCTGGTAGGGCGTGTCACATACGGGTTTCTACAGCAAATCCTGCATGGAAAGGCGACTGTAGGCATCAGCCAATCAGATGTTCACATTACTCTTTTGTGTTAAAAGACGGTGCGCACACTGAAGATGGCAGAAGTGGAGAGGGTCAGGGTTTTGATGCGTGGAGAAATTTTTGTACTAGGCTTACAACACTATGCCGAGAGTAGGCATGTGCCGCACCATTTCGATGTGCGAGGAGTGGAGGTGGTGTGGAGCGCTGACACTGATGCCAATGCTGCGGCAATTCTGCAAGTTTGTAGAGATGTGTGTAGAATTACCACTCCTCATGTGGTAATTTTGTACTACGGTGCTTGCCATTTGGGATACCTGACTTCACGTACTTTGCTGGCAGATTTGGCACAGTTGGTTGAAGAACTCATGACCATCTTCCCAACAACTAAAGTATTTTTTCTGCTTTACTCATGAGAGTACAATGGAACAACACTTCTGTTTTCTGTCCAGATCAAAGCATCGGGAGGTGTATCATCAATCGCGGCATGCGTGCATTCATGCTACACATTGGTATGTTTTTTTGTAGCCACGATAACATTGTTCCAAGCAATGCGCTTTACTTTGAAGGAGATGATGTTGCGCTATCTTCTTTGGGAAATGCGATGTTCTTTTGGAACGTAAGGCTTGCTTTAGAGAAGGTTCTGTAATGTTTGCAAGTGTAAAGCAAGTACAAAAAATACAAAAAAATACATAAAATACAGATGTCTGTACGGTATCTGGCCAAAACTTTAAAAAACGGCTCTTTTTAGTGCCTACCTTAAAGGGGAAAAAGGGGTATAGTACTTTAATGTACCGTCCTCACGATGTGATCCTGTACATGTCCGCGAACATGGCGGTAGTTAGCAGCCAGCACATATGACCACTGGAAACTCAAGGGTGGAGCCGCATGTAAATGAGAATGATCGGAGCTAGGGATTGATCCATAAAGTTCAGTAGGTGTGTTCTGACCGACTTCTCCCTCACAGGAGACCACACAGCCATGGCTTTCCATTCTCGAAAACAGATTATCTGGATTTTGGGAGACTCATGGATACATTGGTTGAAGGTGCATGCAGAAAGCTGCAGTTTATCTACAAATCTCAGATTTCCACATGTGGAAGTGCACTGGCATGGCATGTGTGACATGAGATAGCTGGACTTGGTACCTCTTTGTGTTACTTTACAGACAGAGCGTCCTCCAGATATACTGATCATTCACTGTGGAGGAAACAGTTTAGGCCATGTCTCTGGAATTTCATTGCAATTTGCAATAAAGGAAGGACTTGCGAAGCTCATGGACATGTTTCCAAATTGTCAAATACCTTTTTCCGTATTGCCCAAAGACAAATATGGCTGCGTTCTTCTGCATTTGGTCCACAAATGGAGAAAGCAAGAAGGAATGTAAATAAGGCTGTGTGTGTATTTTTAAGAGATGTTGGCATGTCCTCTTTCCACAATGAAAACATTTTGTTTTGCAGCACTTTCATTTTCCGCAGAGATGAAGTCCACCTCACATATGCTGGCAATCAGATTTGTCTTCACAATGTACAAAATGCATTGCAACCTCTTTTGCAATCACACTAACCTATCTGACAATCCGTTTTCACCAATCCACAGTTTTTGACCCACATAACACACCACCGAAAGGCTCTTTTCAGAGCCGCCACTTACTCCCAGCGTACACTTCATTGTGTTTGCTCCACTTGCACCCTCCCTTTTTTCCCCTGCTACTGTCTGCAAACTTTTTCAGAACTCCGCAGGGGTCACTTCATAGTTCTATTGTTATACTGAGAAAGGCGGCTCTGAAAAGAGCCTTTTCTGTAATTTTTGTTGTTTTTACTTTCATTGTTTAACAGACCACAACACACTAGGAGAAGAGGCGAAAGGAGGGTAAGGAAGGGACACCAGCCACGGGGATAAGAAAGGCCAACTGAACAGAGAAATATTTAGGGTGAGCTTTATTTAGGTAAGGAGCAGATCTTCTGGTGCTCGGTGACTGAAGCCTTAAAAGCACTTCGAAAACTCTCCCCCCTGCAGAGTACTGCGTCACAATACGTGCACACTACTGTACCCTTTGAAAGGTAAGGGTCAACAGCATTGCAAATGGCTTGTGAGGCAGCTGGAGGGAGGCGGTCCTCCACAGGAGTGTCTCTTGTGGTGGGAGGATCGGATACCGAGGATGCTGTGGAGGAACTCAAATGACTACGCTCTTCACATGGCACCACCTTGCGAATGTCCGCAGTGTGGAACAAAGTGAGGTGTCGCTTCATGGTTGTCGTACCAAAACTGTATGCTCCATATCTCCCGTGACTCAACACCACCTCGCACTGGTTACACTTCACCAGGTTCGCATGTGCTTTTGGTACAGTCCCATAAATGGAAAGCAACCACCACACTCACGACTCCAGCCGAGTGTTCCTAGTGCGGAGTTCCTCCACTTCATTCTCTTCCTCCTCTTCTTCCTCGATCTCTACATCCTCGCCCATATATCTCTCTGCAGGCCCTTGGTGAGGTGGTGGTGGCGGGTTTGGGGGTGGTGCAGAGGCGAATGACCCAACCGCAGCCATGGAAGCCACACCGATTAGTTTCCTTTTGGTCACTACAGCAGTAAAGGCAACACACCTTAATCTGCTACAGCTACAAGGACACTGAAGATGCACTCGGGGGTGTGGCCTTTTGTAAGGGTGCAGGGGTGTGCCTCGTCTTCATCCCTACAAAGCGGTACACAAATTTTACACAGCAAGTCCTGAGGTGGCCTATTGTTTGGCATGTGTGCAATTACATTTTTACACTCTACAATACTTTGCCTTGTGTCTACAAGTTCACTTTTATTGCTGCGGAAGCACACCAACCGCGGAAATTAGTCCCCCCTCTCAGCGTAGCTGCGGTCACATGATGATGTCCTCAACACATCCGCCCCAGTAGTGAAAGTCCCCTGGACAGCAAATGCAAAGAATCACACGTGTGCATGCACACAAGTGTCCTACGGACAGTGTTCAGGTTCTCAAACTAATTCAAAGTGCGACACAAGTGAGACGGACAGTTAGGAACAGGCGCGATGTTCCCAATACTTACGTTTCTACTGTGTATGTGCATGCATGCTATGTTCACTGCACGGACGGTTCCAGTGTCCTTAGGACAACTCCATTCTGTTTGCCTACAAACTTGCTGGCCACCGAGCCTGTTCTACAGACGGCACCATTTTGGCTGCGCTCGATACAGACCGCTATACAGTCCTTCACACACTCCCATTTTCCTCATTTACACCCATTCCGGACATCTGCTGTGCTCTTCGAACATGTATTATCTCATTTCCAAGCGGTACGCCGAGGTAGTATATCCTTTGGACACCCCTTTCTGTTTATGTATGCACACTTTCAACAGATGGTGCAGTCACACATCACATCTGTCTTACTTAACATTACACAGCACCCACATTCCATTGCTTGCGGATAGGTTGAACAGGTGCGCTGTTCACGAAGATTTTCCATCTTTTTTAAAAAATAATTCTACACACAAACACTTTCTCTACAACTACTGTACAAAAACATTTCACAAACACACACATCAATCTAAAGAAATAGCGGGGGAAGCGGACAATGAAACAAATATGGGGGAATTAGGATTCAACACGGGCTGGTTATGAGGAGAAGATTTGCGAGGGGAAGACGGGATGGATATTTCGTCAAAACATCTATTTTCCTGTTCAAGGATTGGGGATGGCTCACTGGGGAATGGAGAAGCAGGGCAGGTGCAGGTGGTGCAATGATAACAAACTTTTCCTCTCACACAGTCCTGCACAAACCCCCGTAAACTTTGAAAATTGTCGTTCAATATGTCCATTTTCTGCTCTATCCTTTTTATCCTGTATTCTTCTGTCTCGTTTGTTGCCGTTTCTTCTTTTCTCTCCTGGTCTGTTAAAAAAAAAAAAAATAAACATAAATTGAATGCCTCTAAAATACCGGTCACCATTTTCCATATGCAGAGCAATGTATACCATTCTTGTCGCTGTCTTCAGACATTTCCTCATGCGGGAAATACTCCTCCGGCAACTCCGCAGTACTAGCCATTTCTGAGTGAAAACAACAGAAAGAAATTATTATTTCTGCACAACATACCACAAAAAAACCTCACCCATATCAAAAAATGACCTGCACTCACTCTTTTGCTGTAATGTCCCTTTGTCGTACTTCGTCCGTCCACTGTCGTTCCAGGCTGCCGAGTTTCTGTGAAGTGATTACACTGGAGGCATCCTTTCTTTTTTATGGTACCATCCACTTTATTCTACATGGTTACAAAATGTGTTGTTTTCTTTTCCCAGCTTCAGGTTTCCATATTTACTTATTACTACTTATAATACCTTTATGACCTTCTTCTACGTTGTACATTTTTTGTGTAAGACAGTAGTACATTTTCATCTACCCCCCACCTCTTTGTGGTAAAGTTGATCCTGTCTAACCCCGTCCACAAACACACGCTCAGTCCGTCCCTTTCAAATAACAATAGGGAGGGGGTTCTGTATGTTCTATGTTAAATGTATGTCAAGTATGTAGATTATACTACATATCTTTAAAAATCACATGATTACAATGCCCATTCTGCTCAACGACTTCATTGCCACAATTTCATGCTTAAGTTCCACCTTCCAAAAACATATACAATTCCCTACAAAAAATCTTTGCTACGGGGACGTTACGGTTAAGTTGCCCTCCCAAAGACCAGTGAAATTCACTACAAAAAAAAACTTTGTTGAGGGGACGTTATGGTTAAGTTGTCCTAACAAAAACCTGTACACTTCACTAAAAAAAAAAACTTTCCTCCTCCCCTTTATGCTTCACATTAAAACTGAAAAACCCCTGAAATTCGACAGTTATGGTAAACTAAGCCCCCAACCCTGCCACCGCTCCTGTGCACTACTAACACTAACACCCAGACCATGAAAGATGTCATATCAAATGTCAATGATGACATCAATGATGAAATCACTTGTTTAGCCCCTTTCTTTTCCTTCCCTGCCATACATACATATGTGCATTCAGTACATACATTTCACTAAAATAATGTTATACTTCACAGTGCAACCAAACACCACTGCACATTCCCCCATTATAATAAGCTAAGCAACCATAACTCGCACCATCTTCGTGCATTGCTAAGACTAACACCCAGACCATCAAATATGACATCACAAATATCATAGATGACATCAATTAGGAAGATGTAAGTAAGGCCATTTTCAGATTTGATCCCTTCTGTGGTCTTTGATTCCTGTAACAGGTAACAGCACTCACTGGCATTGTTTTGACCTCAACTTTGCCTGCGTGTGGCAAGGTGGTGCAGCCTCTTTTGTGGTTTATGAGCCATGCACAGTTTTGCAGATTTGGTGCGCACTGGGGTTAGCACCTCCATTTATGGCAGTTTTCTTCCCCCATGTGCAAAGGGATGTAGTAGGGTGCATTGGCATGGGTTGAAATATCCCACACCACCCACACCTGCCTCGGGGGTTGCCATGTCGTGGCAAACACCATCCAAGACTACTGGCAACCCCCAGCCAGAGAGGCAGAAGTTGGCATCCTCGTGAAGCAAGGTCTGGGGCATCAATGCCCTCTTCAGACGACCGTGCGCCGACAAAGATAGATGGAAGAGGACCTGGTTGGACATCAAACTTTGAGGGGGAGGCAACCTGCGACTTGAAACACATCCAGAAGTGCTGGGAGGACTTCACTCCAGGACTCTCATGAAGGCCTGGTGCCTCTTGCGTGCATTGGTTGCAGGGAGGTGCCATGTCCAACTTACCATCGACCAGATGAGGGTCCTGGAATGCATCAACCCAGTGCTTCACCACCAGGTCCACCAGAGGCAGACTCATCTGGAGTCGAGCAGTGAGTGTCTGGGCTATTCCATTCCACACAGTGCATGTTGAGGTGTGGCAGGAGTGTGCCGCTTGGACATATGTCTTACATGGCCCATGCATGGATGTGTGTGTGCAGGGACATGCCCGTGATGCACATCAATGGTGTATGTGTTCCAATGCATGATGCCTAACTGCATGTGGAGATGCACACATGCTTGCATTTCTGTGTATGTACTATGCCATGGTTGGGGTGTGACACATGGATGCTGGTCCCACCTTCATGTACGTGCACGGTGTGCATGTGTCTGTATGGCATGTGTGTAACTGTGAGACGCCATGGATGCCTGTGACCCGGACATCTGTGTATCTGATTGGCAGATGTGACATAGTTGCAGATGATTGTACTATGACAGGTGGTGGAGATGTACAGATGTATGTCTGTCTGGTGACGTGTGTGCATGTGATCAGTGCTCCCCATGTTGCTTTTGACATCATGCCAACCTTTGGATGTTCATGCAGTTATGTGTGTATGGATGCTGATGCCTGTTGCATGATCCCAGTTTATTTGTGCATGTGTGTTGGTTCAAATGACATGAGTGTTGGGGGTGTGATGGCATCTGTGATATCTGACACTGACACTCATGTCCAACTGTTATGTGTGTAGCAGGTTATGATATCTTCCGGGATTGAGGAGTCTGGTGCTACCTCCATGGTCGCAGCTGCCGAGAGGAGGTCCAAGAGGGCAATGTTGGAGGTGGACTCCTCGGCAGCAGAAGGGGTAGCTGAGACCCCACAGGGGCGTACTGAGGAAGACGGCACTGAGTCATCTGGTTGGTAGGGGATGTAGTTGAGGAGGAGGCCGTATCAGCTCCACTTATGGGGCCTGGAGGGGGTGGTTCCACTGGTGCTAGTGATGCAGTCGTGGGGCAGGGGCAGGAGGCAGCAGACGTCTCAGCGGAGGTGCCTGTGTGTAATCCTGTCCCTGATCCTGTGACTGCATCATCCCACACCAGCAGGGATGCCTCTGTCCAGGCCTGTTCGCAGGTAGGGGATGCATCTACAACAACTGGCCATCCTCTCCCTGTGGACGCGGCAATCCTTGACCATGTGCAGCCTGTCCTAGTCAGTGTGGCATTGCGCACGCGTGGTATTCGGGATGACGTGCATGGTTCTAGGCAGGACAGTGCATGTCATTTCCAATACCTGCTTGTCCTCCTTGACTTGCTAGGACAGGTCACTGGTTCAGGGTTCATCCGTGTGCTGGATGCTCTTGCGACCCCCTCCTCAACTGCACCTCCTATGCACCAGTCGTCCTCTGTGCCGTCATCCCACCCATGTATCATCTGGGCCCCCGGTGGAGCTGCCCCTGAACCTGCGGCCAGGCAGGTGAAGAACACATCCCTGCCACAGTCGGGAGTCGGAGGTCTAGCAGGGGTGGTCATACAACCAACTGGACCCCAGCAATTGGAGGATGTGCAGGCATCATCGAGCAGGGCATGTGCATGAGGGCACTGGGGAATACCATCATCCCGGATGCCATTGTGGTGGCAGATGCATTTGGCATTGAGGCATCAGCAGGCTCAGTGTGGGAGGCGTCATCATTCAGGGCCAACAACATCTTGGGTGCAGGCATCGGCCGACAGGCAGGAGGATACGGGACTGGAATCGCGTGAAAAGCGCACTCACATACCCCCATATTCGCGCAACCGTGTGGTGAGGAGCACATGCACCCCCTGCGTGCAGCCCACACCACAGGGGACCCCCCTATCACCCTGACCATGCACACAGGCAGCCCATCATCCCTGACCATGCCCCACAGGCAGCCCATCACCCCGGACCATGCCCCGCAGGCAGCCCATCACCCCTTGCCATGCCCACAGACAGCCCATCACCCTGACCATGCACCACAGGCAGCCAATCACTCCTGGCCATGCCCCACAGGCAGCCCACATCACAGGGGACCCCCCTACTACCCTGACCATGCATGCAGGCAGCCCATCTCCCCAGGCCATGCCCCACAGACAGCCCATCACCCCTGACCATGCCCCACAGGCAGCCATCATCCCTGAACATGCCCCGCAGGCAGCCCACACCACAGGGGACCGCCCTACAAACCTGGCCATGCCCTGCAGGCAGCCCACACCACAGGAGACCCCCTACAACCCTGGCCATGACCCGCAGGCAGCCGACACCACAGGGGACCTCCCTATTACCCTCACCATGCCCTGCAGGCAGCCATCGCCCCTGGCCATGCCCCACAGACAGCCCATCACCCCTTCCCATGCCCTGCAGGCATCCCATCACCCCTGGCCATGCCCCACAGACAGCCCATCACCCCTGACCAATACTGCAGGCAGCCCATCACCCCTTACCATGCCCCGCAGGCAGCCCATCACCCCTGGCCATGCCCCAAAGACAGCCCATCACTCCTAGCCATGCTCCACAGGCAGCCCACTTCACAGGGGATCCCCCTACTACCCTGACCAGGCACGCAGGCAGCCCATCAACCCTGACCATGCCCCGCAGGCAGCCCATCACCCCTGGCCATGCCCCACTTACAGCCCATCACCCCTGGCCATGCCCCGCAGGCAGCCATCACACCTGACCATGCCCTGCAGGCAGCCCATCACCCCTGACCATACCCTGCAGGCAGCCTACTCCACAGGGGGGACTTTTCCCACATGATTTACCTGGTGCAGCGGAGTACACATATTGCAGGGGGTGCGCAAGTAGATTAGCATGCATTTTGGCTGCCGCAAGCGGGGTACGCGTATTGAAAGTGGGGCGTGGGGAGATTTTCACGCATTTATGCTGCAGTGAGTGGGGTATGCATATTCATAGGGGTGCACAAGGAGTTTTACACGCGATTGTTCTGGCGCAAGTGGTGTATGCATCTTCCGAGGGGTGCGTGAGGAATTTTACACTCGATTGGGCTGGCACGAGCAGAGTATGCATATTCGTAGGGGTGCGCAAAGAGTTTTACACGTGATTGAGCTGGCGCGAGTGGGGTACACGTATTTGTAGTGGTGCGTGAGGAGTTTTACATGCAATTGGGCTGGTGCGAGAGGTGTACGCTTATTCAGAGTGGTGTGCGAGGAGTTTTACACACGATTGGGCTGGCGCGAGCGGGTACTCGTATTCATAGGGGTGCGCAAGGAGTCTTACATGTGATTGGGCTGGCATGTGTGGGGCACGTGTATTCCGAGGGGTGAACAAGGAGTTTTACATGTGATTGGGCTGGCACAAGCGGGATACGCATATTCTGAGGGGTGCGCAAGGAGTTTTACATGTGATTGGGTTGTCGCGTGAGGGCTGAGTGGCGTTTTTAGTGCAATTTCATTGTTGGGAGGGCTATTTGCTGGTCCACTGTCCTTTGCGCCATGTAGGGGATTTGTGCAGATGTTATTAGCACAAGGGGCGGGGTTAGGGGCATAACTGGCACTGCTGCAGGGTCACTGCGTCATGCTGCACCACGGCTGGTTATGGATGTTTAAATCCATGAATACATGGTGCATCAAAATGGGTTTTAGCGCGCACGGCTGGCGTAAGCTGGCGCACACTCCATCTGTGCGCCAGCCGCGTGCCCCAATTCTGCGCTTGATTCCATGAATTACCCCCTTAGACCAGACTTGGTTAAAATGTAAAACAAAAACGCGGCTGAAAAAGGCTTGCGGGTATGCAAATCAACCCTGGCTGTGTCTCACTGGCACCTATCAATTACCTGGTAAAGGCTAAAGTTGCTAGTATTCCTCCAGCAAGTCTCTGAAAGAGCCGTCGCGAGAGGACAAATCTCCTTCGTAAACTGTTGCGGCTCATCAGGAACACAGAGTGTGCCATTTTGGATGCGTATAAGCTAATACTCTAGTCCTTCCTTGATGTTTACTAGTCAAACAACCAAAAAACACTGAAATAATCAGTTTAGGCCCTAAGTCTCATTTGTATCACGTGTCTGACGCCAGTGTCCATATCTTTGTCAAAAGTATCACTATAACTGGTGTCTCATAGTAGTCCCAGTCTCGAGTGTCTGAAAGGTAGATTAGCTGGACCAGATCTCAAAAATGCGTAATTGAACATGTATGGTAAATCTAAAGGATTAAATATTAAACGGTATGAGGAAAAGAAAGGGGGCCACCAGTAATGCTAATGAAATATCAACTGCCTCAAATTAACTGAAAAATGATGTCTTCATATAGCCTACTAGTGCAGGTCATCAGATTCTATGCCACTCAATTGGCTTGTTCAATCCTTCCTTGTCACTTTTGGTAAGAAATATAAGTTTTTGTTCTTTTGCCAACAGTATTCTTTTCCTTGCAATGTTGTCATTGCCCTTGATAGTCATTAAGACAGTCCATTTAAATTCATCACAAGTATGGTTAAGTTCCATAAAATGTTTGACCATCGGAGCCAGAGCAATTTTATTTTTCATGCAACTTCTATGCTCTATGATCTGTGTTTTCACCTTTCTGATCGTTTTACCTATTTATTTAAGTTGACATGGACATGTAATCATATAAATGACATGGTCAGAATTCACACTTAGGGGGTGTGGTCTGGCGCCAAGGAAGGTGGCAGCCTAATCCGTGTGCTCCATTTTCCGTTTTTATGAAATTAGGCAATACTATCTTTATTCTGTATTTCTTCGAAATACTTTTATCACCGGAGCCTTGCGGAAACGTTATGTTGCTGGATGCAGTAGCTCCGACTTAGCTCTGCTCTCCATTTGCGTGTGTCAGGTGATACGCTTCACGGCCGCCAGCAGCTCCGCTCTCGGACCGCCTTGCTGAGGAAACACATGGCGTCACTTATTACGTGATGTGCCAGCTTGGGCCTGCCCTGGCTCCTCCCTGCAACAGCACCACTGCTCGTTCTGATCTCACTACAAATGGAAGGTTAGCTAATTATTTGGTTAACCTGCCCTTCTGTGTCGTTTTTTATTTTCTCATAAACTTTGTTAAATACAAACATAGACTTAATCAAAACAAGTGGTGGTAGCATCTCTCCATAACTCCTTGGATATACCTGAAGGTGACTGAAAGGAAAGAAGGGGAAGGGAGTAAGGAAAGAAAGAGGAGAGTGGAAGGGAAGAAGGGGAAGAAGAGGAAAGAAAAAAAAGGAAGAAAATGAAAAAAGAGTGACAAAATGGACGGCGCTGAAACAATTTTCTATGTTTAGTGTCTGTTTCCTCAATATTATTGTACACAGTAACAGCTCTCTCCCCTGGCTGTTATCACCACGACCCAACTAGTAATCAAGTATTATTGCCTCACAGCTACTACTTTCATCCCAGGTAGATTGTAGCACTGGAAACTGGTTTCAGATCTGTATTCCCACCACAATTTGTCTTTACCTCAGCTTTAACACAAATGTTGCTCATTTTTAAATAGAGCTAACACATACCTGACCTATTTACAAAATTGTTCACTAGAGTGGCTAGTGGCATCAGCTAATGGTATAAGCTGCAGCTATTTTTGTGGTGCAACTCAATGTCATGTTCTATCAGTATTGAACCTGGCACCTCTCATCTTTACTAAAGACTCTTGGTCTCAACTTTTTCCTGCAAACTACACTCACAAATAATCTGAGGTCTGGCCATCATACTTACATCATTGTACTGACAAAATGGCCGCTAACAAAAATAACCAAAAAACCTCCCCTGCAACAAAAGAGTCCACTCCTTCTTCCACAAACCTGAAAAGACCCAAAAGTCTACCGATTATCCTCCACCTTCCCATGGAAACTCTGCTTAACATACACACGATCTCGGGTTGGTCAATTAAGAGTCTCTGGTTCTTCTCAACCTTATCCTAGAACACTCATTTTCTATCTACTTGAATATACTCAGTCGCAACTCATTATTGCTGCAATCAAGGATAAGAAATCTCTCATGTGGCAAGGTCATGAACTGTATATTTCTCAGGATGTGGCTAAAAGTACAGCTCTACGCAGGAAGGAGTTCTTGTTGTTTTGTCCAGGCTTTAAACAACTGAACATCCGCTATGGTTTGCATCACCCATGATCTTTCAAGGTAACCGATAATGATCGCACTGCCATGTTTGACGATCCGGCAGAATGAAAGGTTTTCATACACTCCATCAAATTGGAAAAAATTGATACGTCCTCTCCAGTGATTCCTTCTTCATCTTCTGGAACCTGATTTTTCTCCTTTTTTTCTTTTCTTTTTCTTTTTTCTTCGTTTCATGTTTTTATTTTTCTCTGACTTTGCATGTTCATTAATCTCTTAGCATTGCTATTATTAACTTTGTTTCTCAAAATAGGTGAGATGGTAGCTAATATGGTGCCCCTTTTCCACTGTGAGCTGTACTTTTTCTTTTTGACAGTCCAGTAGGCGTCGCATGCTCCGCTACATCTTTTCCCCCGTTTTTCACCAACTTCCCATCCTGATCCCTGTTATTGTTTTCCTTTTCCTAACATGAGGTCCCTGCTGCTGTTGATCCAAATAATTTTCCTTGTTGGTATACCTCAGTTTGTGAAGAGTACTATTAGGCCCCACTTCCCTTCCTTCATTCCTCTTGCGGTTTCCTCTTGTATCTCTCCCCTTTTATATGTTTTTTTAATTATTTCTTGATTATTGTGAAAAGTATTGCTCTCATGATATATATTCTTTTAGGGTACATATTTATCTCTCTTATGTTAAGGTTCTATATCCTAATTCTAAAAAGCCCCTACCAATTAAATGGCATTTAAATGTATTACTTGGAACATTAAGGGTTGTAATAACCCCATCAAAAAATACAAGCTCCTATCTCACCTAAATAAACTCAAACCAGCCATTGCATGCTTACAGGAAACACACCTATCTACTATGGAGACCATGAAAATGAAATCCCTGTGGCTCAAAGACGTTGTAGCAAGTCCTGCGGTGTCCAAAAAGAATGGTGTGGCTATACTGTTCAGCAAAAAAACGTTCTTATAAACACCTGGAAAATGATGCAGATACTGAAGGTCGATGGGTGTGGGTCAAACTCATGATTCATTCTGTACAGGTGACTATTCTGCACGTGTATGGTCCAACTGAACCCGATCCACAGTTCTAAAATGATTCTCATAAACAATTTCTCCAACTTAATCATGTGTGGTGATGTCAATCAAGTCCTAGATCCTTTTCTTGACAGAAAGTGTAGTTATGTTTCTAAAACATAAAAATCTCATAAGTCATTTCTGAGCTGTCTTTCTGAAACTGGTCTTATCAACTCTTGGAGGCTATCGAATCGCACACGACTTGATTATACTTTTCACTCACTTCCACACGATACACTATCCCGCTTAGATTACATATACATCTACACAACTCTCACCGGCACTATTGTCGACTCTAATATCTCTAAATTATTATTTCAGATCATGCACCTGTTAGTACCTCCTTTATTTTTGAAGATATCAGTAGACCCTCTTCACGATGCAAACTCAATAATCACTTATTGCAAGAGCAGAATTTCATCCTATACGTTCAATCCTTTTTACAACAATTTTATCATGACAATCATGATGAAGATACATCAGTGGTAAACAATTGGGACGCATTTAAAGCTGCTCTTAGATGTCACATTATGGTATACTCGGGTAGGATGTAAACAATACGCAAAAAACGCCAGGATGATTTATACACTCAACTGACTTCTACCGAGCAACAATGCTACCAAAACCCCTACACCACACATCTTCATCTTGTCATGGCATTACGTTGCCGAATTAACAATGAACGCATGAATCTTGCCTCCGGCACTATTCTCAAATACAAACCTAAAATGTATCAAACGTCCAATGAGGGAGAGAAGTCACTTTCCTCATATTTGAGGACAAGGAAAGAAAGTTATTTTATTTCCCACTTAAAAGATGCCTCTGGATCCGTATATAATCATCCCAAGGATATCCTTGATTGCTTTAAAAAGTTTTATAAAAATGTATATACTCCTGATATTCCTATCACCAAGGAGAATATACATTCTTTCCACAACAATATCAACAGAACTTCCTTTCCGCAAGTTGATCTCTCTCATTTGGACAATGATATTACTCTCCCTGACATCACACATGCCATCAACGGGTTAAGTAAAAGCAAAGCTCCAGGTCCGGACGGTCTATCTGTTGAAATTTTTAACACTCTGGCTCACTCTCTGGCACCTAAACCCCAATCATTATTTGCTTACTTTGTCGTGCACAGACACTCCTCTGGTTCTTTCTCTGAAGCCCTGTTTATTTTAATTCTTAGACCTGATAAAGATCCCACATGCCCAAATAACTATCGCCCCATATCCCTCATTAATGTAGAATGCAAAATATTCACCAAAATTCTTGCCAACAAAATCGAACCATCTTTCCCGGCCTTGATCAAATCTGATCAGATGGGTTATGTGAAAGGACGAAATATCTCCTCTAATGCTAGATTATTTCTGGATGCTCTTTATATTGTTTTTAAAGATAAAAAAGACAGACAAGGTTATGCCACCATTGCTTTGGACGCACAAAAAGCTTTTGATCGGGTTAGTTGGGAGTTTATGTTTCAATCACCCCATTGGCATGGTTGTGGCGAAAAATTAACTTCCCTTGTTAAACTGCTTTTTCTTCTGCCCCAAATCATATATTTGTGTTACCGGCCAGTCCTCCTCATACTTTCCTTTACTAAGAGGCACGCAACAAGTTTGTCCTCTTTCCCCAATTCTGTATATTCTCACGCTGGAACCTTTACTAGAGCTTATCAGATCCAACAAAAATGTACTTGGAATTCCTGGCAGGTCAAGACAATTTAAGATTGCTGCATATACAGACGGTGTTCTCATCTTTATTAAAAATCCCAAACTCCACTTGCCCCACCTGCTTAAGATGCTTCACCAATTTAGTCTAGTTTCGGGGTAAAGACTAAACAAAGATAAATCTGAAATTCTTCCTCTTAACTCTTTCTGTTTTAAACATGAACTCGATTAATTCAGCCTAAAATGGTGTCAAAACACCATTAAATATCTTGGTATACATTTTGCCCCAACAATACATGACACTATTAAAATTAACTTACGAATATTGCTGGACAAACTTAGAGATCTCACTTCTAAATGGTCCCCCCTCTATCTTTCATGGTGCGGCCGACTTGTTACAATTAAAATGGTGCTATCCCCTATTATTTTATATTATCTTCAGCCCCTTCCAATTCCACTTGCTCTTTCCTTTTTCAAACCAATTTATTCTAGCTTGCTCAACTTCCTATGGGGCCCTGGTAAATGTAAAAGGATTGCATTGGCTAAATTAAAAGCTCCTTACAAAATGGGTGGAGTTAGGTTCCTTGATTTTAAACTATACCACTCAGCTTTCATTCTTAAACAATCACGCTGTTGGTTTGACTCATCCCAGATGACAGATACTCTGACGTGGTTTGAATTAGAGAAAAATATGGTTTATCCATATGATCCAGCCAATCTCATCTATCTTTTTAATTGTACTTCTATGGCCCTATCCGATCCGATCAAGGCCTCTGTTGCTGCTCTGAAGGTCTTTCTTTTTCCCCATAATAAAGCTCCTAACAAATACATATCCCCACCACTTTGTCATAACAAAAACTTTGTCATCAACAATAGAACCTTTAATCGCAAATCCTGGATTAAAAAAGGTATCAAATTCATACATCAAATTATCAATGGCCCCATCATTCTATCCTTTCAGCAATTAAGAGACCTATATTTTATCCCCAATAATGATTTTAACTTCTATGATGAATTACTTAACTCATGTCTTGATGCGCTGCATCATTCTTCCGATAATATTCTACCACCAGATATACCCAGACTGCTGCAATTAATCACATCCCCTAACCTTAGCGCCTCTACAGTGTATAAAACTCTCACTACTAAATATATTACTCAACCCGTCCGCCTATTATGGGAAAGGGACCTCGGCATGGCCCTTCATGATGATATCTAGTCCTTAAAATTTGCTAGAATTAAGAGTATGTCAGTATCTGCTCAGTATCTGCTAACATCATACAATACTTTCTCTTTTTCATACATAGGTTGTTCATTACTCCTGTTAAATTATCCCAAACGAATAAGGGTTTGAATGACAGCTTTTGGACTTGTAGAAAATATCTTACGAACATATATTCTTTAGCTGCCATTTTGTCTTTAAGTTTTGGCAAGATGTCTGGAAACACCTTAAAAAAATTTTCTTGATTAATGTTCAACTTTGAGTATTGTTTTAGGCAGTCTTGCTATTGATGGTCGTGACTTGCATGCATCAAAAAAACTCTATGATTTATTTATCACTATTGCCTTAAAACGTATTACTACTAATTGGAAGAACTTGCGTTCTCTATGCTTGAGAGGTTGGTGGAACAAAGTATGCCACATTCATAGAATGGAACTGTGCATGGCTAATTCTCTACATTCTATCACTAAATATAATGCTAAATGATCATTTCTTTATTTGCTATCTGGATTGTTTCAATGCCTCCACACATTGATCATAAACCCTTGTGTGTGCATTCTGCACTGTGATCTCATGGACAAAATATAACACAAATGGTTACGTTTATGAATTACTTCCCATCCACCTCCCCTCTTACCCTCTGATCTCTTGTTTGTATCCCTTGTCTGTCTTCCCCTTTTAATTTGTGTTAGATTCTTCTGATCTTCTACAGCAGATAACATTAACTCACTTGCCCATGTTCTTTTGTTCTCTTTCTCTTTTTTCTTATTGTATATCACTTGTTGTTAAGAATGTATGCCTTGCATTATTATCATTTGATGACATTTGCCTAACTCAGAATTGTAGATGGCATATCACTTTAGTTTACTGCTGTACATCACTAATGTCTGGTTATAACTATTCCAATAAACAATATTAAAACAATAAAAAAATAAAAAGAATTCACACTTCCTCATCTCAATGACCAACTGTAATTCATGTAATTAGCAATGCAGCCCTCTTCTTGGTCCCAGTACATCAATAGTAATCCATGGCAACACCCACAAATCTCTCTTCCTTGTCCCAGTACCCACTAGTAATCCATGTGATGACACCAAATCTCCTTTCCTCATCCTAGAACTCATTAGTAATGCATGTAACTACCCAATTTCCCTCTTCCTCATCCCAGTACCCAACAGTAATCTATCTCATTACCCCTAAATCCCTTTTACTCATACCAGTACCACAGTAGTAGTCCATGTCATTTCTCCCACATCTCTTTTACTTTTCACAGTACCTATAGTACCCATGTCATTACACTCACATTACTTTACCTCATCCCAGCATCCATACCATTGCCCCCACATCCCTCTTCATCATCCAAGTATCCCTTCCCCCCACCTCCATAATTTGCATCCCAGTACTCCGTAAGGAATGCATTGAATTACCACAAACATACTTCTTCCTCGTCCCAGTACCCAACAGTAATCCACATCATAATCCCCACATCTCTTGTCCCCGTTCCAATATCCAATAGGAATCCAAGTAATTATCCTCACGTCCCTTGTCTTTGTCGCAGTAGAAATCCAAGATATTACCCGCACATCCCTCTTCCTCGTGCCTATACCTCAATAGTAATCCATGTCCTTATCCCTACATCCCTCTTCCTTGTCCCAGTACCCCAATAATAATCCATGTAATTGACCGCACACCACTCTTCCTCATTCCAGTACACAATAAAAATAAATGTATTTACCCCCACATTTCCCATTCTCCATCCCAGTATCCAATATTAATCCATGGCATTACACTATCATCCCTCTTCCTAACCCGAGTGCCCCAATAGTGATCCATGCCATTACCCAACATCTATCTTCCTTTTAGCAGTACCCCAATAGTAATCCATGCATTTACCAACATCATACCATCTTGTCTCAGTAGCCAATATTAATCTATGTCATTAACCCTATGTCATTAACCCTATATCCCTCTTTCATCTCTCATGAAAATAGCGACAAATACTTCTTCATCATCCTAGTAGTCCAATAGTAATCCATATCATTAACCTCAAATCCCTCTTCCTTGTCCCAGCACACAGTAGTAATCCATGTCATTACCCACACATTCCTCTTTGTCATCCCAGTACCTAATAGTAATCAAAGTTATTACTGGCACATCCCTCTTCCACATACCAACACCCCAATATTAATCCATGTCATTACCCCCATCTTCCACTTTCTCATGACAGTGCCCCAGTAATTGATGCCATTACGCCCACATCCTTCTTCCAAATCCCATGACTGTGAGGCATCATGAAGTAGACACGGACAACAGGTTCAAGTTTGTTTCACAACAGGCTTTATTAACTTAAAAATCAGGATGGAGTAAGGCCTAACTTGGCCTATGTTAACGTGGGATTTCCCTACCTAACGAAAACTAAGAATAGTCTGTGTCAGTAAGTCCAAACCAAATATATGTCTTTGTCCCAAAAATATGCTTGCCCTCACAACTAACCGGATACAAATGTGTAGGGATGTCAGAAGAAATATGAGTAGTTTTCAAAATAAATGTCATAGCTTCTTCCAGTTCCTGGCTAGTCATCAGCTTCCCCTTCTCCAAGTTCAAAATAGTTCACAAAATACTGGGGTCTCCCCAAGACTTCAAATATTCCAGCCTTCACATTTCAAAGTCACATACAAAGTTGTTGCAAACCATACACTTCTTCATGGATACTTTCAATGGCTTCTCCATAGAGGGTCCTCGGTCTAGGCACAGTTGTCAGATCCCACGATCGACCCATTACAGGTCACGCAACCAATACTGCATTCTTGGCTGCTTTTAATCAACACTACTTCCATGCAGGGACCACTCTGTCTCGGCGCAGCTGTCAGACCACACGGTCCACCTGTTACAGTTCACTCAACTGAGTCTCCTTTGTAGGCTTCTCCTGGCTATTGCCAATGATTCCTCATGAAATGCAGGCCCTTGAACTCTGTTGGTTTTGGCAAATACTTGGTTTTTGTCATAGCATGCCCTTCTGGGTATTATCTTGTCTTTGCCAATACTTGTGTTTCAGTAAAAACAGTGTGCGGTAGCTGTTAAGTTCTCCACCATTCTTTCATTTAATTTGCTCTGCTCTGCTCGGCATTCAAAACTATTTTAAACGAGTTTTAGTTTGTTCGTTATTCAAAAGTATTAGCTTCTGCTCCTTTCGGTATTCAAAAGTATTGATAATGACTTTCAGTTGTTTTGTTATTCAAAGTGATTAGCTTTGGCTCTATTCGGCATTCAAAAGTATTTAAAATGACTTTCAGTTCATTCGTTATTCAGAAGTACTTGCTTTGGCACTATTCGGCTTTCAAAGCACTTATTAAGCCTTTCCTTTCATTTGATATTCAAAATAATGATCTTCACATATTTCTCTGCCAGCCTGGTGTTTCTCACACACAACGGTCGAAGCGTATGGTGCTGCAACGGGTATTCACTTTCCCGAGCATTGCCTCCTCTTCCTCTCCCACAGGCTCATTGGGGCATGGCTCCCCAGCACTACTCTACCTACACGTCAGGATTCTTGTACCTGCTTTGCTCAGTCACGCCGGTCTCCCTCTCGCACACTGATACCGGCTTCCAGATCACCTTGGCTTCACTTCCTGCTGCATAAACTCTGCATCTTCACATGGGTCTCAAGCGCTCTGCTTTCCAAACTGCTGATCTGGAGTTGTGTTCCCAGCAGCTGCCTCGGCCTCCACAGCAGACTCCATTTCCAGCTTGATTCTGCCTTTTAAATTTCCCTCCTCCGTGATCATTCCAATAAGGACTAGACCACTCACCATTAAGGTGCTATTTATGCTTTACATTTATCGTCCTCCTCCTTGTCTCAGTACCTGGCTGGGGTCGATATGTGTCTGCATTAATAAAATGAGGATGTGTTGTTCTAGTCATCCTCTTCTTTGTCCGAGTAGCATACTGGTGTATTTTGGGAAAGTTTAGGGGGGAAGAACATGGAAAGGCTGAAAAAATCCTATAAAGGCTGAGGGCTAGAGGGTGTGTTGTTAAAGGTAAATGAGGGATGCCATGTCTCACCTAAGGACATTTTCTACCCACTCCCTAAGTCTCCTCCACCCAGGTGATCTTCCCTCGCATATCCACCCCCAGCGTCAGGATCCAAAAGCAATGGCCTTTCCCTGGCCATCCGAGAAGAGGCTAGAAGCAGAGAAGAAGTGAGGATGCCCTCAGAGTCCTCACACTACCCAATAGTAATCCAAGTCATTACCCCTGCATCACTCTTCCTCAAAGCAGTAACCCTTTAGTAATCCATGTCATTACCATTGTACCCCTGTTCCTTGTCCCAGTACACAAAGGTATTCCATGCCATCATCCCCACATCCCTTTTCCTTGCACCAGTACTCCATAGTAATCTATGAAAGTACCCCACACCTCTCTTCCTCATCAATAATAATACATGTAATTACCACCACATATCTCTTCCCAGTATACAATAGTAATCCATGTAATTACCTACACATCCCCCTTCCTTGTTCCAACTGTGATCCATATCATTACCTCCACATCCATCCTCCTAGTCCCACTAACCAATAGTAATATATGACATTTTCTGACACTCTTCTTCCTCATGCAGTACCTGATTGTGATACATGGCATTACTCACACATTTTATGAGGTATTGAGAAGGAAGTTAATTTCATGGGGCTGTTTAGTGAGCATTGATGAGCATACAGGGAGCTATTATGTATTTTATATGGTTGACTCATCTAGTGTAGACATATAGGCTAAGAAAATGGTAGCAGGATTTTCATTTATAATATTTTTCTTATTGAGTGTGTTATGTGCATTTACAATAACAGTGGCAGTGTTTTGTTATTAATTAATCTCTTAATACAAGGAAACCCACTTTGCAAGAGAGTATGAGAGCATCCATTGAGTGTTAATTATTGAAAATTGCGTTATACGCATTCGTGCACGTGTATTACGTGTGGGGCATCTATATGAAGTACTGTATGTTGTCTTTCTGCATATTGTGCATGTATTTCAAAACAAAAGGGGTTAGTAGAACTTTTTAACAAATAGTCCTGTGTGGATGAGTGAGGGTGGTTAACCCACTCCAGCAGCTTATTGCCAAATCTAATGTTTGATGCACAGTGACAGGCATATGTTTTTCTCTGCCTCTATTCCTATCACACCCCCTACTGGGGTGGTTTAGCACACTCTTCTTGGGGGTCGAGGAAAGTCTATGGGCCTCATTACGAGTTTGGCGGCAGCCATGGAGCTATTAGCTCCATGGCTGCCGCCAAACCGGGCTCCTTTACCGGGTTCCGTGAATGGGGAATTACCGGGCCATTCCGAGTTCAGAGGGCCTGGTAATTCCTCCCTCAGGGAACCCGGTCCCGGACCTTCCCCATTTACATTTGAGACCACATAGGGCTCAATGGGAATGGGAGAGGGAGCTAACAACCGGCTGGCCCGTTGTTAGCTCCTTCTTCCCCTCGCGGGACCCGGTAAGGAAGCCTGGTTTTACCAGGCGTCCTTACCGGGTCCCGTGAGGGGTCCACGTTATTAGGCGGAATGGTATTAACGGGCCCACCACCATTAGCGGAGCCCGTTAACCCATTCCGCCTGACTTGTAATGAGGTCCTATGTGTGGTGGAGGTGATTAGAATCACATCAATTTACAACCCTGATGGGGACATATTCCTTAAACAACAACCCTACACCCTAATATAAGTTACCTAAGGGGGGATAGCTATAGGCCTGGCAATACAATTAATCTATATATTTATATATTCACTAACAAAAAACCTTACGTTATGGCGAAGTTGCACCACTACAAAACCTTTGAAATTCAATGGAAAATCGTTGCTACAGGGACGTTATGGTTACAAGTAAAACCTAAAACCCCAAGAAATGTGCAAGTTATGGTACGCTACACAACCATAACTCGCGCTACCACTGTGCACTGCAAGGACTAACACCCATGACATCAAAGATGACATCACAAGTCTGGCATCCTCTTTTTTTGTTTATTGAGATATGCACACTAAGTGATTTTCTTGAGTAGCAGTGAGGAAATGCAAACTGAGAAGGTACTAAATGTATACACCTTACCGTTCACATATGTTCTTACACTGCTTTCCTTAGGGTTCAGTGACATTGTATGCTACTACATATATATAAGGGAAGAAGGAAGCCTGAAATGTAGCACTTATCGCTGTTTATTAAAATAGTCAGTTAGGTTACAAACGCTTTATGGTAATACTGCTATGTTTTTGCTACTTTACTTTCTTTGTATATGCTGCTACTGGTATATGTTGTGCTGTCTTTCATTTTTCTGTGCAGTAGTATATTTATATATTAACTGAGGGATCGGTAGCCAATTATCACATGTTTAACAGTCCACAAAAGTCTAACAGCAAAGCTTCCAGCATTTCACTGTGCACCATGGGAAAAATGTGTATATTGCACCTGTATTTTGAATGCTGCACACACTGCTTACGTTTGTACATGAGGTTGGTCTTGTAATGGAATGAAATGTGTAATGCAATACTGTTTATAGTAATGCCTTGTGTAATTACCTACTTATATAATGATAGTTCTCCCCATGATGTCTGATAGTTTTATGGCAACATAACAAAGACAATCCCTTCTGAAGGCTTCTCATGACAACTACATATACATGTGATGTCATCAGTGATGTCATCAATGACATTTGTAATGTCATCTTTGATGTCATGGGGGTTAGTCCTTGCAGTGCACAGAGGTAGCATGAGTTATGGTTGCGTAGCGTACCATATCTTGCGAATTTCTGGGTTTTTTCAGTTTTACCTGTAACCATAACGTCCCTGTAGCAATGTTTTTCCATTGAATTTCACAGGTTTTTTAGTGGTGCAACTTAACCATAATGTCCCTTTAACAAGGTTGTTTTGTTAGTGAATTTCAAAGGTTTTTAATAGTGTTTTTTGCAATGATGTGGAAATGGTTTTAGTAGCGCAACTTAACCATAATGTCTCTTTAACAAGGTTTTTTGTTAGTGAATTTGATAGGTTTTTAGGACGGCACTTTAATCATAATGTTGGTATGTTACATTTTTTGCAGGAAAGATGATAGGGTTTAAGGTGCACAAGTGAACCATAGTGTCCCTGTAATAATGTATCTTTCACAGAATCGCATTAGATGTGTACAGGATACACTTAGTGTGTAAAGACGTACTGTGCAACATACTGAAGCCGGAGGCTGTATAGTAAAAGGCACAAAGTTTGAGAACACTGCGTCCATTTGCGGGGATTGGGTTGAGTCTAACAAGGCCAGAAAGGGAGGGGGGTCATAAAAAGGTGTAACATTCAGCAAAGACAAAAAATATAGGAAAACAGCTTCAAGCATGTCAATTAGAAGGGAAAATACTGTATCTATGCAAAATGTATACTATCCCAACAAAGGCATAAAGTATGTAACATAAAGGAAACCACCAACATGAGCAGTGATGTTTGCCTTCATCAATCTTACCGCACACCTGCTGCACAATCAAACAAAGAAGGCAGAGGAGCAAATGGCAACTACGGAGAACAGAATGTCAGAGCAACGTAGTAAGGAGACACACGTTTTTGTTGTATTTGCACAGATCTGTTAGTGTACAAAAGTAGAAAGGCATTATGTTTTCTGTTTGTGCGCAGCAATGGCTTTCACCCTAGAGTGGATTGAGGAGAATTTTCTGCATGAAGAAATGAGTGATGACGATAAGCCCATTGTTACCCGTTGCACTGTGAAAAGGGAAGGAGCTATTGGAAGGGCAACCACCCTGGAATGGCAGGAGGAAACATTTCTGAATGACCAAATGAGTGAGAATAGTAACCCCATAGGTAGGGAACGAGCCAGCAAAAAGAACACAGTCACAATGTAAAACTTCATTTGAAGTATCCACATTTGTTCTCTTTTAACAGTAACAATACCGGAATGCAAAGCTGTACACCAGAAGCAGCACCTATTGAACAGGAACATACGGCCACCGAAACAGAACTGAATGCTGAGCACATCAAAGTTGACTGCCTGGGCGCCAAAATCGAGTAGTTGCTTCTCCAATTTGCTGCCTTGAAAACGTATGTTGAAGACCATATAAGGGGCAAAACAAGATATCACTGCCCAACTTGCACATGTCTGCCTTCCCCAATTCCTGGCCCATATGAGAATTCAATCCCTTCTTCCCCTTAGCAACAGCTTCTTGAAATGGAAACATCCCCAATATATGTATCTGTTTCTTGTCCCGCTTTCCTTTCCGAATAGTTGCTATAAATGTGTGCTAATAAATATAGCAACGTTAATTTGTACAGATTGTGTTTGTCCCTTTTTTTTTTCTTCGTTTAACAAGGCCATTTTAAACCGTGCTGGTAAAAAGGGCACGGCTGCCGCCGGAGTCATTTCTTTTCTGGCGCAGAGCAAAGGGGACTTACCTGGGCATTACAGCCGTGGGGCTCCCGGTAATTCCTCATTGTCGGGCGGCGAAAAATATTGCTCCTGATTCCCATTCAACTCCCATTGGACTCAATTGGAATGGGGGGGTTGGATGAACTGGCACCATTTAAGAATGGTGCCGGTGCATCCGTCAAGGTCTGCAAGCGGGTGCCTTTCTGCCCGCCAGCAGAACTCGTAGTTTGTCAGTCCAGAATTAACGGTACCGGAAAGCTTACCGGTTCCGTCGTTTCCAGACTGGCAACCTCGTAATGACCCCCAATGTGCTTGTTTCTGGCGTGATTTCTGACAGCTCATAACTTTGCTCTCTGTGAACGTGAACGAATCCTTAACAAACTATGCAAAAAGTATATGGGCTGATCTGAATTTTTTTGGCAAGTTTGGTGAGGTTTCGTGAAGGGGGGCAAAGTTTTAGGGGATACCAAACATTTATTTTTTCCATTGACGCAATGGAAAAAATGTTTGCTCACGCTTACAGCCCAACCACTGGATGGATTTTCGCCAAATTTGCAGCAGGAACGGCGGCTTTGTAAATTTGGTGCAAATCCATCCAGTAGTTTTTTTTTTAAAACAGCCAAAATGTAGGTGCCCAAAAATGTGTGCAGAAACATTTCCCTGTTCGCTAAGCGAAAATGTATCTGATTGATCTGGAGGGCTGCAATGTGTCCGTGGATAGCCAACTTGCCCGCTGATTGGCTGGAGGGAAGTGTGATGTACATCATGTTTTTCCAAAATGCCTGCCATTTTGTATCCACGGATATCCACGGATAGCACAGTGGGGAAAAGGGCTGGGGCACATGTTTTGGGGCATTTGGTGTTGGGAAGAAGGGCTGGGAAGGATGATGTGTTAGGCAGAATTATATGCAGTACCCTTTGGGAACACCACACACAATTAAGACTACAAGTAACAGTACAAATTCACCTTTGGTACAAGCCTGTCCTACACAATAAAGTGGTAGCGTTGGCTGAGCAGCCAGACTTATCTCAAGAGCAAGTGAGCAGTATGAATAGTTACAAAAAGGACAGCAATTACTATGATTCAAACAAACACTGACTCAAGGTTTCTGAGTAAAAGAATATACATTTATTTACACATCAGTTGTATAACATCTCACTAAAGTAAAGCAGTTGAAAAATCACACTCTTAATACACCACACCACTCCCAATAGATTCTGTACAAGTTCAACTCACAACCTAAGAGCTGACCAACCATACTCGCACTTTAGAAGACACCTCATCAGTCACCTTAACTCCAATAACCCTTGTATTTAGCTGCACTTTCCTACACCTATGTATAGATAGCGATACTCTTGCTCGTATCTCTGCCTTCGCCTCTAACAGCCCCGCACACTTCTGTACACTTACCTCCTGTATAGATATTGACTTTTAATGTTTGAAGACTTGTATACCTCTTATTCCTATTAACTCTGTAATCCTGAATATTCCTTTAGGTTTACCCGCCTCTAACAGCCCTGTACATATCTGTATATTTACCCCTGCATAGATATTGACTCTGTATATATGAAGATTTGTATATTTTTTATTCCTGTAATTCTGATTATTTTTATGACTACCTCAAAGTGTATATTTCTGCAACATTGTAAGCTTCGAATTATCTTTTGCCTGCGCCCTGTTGCCCCTGGGTAAGGTGCGCTATACAAATAAATAAACAAACAAACAAACAAACAAACTCAAAAATGAAGTATGAACAAAATGGCCCTCCAGTAATTTAAAAAGGGAGGGAAAGACAAAGTTAGGTGAAAATTGAGCAGCACCAACAGGTAAGTAAGCAGGGCAATCTAGAAACTACAGTGATGGAATCAAATCAAAAAGGCCTAGGGCCAAAGTATATAGCACAACAGTATTTTGCTCAAGTACTGTAATAGTATGTGTACAGAAGTGGGGGGGGGGCTCTGGCTGCTGGCTTATTTGTGGGTTGTGGCTGCTGGCCAGTTACTTGGGTGCATGGCTGTATTATGCTGTTGTGGTTGTGGCCAGCCACTAGTCTCGTGGCCAGGTCATGCGCTTAAGAGTCTGCCCACTGACTGCAAGTACTTTAATAGTTTGTGTACAGAAGTGGAGAGGGCCTCGGGTGGCTGCTTTATGTGTGTGGGTTGTGGTCATTGGCCAGATTCTTGGGTGTCTGGCTATATTATGCTGGGGTGGTTGTGCTAGCACCTACACTCTTGGGTACATGGCCACAGGCCAAGAGTCTGGCCACTGGCTCCAAGTACTGCCTTAGTATGTGTACATAATTGGAATGTGGCTATTGGAAAAATAAAACATTACAATAAATGTGTACAGTAGTGAATATACCAGTCCCTTGGGCAGACAGCTTATGTGGTGAGTGAAGGCAGGCTGTATTAGGTTAGGGGAGTGGAATGTAGATGATAGAGGATGTTTGGATAGGTTAAAAATAGACCATAGGTCCAAAAATCTAGGCACTAGTAGAATGACTGCTCTATCATATGGCCATGTAACCAAGACTTTACCCACAGCTATTGCAGTAGCTAGTGTTCGGTGGTCAGTTGCAGAAACATGTTTGGTCTTATTTGGTGATCGCATGAGGGATTTTTACAGTAGGGGAGTGGAGTCTGCATGCTATGGTGATATTGGCATTGGGGAAACATAGGGTTGGTGGGCTCCTTCAATATGTGCAGATGCTGTTCAAATTGCGAAGGTAAGTATTAATTGTGTGTGTGGGTTGTGGCTACTGGCCAGTTTATTGGGTGCATGGCCGGAGGCCACAGGCTGTAGCCCATGCACCCAAGAGTTTAGGTGCTGGCCACAACCATCACAGCATCATATGACCATGCATCCAAGAATTTGCACACTGGCATAGGCATTAGCCGGTCAAGTGGCACAGCGAGTAGAGTGCTAGCTTTGACATCAGTGCAGAGCCTGCGAACGCAGGTTCAAATCCCGGCAGCGCCAAACTCAGCATTTCATCTTTCCGAGGTCGATAAATGAGCACCACACACCGTGGGTAATAATAAGCAGCGCTCAGATACCTGAGGGTTCGTAGCGCTATATAAATGCCAAATTATTATTATTACACAAACATGTGTATAGAAATGCAATTTGCCTATTACAAAGAAGCATGACACCAATAAGCGTATACTCACGGTACATACTTTTGAGTTTGTGTTTGAGGCATTGCATACTTTCTGGAACACCGTGACAGAATACCATTGAAGTCGAAACACCACATTTGAATAGTGTGCCATTGCGGGCCCACATTTTGTTTGTTGCATGTGGAAATGCAGGAGAAATATTTGTTTCATTGTCTGTGAAAAAAACAGCACAACATGTTAGGGAAGGTACTTCATAATGTCATATTGTACACAATTTCACATATTCATGTACTTTGTGAACCCTCAGAATTAGTACATTACATGTACTATGCCTCAAACAAGTTTACTGTGCAATGTTGCATAATCATTGGGTCTGTGGGTAAAAAACGCATGCAGGATCAACACAAAACCTAGTACATTTATTTGATGCTACGTGTCACACTATGTTTCATTGAAATGTAAGGTGCATAGCTTCGTGGTTTTGCTGTTACAAGCACTGTTGCAGTAAGAAGAATTAAAATGGTGTATGTGTTTTGCTTTTTGGAAGTGGTGGGCGTATGGTTGCAGTTAGATACCAGTTGGCGTATTCTAACTGTTTATCTGATTCCACATTTTAACACTTTCCGGTTATGCAGTTTGATTCCTGTTGGTGTATTGTGAGTAATGTACTATTTAAAACTAATATTGTAGTATTGTGGTGCCTGTTAGATACCTGTTGGTGTATTCTAACTGTTGCTAGTTTTATAGTTCTCAAGGGTATCTTTTGAAGCAGTTTCATTCTTGAAGGTGAATGTTAGCAGTTTGACTGTGGGTGTACTGAGATACCAGTTGGCGTATTCTGCCTATTGATACTTTACGTGTCTTGAAGGGCATCTTCAGAAGAACTTTCAATTTTGCAAGTTGATTTTAACCTTTTTAGTAAAGGGACGTAATATTGCAGTATTATGGTTGCAGTTAGATACCAGTTGGCGTATTCTAAGGGCCTCATTACACGGAAGGCGGTAAGGGTTAACGGTCACCGGTAATGGTACTGGTGACTGTTAACCCTTACCACCTTACTACGAGGTCCCTTTGCGGGTTGGTACTTTAACGCCTGCTTTTTAGCAGGTGTTAAAAACCAACCCGCAAAGGGACCAAGGTGCTAATAGCGGTACCGCAATTTGCGGTACCGTAATTAGCACCTTCCCCATTCCCATTATGCCCTATGCGGCAATAATGGGAATGGGGAAGGGCAATGGGGGAAGGGGGAATTACGCCCCGCCAACCTTGGAATAGGGCGGTAATTCCCCTTTCCTCCAAGGCGGTGCCGGTATTTTACCGGCATGGACCAAGGTGCTAATAGCACCTTGGTCCACCGCCTACCGTGTAATGAGGCCCTAACTGTTCACAGTTTCAGTTTTGCAGGGTATGTTTTGAACACATTCAATCCTGTTGGCGGATTTAAGTTTTGCACTATTGCCAAGTGGCATTGTAGCATTATGGGTGCAGTTATATGGCATTTGCCATGTTCATTTCATAGGTGTGGGCACATTTAGAGATCCGTTGGCATATTCTAACAGTTGGTAGTTTACAGGTTAATGAAGACAGTGTGTAGACCCTTATACTTTCTAAATACTATGGGTGAAACAATATCAGTGTGTGTTTTCCACAGTTGTTGTTTCTGTGTCTATAATCATAGGGTCTTTGGAAAAAAAAAAAATTACAGAGTCACAACTTTTCGAGTATGCTAAATTGTTATAGTTTCACAGGGCAGAAGGGTATTTTTCATTTTCAATTACATACCTGTTGGTGGCTATCGGGTAGTAGGCTGTGCTACTTTTATAGGTCAGTGAGTACATTTTGGTTTCAAGAATATTAAGTATGCATTTGCTAGATTTACTGGTAATCTGCTTCAGAGTAATGGAAGTATCAATTGCATTCAAAACATCCATATGCAGTATAGTGACCTGCACTGGTTGTGGCACCTGTGTGGTAGATTATGCCTACTGTTGTGAAGATTTTCTTGCCAGGCAATAATTGCCCATGTGTAAAGCTAGTAAGCATGCAGTTGTTTTTGGTACCATCTGTGTTGTATCTTACAAGCATTACTTTTACGTGTTGTCTATGTGAATGTATGTATAAGGTAACAAGTGTCTAAATTGCAAACAGTACATAATATGCCATGATTTGCATTTTGCACCAGCTGCTGAAATGGGATGGATTCACAATTAGGTATAGATACATACACAAAGTGTTCATAAGGGACTTGCTCCTGTTCCACATGGCTGCAGAGAGTGCAGGTATGTTTCCAAATATGTGAAATCTGGAAGATGTCATTGATAGGTGTGTTTTTGCTTTTGAGCTATTGCTGTGAGTACATTAGACATTCTTGTGGATCTTCTTGTGTGTTTATGGTGATTCTCAACATTTCCGCACAGTAGTCCAATTCCTGCCTTATTCCTGAGACACTGTAAGTATTGTCATGATTGTTTGTTGCATTTCTATGAAGCAGTAGCATTTGCAAACACAACTGGTCTGTGCCATTCAAGTAAATCTTTTGAACAATTGGTAGCAATTGGAACAGAATATTGATTGCTACATTTGCATAGCTATTTACACTAGTTGTGTTGGAAAATTTGAATGGAACTGACAGTTCTGTGTCGGAGTCATTTGCTGGAGCTCCACTTGTTCTTTTTGAAGACATACTTCTCTTTGTGCTCTTGGATGTGCATTTGCGTTTTCACTACATCCTTTTGTAGTTGTGCTACTTCATGAGGTAGCAGCTGTTTTCAATGTATTTGGTGGTACTGTTGGGAGATCTCTTATAAGTTCTTATAAGTTCTTATAAGGAATGCCAGCTTTGACTTTGTTTCTATCCAAATTGACTAGAAATAGTCTTTCAAGTGTGCGTAGCCATGACAGTGCTATGTAACTCATACCTTCTTTGAAGACTGTGCCGGCAATTAATCAATGCCTGATCTAGGGTTAGCCATTGTGATTTATGAACAGTGACTGTATATGCAAGAGACAGAGAAAACTGTTCTCTGTGTAAATACATGTCTTTGAAAAGAAGGAATTGGTCTGTTGAACATCCTATCCTTTTAACTTCTGAAAGTTTGTCAAAGTGGATGTTTACAAACTGAATGTTGTTGTCAAGTGGATATATCTGGAAGCCAACAACTGTACCAAGTGCTCCATTAACTAAACCTTGCTCTATGTCAAGGTTCTGTTTTAGCATTACTTTACAGTTGAAACACAATGTTAACATTTTCTCCAAACCTACTCTGTTGGAGATAGAGTTTTCTAAGATATTTAGTCATGATGTAGCTTGTTGACACATAGGCATTATCATACTGTGCACTTCCAGTTTGTCTGTGGAGTTAATTTTCACTATTTGTTGCATTTCTTATTTCAACATTGTTTCATTGAATTGTGCGCAGCTTTCTAGGGTTGGCACTAAGGGCATACATCTAACAAGTTTTTGTGCTTATTGTTCCATGACATCAGCAGCAGGTGTGTTATGCCCATATAACTCATGGATGAGTCTACTATTTAAGATAGACTGTGTTTCCTTAGAAAACAGACCAATTTGAATGCTTTTCAAAATGTTAGCAGACGTAAGGTCTGCAGACTGACACATGTTTTGAGTTAGTTCTTTGTATTGGAAATGTTGCCAGATATTTACATTCACCCTGCTGCCAGTGTGTTATGGCACAGTTTGTATCCTAAGAATGTAAAAATAGGTTCACCTTTCACTGCTATTAATTGAAGAAGATCTCCAAAAACAATAAGTTTTCCTCCAAATAGTTCTTCGTAGTTCGTTTTAAGGACCTCTTGCAATCTGAGGTGAATCAAAGCCAACATTAGGTTGGAGACCATGCTCACATCATTGTCATCATTCCTACCCCCGGGCATCCGGATCGAGTCCATCAGCCCCGGGAGCAGGCATCCAGATACTCATTAAAACCCCAACAGCCCCTTGTCAGGGGCAGACCTGGGGTGGCACGCAAAAAGCATGCAGCGAAACCTAAGGTGAAGAAGCTGGTGGGTGCCCTGCACTATGGGCCACGTGTTGTGGATGTGTGTAGTGTTCAGGTAGGATGGGGAAGGGTGCTGCCATACAGGAGACTGCTTTGTCCTCCCTGTAGGCTACAGGCACTGCAAGTGCATCGAGACTACACTTCCCAGCATGCCTCGCGCACAGACAGCCAATCAGGGATCAGATCAGGCGTGGTACGCCCCAATGCGCATGTGCGAAAACATCAGCACGGGGCTTGTGCTCCAGATCGCCGGGAAGAAGGACGTGAGACACCGAGCTCCGCAGGAAAACTTGTGCGAGGGGCCCCGCCCCGCCTGATTGAGAATCCGGCCCCTCGCCTATACTCAGATAAGTTGGGGACGCATACCCAGGGGATCGAAGCCGCGCAATACTCAGTCCTGAGAAAACCCGTAGAGGGAGTTTTGGGAAGCGCAGGGGGCACAGTCTCCCAGTCCATATCGCTCGCCCCTGCGCCGGCATACGAGATAAGTACTAGCCCTGGGATAAAAAGTGTTTAGCAGCGCGAGTCATGCAGATATGAGGAACGCAACTTTGGCGTTGTAAAACGGAGAATACCCGCGCCCCAAGCCACGCGCGGCGAAGCTCGCGCTGGCATTTTTACTGACGACTTGTTTGCTAAAAAGACAAGCACGGCGAGCGGCATAGTCCGTGGGGAGCCGTATCATTAAGCCTGGGAAGAAAGTATGAATGCGGCATAGAGTGAATGACCATGTGTATGTGTGACCAAGAATAACACATATTCTTTCTTTGTAGCGGAAGACGTGACCAGTCTACACCGTTTTAGAGACGCAGCACAGACTGACAGCTTATCAAGGATCGAGCACTTGGACCGGACAATGAACCCAAGCTAAGTGTTGCATGCTAGTCTAACTGTGACAGTGGTTGCCCACTGCCAATTGAACTGCTCAAAGGGGTCAAATGTTTGTTTATGTGATTCATAATTCATAAAGCGTACTGTTTGGCCCAGCCTGTAGGCACTGTAGGCATTATCAGGTGGTGTGTTATGAAGATGACGATGAAGGTGTGCAGCAGTTGAGCCTCATCCAATCTCCCTCTACCTACCCATTACCTCGCCCTACTCCTTTTCCCGGTTTTCCCACAACCCCCCAACCTATCCAATCAACGAGACCCTAACCCTCTTTCCCTGCCCTGGTCACGAAGGCCTGCGTAAGCTTCCTCTTGCAGGTATCAAGACCAGTGTGGGGGTAGTTGGTACATCCACTCCTGCGCCAGGTACTGGTGTGCAACCCTGACACCCCGGCTGGGGGCTGTTTTGATTCAGTACTGGCGCCTTAGGTGCCAGGCTCATCATAGAAATCAGTCCTGGCGCCATAGGCGCCAGGCTCATAGACTTTACTTACCTTATGCAGACCATGCTGCAAATGAGTCCAAGCCAACGTGAGGCCTGGATGGGACTATTTTATTACAGGGACTATTTTTTACTCGGGTGTGGTTCTGGGGAACTTCTTACCTGGGACTACTTTGCAGGCTATTTAAACCACGCCTGAACAGCAGCTCATGCTTCGTGTTATTCTGCATCCAGCAGCGTAACGCTCACTGTGTCTGCTGCCACGTCCGCCTCAAATCCGGAGCTCCTAGACAAAAGAAAATGAAAGGAGAAGAGGTTAGATCATGGACATTATTTGATTCCTTACCTGATTCCGGACCCAGCACATCTCCGAGTTTGGAAAGGACATTATTTCAGCACGCGTCGCTTCGCCAGCAGCAGCGCCACGTTATACTCACCAGTCCACCGCATCTTTCAACTCGCCGCTGCCTCCATCATTTTCTTCGTCGAAACCCAGCACCTGGGGGTAAAACAAAAGGATTAACAAGGTGAGCCGAGAAAACCGACAAAGACAATCTCTTTGCCACCATAGGCTTACCTGCTTTACCACCGGAGGTATTATCCTTTAATTCGCTGCATCTTTCTATGCCGCACCTATAAAGGGAGAGAAAACAGCATGTTAAACTCATGCAACTTTTACCAGACAGTGTTTGGTAATACAGACTCTTACCTGAACACCATCAGCTGCCTCCAGGCAATATTCTTTTGGACCCAGCTGCAACCTAACGAGGGAATGGAACAAGAGTGAACATCGGACATATTGAACTCTTTGAACTTTATGGACACTGGAGTCAATATTCCTCCTGAATTCCTCCAGTACCTTCAAACCAGTGAAGTAACTGGTATCTACGCGCCCCTGCATGCCATGCAGGATGGAGAGCTCATCATTTAAAAACATATGGTGAGGTTACCAAGTGGGGATATCAGAGGTGATTAGTGGGGAGAACGAGAACAGATGGAGGGGCCATCACTAAAGTCCACGGGTGGCTAAATGCCTTTCTCTACTTGCAGGAGAATACTTCTACGAGTCCAGCAGACAAGATTAGGTGGGCCAGTCCAGACTGTCATCTCTTCACTACGCATCACGTTGGTGGAGACCGCAGCTGTCCGGCTCCGACCGACGCCCCTGTGGGAACCAGGTGAGCGTAACAATCATTTATTAGGAACATTTCCATTTGTTTCAGAATTTTGCATAGCTCCATAGCAGCGTCTACTGAAAGTTTGTAGTACTCTAATTTGTTTTGGTGTTCTACTGGAAGGAGCAGCAATCAGTGTAAAGTAACACCACCTATGTTGTAGGCAGCTAAACCTGCGGGGGCTGTTACAACAGCTAAAAGCTTGTTGTTTGTTAATTTCTGGAGGAACTTTCTGAAGTACCAACTTCACCACTTATATACAGGAATAAAGGTTTGTAATTTTGACAGCTACAAGGTTTAGTTTTGTGCTGCACACTATGTTACATTTCTTTAGTTACTGCCAGGAAAATGCTATGTTTTTCATCATTCAGTTGTGATTTCGGTAGAGCAAAGTTTTCTTCAGATTCCTCATTCTGGCACATTGGGCCTCATTACGAGGTCAGCGATAAGGGGTTAGCGACGCTGGCAAGTATGCCGGTGCCATTAACCCCTTACTGCCGCATTACGAGGTCCCTTAGCAGGTCCCACTAAGGGCAGCTGGCAAAAGCCTGTTGTTAGCTCCCTCCCCATTCCCATTGAGCCCTATGGGACCTCGAATGGGAATGGGGATGTACTGGGTCCAGGTTCCTCGAATGAGGAATTACCAGGTCCTCCAAGGTTGGAATGACCCGGTAATTCCTCATTCAAGGAACCCCGACCCGAGTTTGGAGGCAGCCATGCCGCAAATAGCAGCATGGCTACCTCTAAACTCGTAATGAGGCCCATAGTGTTTTCTACTTCAGTCATGGCTAATTCTGATTCATTTACTATGAGTGGCTCTCCGAGTGGTTCTTTGCTTCCTGTAACAGAAGGTTGACTGCCCTCAGGAGTGTCTGCATTTAGTTGTGCTTGAACTTCTTCCTCTTGTTGGCATTCATTGTCCAACATGTTTTTGTACTGCTTGAAATTCATATTGGTTATACTGCTTTCACTTGCATTGAAAGCATCTTCATCGGAGTCATGGGTGTCCAATAAATGTCCAATAAATCTTCTTCTTTTCTCCATGGTTTAAAAAAGTTGAAGTAGCGACATGTAGTAAAGTTCTCTATGTTGAGGAGTTTTAAATGATAGCTTCATATGATTAATCAGGCTGGGTTTGGTAAGTTTAACCAGGCTGCCTTCTCAACTTTTGACTATGTATTTACCTATTTTCTCATCTGGTTTAATATTATTCTTGTATGAGAACGGTTAGGCTATGTGGTATAGACACATGGTTTCCAAAGCAGTACTCCTTTTTGGGTAGTATGTTTCCAATGAATAGTTTTTCAAAATCTCCTGGTTGTTGGGATCATTTTTGGCTATTGTTTCTATGTCTATGTACGATTTGAGCACTCTTTTTCTATTTGCAGCCAAACTATGTTTTCAGATTTCCCATATAAGGCTGTGCCTGTTAAACGGTCTGCATCTACATAGCAATCACATTCTCTATGGGAGAGCATTTTTATGCCAAAGCTGTATAATTATGTACAGTGTTTTGTCAGATGATATGTCATCCCAGAGGTCTTTCAGATCTGTTTTCTCAGATTCTGGTTAAGTAGGCTGTGACATATCATACAACAGCAGTGGAATTATCTGCAACGTACTGCATATCTATGTTTGCATTCAACAAGAGGACAATGATTGCATTGTAATCAATGATGTACTTTGCTGCTTTGCTTCGTTTAATGCAATATGTGTTCTTAGGTGATTTGCCTTTCACACTGTGTCTAACAGATGAGATGAAGTTGTTTACTTGTCCCTTTGCTGAAACTGTTCTAGGGAAACCAAAGCAGCATTTGGTGAAGTATTTACATTTGTTTTTATATCTGCGTCAACAATACATTCCACATGTATGTGTGGCACCACTGTCCCGACCTAATTTAGGAACATGTTTATCCACAGAAGCTTTTGGATGTGTGGTGCTCCTCTGGATTGATATTCTTTTCTCCAAAAGAAGTGTGGCACTTCTCTGAGGGGAGGAGTTGCTTTATTACAGATGAAGTGCAGCATGGCAATAAAGCGGTGATGGAAGTACCTTGACACATTTACAGGGTCAAGAACGCAGAGTTCTCCTAGTGTTTTCTTGTCCGTCCCTGCATGTGGGTGTGCCAAGGTTGCGTAGCATACACCGTACATCTGTGTAATGTTGGAACCAGTATTCTTTTGTACCATGCATGTTTGCCAAGAGATTTGTGATACTTGACTGCAAAACTTCATCTTTGTCTTTTGAAGCAGCTGCGTAGCAGACATTTTTTTTTTTTTAAATGAACCTGTTTCCAATGTTTGTTCCACTACGTAACATAGAGTTGCTAGTTCACTTTCTAACAGGAGGTGTAATATGTATTCAACATTTTGTCTGAATCTGGGGTCTTCAGAATACATTTGTTAATAGAAGTATTCTGATGCTGTTATTTGTGTGCATCTTTCATCGTATATTCCCCCTTTTTCCAGTAAGAAAGAGTAGAGGAAAATATGTGCTTCTACACTTTTTTCCCGTATGCTGATTGGAGATCCCTTGGTTTTCTGCATTTGATTTGTTTCTACTCCATCATCTATGCAGTCTTTGGAGTGCAGTGGCTGAATTGTATATTGGTCTAAAATATTGGATAATGCAATAGGATCTACAAGTTCAAATTGGCCAGTTGACGAGGAATCCTGAATTATTTTGGTGGTTTCTCTCAGGTTTTCTCCAATGTTTATTTCTTTGTAGTATTCATTGTTCACTCTAAGATATTGTAGGTCTTCTCTTACTTTTTTTAAGTCTACAAGTTGCTGCCAATTTGTTTTGTCTTGTGTAGGTACACCATTCACTAGGATAATCAAAGATTGATCTATTGGCCATTGCACTCCCAAGTGTCTACATGTTCTTTAGGATCTAATGGCAAATAAACTACTTTGCCACAAATGCATTTTAGTAATTCATAAAGAGGCAGCTTGGCTGTTTTAGGTTGAAGGTGTTTTATCTCTTGAAAGGGGTGTACAGTTTTAATTATAATGCTCTCATACAAATTAAGCAGTTGGAGTGGTTTCTGAAGTGGAAATATTTCAAAGTAATTATTGATAGCCTGTGAAGACATATGGTTATTATCAAGCTTTGCAGTGCAGTATGTGCAAAGTATTCAGGGGTTAGTGATTTCATATTTGTTTTCTGCTATAAGGTAGATAGCTAATTGGAACCATTGGGTTTCCTCATTGTCTTCTCTTTTGTATTCTATATCTACAGTTTTGGTGCTCTTTGTATTAAAAGTTCTGCAACAACACACACATACTTGGTTTGGTACTTCAGCAGTTGTGCTTCAAACTTTGCTATTTGTTTTTTGTATGTGTGTATTAGAATGCCTGCATCTGTGAGGTTGTTGTACTCTTTTCTAAAGTTACTGGATTTTGTAAGTGCTCTTCACTTCCAAAATATTTGCTTTGGATGTGGTCTATTTCTTCCAGGAGTTTTGTGGCTGTGCCATGTAGATGAATGTGAGTTTTATGTTCCAGTTCTAAAGCAGGACTTTTTACACAGTACAGACTCTGGGCGAGATTCCGTATGGTGGAATGGTGTGTTGCTAACATTTCAATCTGGTGGAACATGCTTCTGCAAGCAGGAACGGAAATGCAGGCTAATGAATGTCCTCGCAGTCCTGTGTATTTTCGCACTGGACAGGAGTCCATGGTTTGCAACATTTTCATTTTCATTTTTCCTTTCGCTTTCACAGATTTGAAGGATTGTTTTTGTACGTTACACATTGAGGATCAGGGCCATTTGTAGATGGTACGGATTGGTTCGGTGGAATGGAGTGTTGATTGTAAGTTTGTTGGCAATGTTCTTTCAATGAGCACTTCTTCTGCGATAATGGTATTGTCTACCATTTCATACCCTCGGCCACTGTTATGTATGGCAAATTGGGTTTCTCTGCTATTGTTTGTATGCCTCTTTATTGAAATATGTTTTGGTGTTGGTTTTGTGAATCCACTCACCAGCTCAGAAGTTTGCAAAGGTATTTATGTTGATATTGCACATGTTGCGACATACTTTTTGTAGTTTACTAATTCATTTTGTTAGTGGTTTCATTCTGTTTAAAATTAATATAAATAATTTCCTTTTGAGGAGCATTGCACTGTCTATGAGAGTTTCCAGGATCAGTTTTCTGTGGTAGTTTTAAGGGTTAAACGTGATTTATCTTCTGTTTTTATAAGGTTCTGAAGGACTCTACGGTGGAATTTATTTTTGTAAAATTCATTTTTGGGAATGCAACCTATGGCTACGTTAACATTGATAGATGCAGTGCTAGTGCTGCTGGCGGTTGTATTCTTCTTAATACATTTCTTTGTAGTTTTACATTTTGGATGAGGGGACACACTTTTTTTCCCTGCTAGCTGGTTCACTGTATTTATTAGCTGTTTTGTTTGAATATTTTGTACACACTCTGCTAGAGGCGGATGACTATTTTGCATGCTTTTTATATTATATGCTCTATTTTTGTGTTATTTTCTACAGAGTTGCGTTTTGGTAGGCATTCTCTTTTGTCTGTTGGAGAAAAAAGGAAAGTGCGGTTTTCAAATTTGTGAAATGTATTTGCCTGCACTGTGTATGAGAGTATGAATATCAGGGTAGGCATAAATTAGAGGGGTGTGTGATTGTGCAATGGCCTATTACTTCTGGTTGGTAAAGTTGTACTGGTATCTGTGTGTGTTGATGTGTGCAAGGTTTGCTTCAGTGTATATGACAGTGTACTGTGCATGAATAAGTAAGGACATTATGATGTTTTCACAAAACTAGTGGGTGTTACAGGACTGGTGTTCACATAAGAATACCAAGAGCGGACCTGCTGAGGTGCAATGAGTAAGAGTGAATCAAATGTTGTTGGGTTGCATAGACTTTAGTAGGCTACAATACAGCAACACTGCACTGCCTGAGTAACAGGAAGAATACTATTACAGTATTGCACTTAATTTGTTGGACGTAATGAGTCGGTTTCTTCTGGGTTTTATCTTCCAGTAGAGAAGTTTCTGGTTTTCTTGAGGCTGTTCTTCACTGCAATTGCGAAAGAAGGAAGTAGGTGGATATGTGTGCTAATGGCTGAATAATTGCAGTAGGAGAACATATTATTACACATTGTAGGAGGATTTCTTGTGAGTTAGTAACATTGCATGTGTTTACGAATATGGTTTTAACACTTCTGTTGGTCCAGATAGGTTGGCACTACATTCCTAACACTTGTTTGGCAGCAAGCTTCCCAGTGTCACTAGGATATTAAAGGCCAGGTTTGCCTGGAAATTCAGGTGTTGGCAAATGTTAGTCAGTATGTGTGTGCAATTGAAAGCACTGCATAGGAATGCAGACTTGGGAGCATCAGAATTGTTGGTATGGGGGCCAGTGGTGCAGTGATAAGTATGATCTATGGATCTGCACGTTTTCAAGTGTGTGTGTTGCTGTTGCACTGCTTGCATTGGAAATGAAGTAGTGCAAGTCCTAGTAGGGTGAGAAAAAGGTAGAAGCCCAGAAAGATGTACACATTAGAAAGAAGAATGTGAGTGTAAGGATTTTAATTAACTTTCCCACATATAAATGCATGCTACATGAGTGCCATTGCAGTAAATTGCAGAAATCCTTTCTTATTGCTTTCATTTGTTTATCACAATTTACAGATAGCACTGTTGCCACTGTACACATGCACCTGTTTGCTTTCCTTTACATGGTGCTAAAATTAGTAGCTGAATGCACGTGCATTTTGTTAACTGTGCAATCTATGTGCTTGCCATGCTTGGCTAACATAGATGCAGTTTTCTTTTTCTGTGTGCATTCTGGGCATTTTACAGAATGTTTGTTAGTGGGAGAAGTGGTTGTAAAGAAACAGAAGGAAAGAAGAAAAAAAGTTTGCGCATTAGAATGAGTGACATGGGCAAGCATGCATGTTGAGGTTTCACATAGTATCTGGCACTTCAAGTTGCTGTTCAAATATCCCCAATGGGCTTTTCTTAAGGAATCACAGGAGAGTGCTGCTAAAAGTGAAATATGTGGTTTGCAACTGTCATGCAAGTGGTGTTTAAAAGAAAACTTTGAAAGCACACAGCACTGTAATTAACTGCCACTTGATGTCAGGAGATGGGACAAATGACAATATTCTTATTGCGTAGGTTATGCAGGGTGAGTGTCAGACACCCTGTTCAACTGCATTTGTAAAATAGTTGCACATGTACTCTACAATAATATGCATACCTGTAGTTTGTGTTGATGGATGTAGGTGTTGATGAATCAGGAAGCAGATATTTTGGAGAGTTTTACAGTACTTTTTGCTGGAGATGCTTTCCAATTACTGGAGACCTGTATTCTGAGTATTGAACAGTACATCTTAATTGTTGAACTGTGATGACAGAGTTAGATGTAGAGTTCTTGGATGTGATTGGCGGATGGTTGTGTGCTGCTTAACCATAGCCAATGAGGGATTGATGCAAAGAGTGAAGTGGAAAGGGAAGATGGGCTGCCCCTGTGCTACGTGGTCCACGGACACTGCGGTAGTCCACGGACAGGGCCTGCCACATCCAGGAATTCTCAGCATGCCTGCCATGGAAATAGGACTGTGGGGATTAGCCAATCAGGTTTTCAGGTTGAGAGGTGTTTAGGCTGAGAGAGGGTAATACTGTTTTGCATTCCTGTCTGCCATGAAGATGGCAGAGATGCAGAAAGTCAAGGTGTTGATTGTTGGAGATTCATTTATAAATTATCTGGAGAGGTATGCAGAGGGATGAGGCAGTTCTGCAAATCTTGGTTTTGAAGGAGTGGAGGCCTTGTGGTCCAGTGTGTGTGGCTGTAATTTGCAAGGAGTGCTTGATCTTTGCAGAGTTACATCCACTTTCAGCATTCCTGATGTTCTAGTGGTGCTTTATGGAGCACTGCATTAGGGTTATATCTGTGCTCCCAGTTTGCTTAGTGCACAGAAAGACTTGATGAAGGCACTGATGCTGCTTTTTTCCAGTGCAAAGGTGGTTTTCTCAAAGATACCACCTAGAGCATTATGGAACCACCCTAATGTACTCTGCACTTAGCAAGATGCTAGAAGCTGTCTTGTAAATAGAGGCATGTCTGTATTTTTGCACAGTGCTGGGATGTTCACTTTCCCCAATGAGAACATTATTCTCTTAGTGTGAAAATTTTCACTGCAGACATCATTTCTTTGTCCACCACTGGAAATGCCATTTTGTTTTACAATCTAAGGGATGCTTTGAAGAGGTTCATGTACGACTGTACAGAAGAAAAGAAGAGAAAAGGCCAAAAAACTAAAAAAAACCACCACTGAAGATCAAATCTCCTACTCTGAATTAAACTTCTGTTCCCAACCCCTTGAATTGGCCGATTTATCTTCAGGCACTGCGTTAGTTCGCAGATTGCACATGCCACATCCAAAGCTTTTTAGGTTGGCAGACATGGAAATGGGACTGTGGAAGCCAGGGGATTGGCCAATAAGGTTCCTTGGGTGTGATGTGCAAGGGGATAATGTGGGAGAGGATCTGTTTGCTGAGAGGAGTGCAGATGGCTATGGCTTTGGCTCTGTATTTTAGGAGGCAGAGTGTCTGGATTTTGGGGGACTCTTGGATACATTTGTTGCATGTGTATGTAGGGCAATGTAGAGTGGCTGCACATCTTGGATTTCATCATGTGATGTCCACTGGTATGGAGTGCCCGGCATGCAGTGGGTGGACTTGGTTCCTCTTTGTCACACTTTTGTGGCACACCATCATCCAACCATTATTATTGTTCATTGTGGAGAGTACAGTTTAGGCCATGTTACCAGAATCTCACTGCAGTTTGCAATGAAGGAGGCCATTGGGAAATTCATGGACATGTTTCCAAACTCCCAAATAATTCTTTCTTGAATTTCCCAGAGACAGATGTGGCTGCACCATTCTTCATTTGGTCTGCTAATGGAGAAAACGAGGTGTAATGTCAACAAGGCTGTTTGCACATTTTTGAGAGATGTTGGCATGTCCTCCTTCCACAATGAAAACATGACATTTCGCAGAACCAACATTTCTCACAGAGATGGAGTCTTACTGATGCTGGCAATCAGCTTTTTTTGAAAAATATCCAAAATGCTTTGCAGCCCTTTTTGCCACTATAGCAAGCATTTTTGCAGCAGGTGTTGGCCATTTCAAACCTTCCAAAAACAAAACAAAAAACAACCCAAAAAGGCTATTTTCAGAGCCACCACATTCTCCTGGAAAAGAGATGTTTTTGATGTTGCCACAACCCATATTTATCCAAAGGCTTCAGATTATGCCGTTAGCGCAGTGGCCTGCACCATTTTTTGGGGGGTATTTCTATTTTAGAACTTTGAAAGGTGGCTCTGGAAAGAGTTGTTTTTTGAGAAGTTTTTGTTGTTTTATATTTTTTGTGTGTTTTTTAACACAACACACACGGAAGGGAAGGGTGGGGAGGAGGGGAACCAACCACAGGGACATAGGGGCAGGTGGAGAGAGGAAGATGTTGGGTGGGCCTCATGGCATGAGTGGGTGCTGCAGCTGCTTTGGCATGGCGTGAGCGGGTGCTGCAGCTGCTTTGTGAATCCTTGTTAAGACCCTCCTGGGCCTTTACATTTCTGCTTGTATCTGTGTTCCTTGGTGCCCCCTTCCCCCCTGCTCATTCTCCCTCATTGTCTTCCCAGTGTTTTGTCTGCCCGCCTCCATCCTTGCCTGCATGCCCACCCCCCCGATTGGCTGAATGAACTTCCCTGTTGGTGTGTCCCTTTCTTTGCGCACAGCGCTCACCATTTCCACCGTGGCGTGAGCGGGTGCTGTAGCTGCTTTGTGGATCCTTGGTAAAACCCTCCTGGGCCTTTACTTTTCTGCCTGCATCTGTGCTCCTTGGTGCCCCCTGCCCCCCTGCTCATTCTCCCTCGTTGTCTTCCCAGTGTTGTGTCCGCCCGCCTCCCTCCTTGCCTGCCCACCCAGCCCCCCGGATTGGCTGACTGAACTTCCCTGTTGGTGTATTCCTTTCCTCGCACACTGCGCTTGCCATTTCTACCGTGGCAAGAGCGGGTGCTGCAGCTGCTTTGTGAATCCTTGGTAAGCCCCTCCTGGGCCTTTACATTTCTGCCTGTATTTGTATTCCTTGGTGCTCCCTGCCACCTGCTCTTTCTCCCTCATTGTCTTCCCAGTGTCGTGTCCGCCCGCCTCCCTCCTTGCGTGTACTGATTGGCTGACTGAACTTCCCTGTAGTTGTGCCCATTCCTCACACACCACGCTCGCCATTTCCACCGTGGCATGAGTGGGTGCTGCAGCTGCTTTGTGAATCCTTGGTAAGACCCTCCTGGGCCTTTACATTTCTGCCTGTATCTGTGTTCCTTGGTGCCCGCTGCCCCCCTGCTCATTCTCCCTTGTTGTCTTCCCAGTGTTGTGTCCACCTGCCTCCCTCCTTGCCTGCCCACCCACCCCCCCGATTGGCTCTCCCTTCCTACTTACCGGCCCTACAAAGGGCAGCCTCCTGCCCGCAGCTCCACAGCTAAGGTCCCCTAAGGCAAAGGGCGGCTCGCTCGGTAGCGGCTCCTGTTGTGTCTGCAGGTGTCCGCAGAGTGACACCAGTTGCCAGTCAGTTTGTCCTGGTTAGTCCCACCTGCTTCCCTGCCTCCCCCCTTTCATCTTCAGACACCTCAACATATCTGTGCTCTTCCCTGTGTTGTTTTAATTGCACTGTATCAGTATTTAATAAACTGCATTGTGAAAACTGGTCCTTTTTTCCCCTTTTTGGATTCTCAAACCTCGGTGGTTCTCCTCATATTGTTTTAATATGCACTGTACCAGTGTTTAAAAAACTGCATTGTGAAAACTAGGACTTTTCTCCCCCTTTCAGGATTCTCAAATTAAGGTGTGTCTTCTCACCTGTCTTAAGATGTGCATTCTGTGGGCCCTTAACCCTGAGTGTCATCATCCTGTCCTATTGCTTAACCTGCTTGCCCGTTGCTGTCTTGTCTATCTACCCTAGTGTCCTTCGCTAGTGTCTCCCCCTCTCTCTCCACCCCCCTCCTCTCTCCTATCTTTTCCAACTGCTTTTCTATTGACTATCCTGCTCTCCTTACTAAATCAGGTAGTAAGAAGTTTAAAAAGGACATCCTGGTCCCCAACTCAGGCCTCCCTATCATTGACACCTACACCAGTGCCTCCTCCAAGGAAACTCTCACCGACATCCTCTTTGTCTTGCCTTTACCTGATTTACAGATCCTTCATATGGTCTCTGTGCTCTCTCCTGTCTCCTCTTCTCCCATTAATGGTGGCAACCATTGGGACAGCTCCTAGCCTCCTTCCATTCCTCTAAGGTCATCATTAATGTTTACTCTAATGGGACCGTCTTGGTCCAAGGCCCTCAGGACAACCTTCACCTATTTGATAGATGCTTCCCGTGCCTCATCAACTTACTATTTTCTCCTGCTATCCCCTCTTTCCTTTCCTTGACTACCTCGCCTTCCCCCTCCCTCTATGCCCCCTTTAGGGCCCCTTCTTCACCTCCGCAGGGCATACCACTGACCTGTACCCCTCCCCAGAAGTCTGTCAAGGATGGCAACCTTCTCCACATTGCCACTCTTAAATATCGCTCAGCTGTCAAACACTCCTCTGATATATGCCGCCTTCTTGAAGAACTTAACCTCGATGTCCTCGGTCTCACCGAGACTTGGTTCACGGCCAGCTCTGTCACTAGCTTTGACACACTCCTACCGGATGGCTACAAGATCCTTTCCGCACCCAGGTCTAACCTTTCCAGTGGGTGTGTAGCCCTGATCTTACCCGAATACATTCCTGCCTCTGTCACTCCCACGCAGGCCTAGTCCTCCTTTGAATGCCTTGTCTGCAGGCTCTCTCTCTCCGCTAGCTATTCCCTTCCTGTGGCTACTATCTGCCACCTGGTCAGATCTCCTCCTTCCTCGCTGAGTGGGGGATCTCTCCTCCCTACTGCTGACCTCTACCACTCAACTCTTCCTTCTTGGAGACTTCAACATCCACCTGGATACCTCCTGCCCTCCTTCCGGAATCCTTTGTGACCTCTGCGACTCTCTCTCACTATTCTCCCCTCTTGCCTGACCCACTCTGCAGGGCACACTCTGGATGTCTGATCTCCTCAGACCTTCCACTCTCTGTCCCTCTCTCCACACCTCTCTCCTGGAGTGATCACTTTCTCCTATCCTCCCACCTCACCCTCCGTACCCCTCAGGCCAAGCCACCTCTATCACTGCCAGCCACCTTCTCGGTCATCTGACCCATGAAGCGCATGTCAGCTGAGGCTTTTGCCGCCACCTTCTCACCCCCTCCTTCCCCTTTGCTGACTCACACCCTGGCAGAGCCCTCTCCAAGCTCCATTCTGCTATATCTGATACTCTTGACATACTTGCCCCTGTCATGAGAATCTGCCTGAAGCTCAAGGCCAAGTGTAACTCCTGGTATGACTCTGACCTTGTCACCCTAAAACGCAAGTGCAGGTTGGCCGAGAGGAAATGGCATGTCATGTACATCCTCTGACAAACTGGCCTGCCGCCTGCTGCAACGGCAATACTGGCTCTCCGTCCTCAACAAGAAGAGAGCTCATATCCAAGCCTTTGTATCTGCGGCATCAAACAACTTGGCTGAACTCTTTAAAATTTGCAAGGAACTGGCCAATCCTGCCACAGTATCTACCTCTCCTGTCCCCTCCCAGGCCCTCTGTATGGCACTGGCTTCTCACTTCATCTCTAAAACTCAGGACATCCTGTCCTCACTCTCCTCGTATTGCCTACCTCACCCGGCTTCCTGCACCTCCTCTGGCCCTTCTGCAGCGACCTCCCCTCTCTCCTTCTCTGCCTTTCCCCTTTTCTCTGCAGACGAGGTCTCTAGACAAGTCCGATCTATGAAAGTCTTGTCAAAGTAGGTTCACCCTTGTTCCTCCAAAACTATCAAGGACCACATTGACTCTCTGGCTCCTGCCCTGGCCGATTTCTACAATCACTCCTTTGCCACTGAAGTCTTCCCATCCCCCCTGAAGCTCTCCCTTGTGAACCCTCTCCTTAAGAAACCCTCTGACGACCCCTCCTCCCCGGCTAACTATCACCCAATCTCCATCACTTCCTTCCTGGGCAAAATCCTGGAGAAACTGTCCATCTCCCAGCTTAATCTCCACACTGAATCTGTTGGTTGTCTTCATGACCTTCAGTCTGGCTTCAGAGGTGCCAGAAGCACGGAAACTGTTCTCCTGAACATCAGTGAAGACCTGCTCTCCAACCTTGACTCTAACACCCCCTGCGTCCTCATCTTGCTTGATCTCTCTTCTGCCTTTGACACTGTGAACCATGCCTTCCTGCTCAACCGTCTCCTTGATAACCTGGGTATCACTGGTCAGGCTCTGGCTTGGCTGATTTGTTTCCTCTCTGACAGACCCTCCCAGGTCCAACTTGGGTCCTTCCTCTCCGCTATCTTTTTCTCTAAATGTGGTATCCCGCAGGGGTCTAACCTCTCTCTCTGGCTGTTCAACCGATACCTGGTACTCCATGCCCACCGCATCGCTGCTCTTTGCCAAAGCTTTCAGTGCTGTGCAGATGACACCCAGCTCATTTTCAGGCTACCCTCGCTCATCCGTTTCCAACTCCCTCAGGGTCAGTTGCTCCCCCAAGCAACGAGTTGGTGGTAGATCTCTTTCCTCTGCTGGTGCATCCCTCTGGAACAGCCTCCCCGCCTCCCTCAAACTTGAGGAGAACCATCTCTGGTTCCGAAAACACCTCAAAACCTTTCTCTTTGCTTCAGCCTTTTCTCCTCCTCTCCTCTGCTGACCTCCTAGCTGTAACTGGAACTGCACTGGCTACCTGGACAACCTCTGATCTCGGGTCCAGGTCCTCCCACGCCAGCGTCTCACACCTGCACTGCCCTCCTGGCAACACCCACAGTTGGGGACTGTTTCGGTATCCCTACAGTCCGCGTCTCAGCCCGTGACACCTGATTTCAACACTTATCCATGCACTTGCCACATGCTGGCAGCTACTTACTTATTGTTATCATCTTTGTCATGTACTTCACTTATTGTTATCATCCTTGCCATGCACTGCACTGTCCCCACCCCCTTCCCACGCACTTGTGCAATCTGAATGACACCTGGCCTAGTAGGATCGTTGCCTGGCCTCCCTTTGTTCCCCTCCCTCACCTTGTTGCACCTTGAAACACTTGTATATAGGCGCATTATAAATGCCATAACATATCAAATCATATCATGGCGGTAGGGGGCAGTGTCCCTCATGCCCCTGGACCGTAGTTTCAATAGCACTCCGGAGTTGCTCCCCCTGCAGAGTACCACATTGCAGTGCATACACAGTACAGTGATCCTCGAAAGGTAAGGGTCTGCTGCGGTGCGTATGGCCTGCAAGGCCGGTTCAGGGATCTGCTGCCCCACAGGAGTGTCCCTTGTGGTAACAGAACCAGATGCGGAGGATGCAATAGAGGAAATCAACCTGCTACCCTGGTCGAAGGGGACAACCCTCCGAACTGCTGCATTGTGGTTCGACCTCTGGTGTCACTGCATGGAGGTGGTCCCATAGCTGTCGACTCAGGCTTTCTCTGACTATATTGCACTCAGTGCAGTGAACTTTGGCTGCACGTGCCTTGGTACACAACATATGGTGGTAAAGAGCCTCTACACCCAAGACTCACGTTAGCAGCTGGTAGTGGGGACTTCCACTACTTCATCCCCTTCCTCTTCTTGATACCCCTCTGCATCACCACACCGGTTCCCCTCCCCAGGCCCTCCAAAAGTTGGTGGTGTTGGTGGTGGGGGTGGTGCTGGAGAGCCAGCAGCAACAGCCATGGTTGCCATTTGGATCAGCACACAAAGCACCGCACAAAAGCAATTCCTGCAAGGAGCCAAAAGCAATTCCAGCAAGGAGCCAAAATCAATTCAGCAAGGAGCCAAAAGCAATTCCAGCAAAGAGCCAAAATCAATTCAGCAAGGAGCCAAAAGAAATTAGCAAGGACAAATCTGGACTGGTGCTCTGTCCTGGTCAGCCAAAACAGAATGAGGAGCAGCAGTGGGGTGTTGCCTTTTATAGGGGTTCAAGTGAGCGCTCTATGAACAGTTGCGTGCTCCGCCGACACTTCGAACAGCAAGCTTGGCTCAAAAAGTTGCAAAAGTCTCGAGATTGACCAGGGCATGATCTAAGACCTCTGCAAGGGTGAAGTTTCAATTCAAAACACCTTCACCAAAAAGCAGATTTTTACTGTTCAGGGGCCCGAACAGTGTCTGCATATAAGGACAAATGCTCAGCGTGGGTGCGGTCACATGGTGATGTCGCAAATGTTCGCAAATGGGATGGCTGTCCATAGGACACCTATTGTACGGGATGGATTGTACGCCTGCTCCTAGGTGTCTTTAGGACTGTGCCGAATCCCCAAAGTGCGCCACGTGCAGCGGACAGATCCAGACAGGTGCAGTGTTTGGAAGGGATAGGGGATTAGATGCGCATGCGCTCAGGTTTCCGTAGGACAGGGGTGGGATCCCCAAACTAATTAAAAGTATGCCACAACTTTGCCGACCATGTGGACAGGCGCAGTGTTCGGATGGCACAGGGGATCGGATGCACATGCGTCCAGGTGTCTGTAGGACAGGAGTGGGATCGCTGAACTAATTAAACTACGTCATATTTCTAAACGACATATACGGATAGGGCGCTGTTCGGAGGGCGCACAGGATTGGATGTGCATGCGCCCAGGTGTCTGTAGGACATGGGTGGGACTCCCGAACTAATTAAATGTGCAAAACAACTTTATGGACTTTGCGGACAGGCACAGTGTTTGGCGGGCACAAAGGATCAGATGCGCATGCGCTCAGGTGTTTGCAGGACAGGGCCTGGGCCCCTGAATCATACAAAGGTGCGTCATTATTTCGTGGACATGTACGGACAGGTGCGCTGTCCATAAGACACCTCCATTTTGATTATAGACAGCCGAGACACTCACACACTCCGCAGACTCCTACCAGGGCTTTTAAAAAAAAATAAAACACACGCACACAGCAACAGTAAACACATACAAATGTATTAAGACATATAAAAAGCATTCAATTAGGAAAGGGAAGGGGTAGCGGAATGGGAAACATACACAAGGGTATTGGGGTTTTGCAGAGGCTGGTTATCAGGGGAGGAAGGGATGGATATCCCATCATAGCATCTCTGACTACAGGGAATTTGTGTGGATGGTTGGCTGGGACAGAGGCAAGGGGTACAGGTAAGTGGGGCAGTGCTACTTAATATTTACCATTATATGCTTTTCTACAAATACATTTAAGTCATAAAAACTGTTGTTCAATTGGTCAATTTTTTCCCCAATGATCATTAGTTCATTTCCCACACTGTCATTTTATGTTTGTATGCGCTCGTCCACTTTTAAAGCAGCTGGTGCTTCCGGGCCATTCCCTTCATTTACAGTATGTACTGTTAAAAACAAACATGATTCAGTTACATGTGAAGCAATGTGCATTAATGTTCCTACTTCTGAAATTGCACTGTGTACCTCTAGAGTTGCTATCATCACTTATTTCATCAAGAGGGGGAATTCTCCTCAAGCCACTCCATGGTGCTTGCCATTTCTGTGTAAAGAAATGTGTTTTACTATTCATGTACACAGAACAAATTCCAAAGTTACAGGAATAAATATAGTGTACTTACCACTTTCTTGTATGGTTCTGCTGTTACTATGTTTCTCTTCCCTTTGACAGTTGCTTCTCAGTGTGTATGTAAAGCAGCACTGAGGTAATACTGTTGGATGCACAGGTTATTTGTCTGTTTGGTGCATTCCATTATGTTGCTCACCTTATGTAATTGCACTGCTGCTTTTATACGTACAGCGTTTGTAGACCTAATTCATTTTTTTAACTGCAACCTTTTGATCACTTTTTTGGGATGCACAACCAAGGTCCCTACCTCCAAGAAACGATCCCACCTTCAGTGAACAGTCCCTATGTGCACAACCTGGAGTGGTTTACAGGAGCTGTGTTGCCAGAATTCCTGTTCTTTGGAGTGCGGCGCTGCATCCTAGTTTGTGCAGACTGTTGATGGGAGCCTGTGAAGGAGGAGCTTGGGTGAACATGCAGATCTAAGTGCATCTTTTGCAAGAGGAAACAATGTGGGGGAGCAAAGGGGGAGAGCGTGAATGCCGAGGATTGTGGAAGGACTTGATGACATAGTGGTGGTTTGATGTTTTATATTTTTTATTACATGGATTAAGAGGATAATGGAGTAATGGGATCCTTCCCAATTGGGGTAAGAAGACAGCGCTGTATCTTTATGGACAAAGCAGAAGAGGGGCAGAGACTCTGTATATTGAGTGGGCCTGGTATCTCCCACTTCAAATGCTAGGATAACAAAAAAAAACCTTAGACCCATCACCCTTACTGTCAAAGGACAACCTGCACCTTTTCTTGATGATGCATGCCCACATCAATCTGCATCCACATTGCATAACACCACTTGCACCGCACTGACTCAACATCATCAACTCCTGTCTCTCACATGGTACTATACACACTGCACTCAAAACTGGTCAAATCCCCCATCCTCAAAAAAAATCTCTCAACCCCAGACTCCCCAAAATCTTTTGCACATTTGCCACAACTTCAACAATACATCATCTGAAACGCCCTCCTCAAACCCTTCCAATCTGACGTTTAAGCTTGCCACATCACCATGTTTGTTACACTTCACATCCTCAATGACCTCCAGAACATCACAGGCAAAGGACACACGACACTACACATCCTCCTTGACCTCTCTGCGGACTTTGACACCATTGGCCATACCATTCTAACCTCGAGATCCTATCTCACAAGTGAAACCTCTCTGGCACTGTCCTCGACTGGTTAACCTTTTTCCTCACTGACAGAACACACTTTGGGCCTCATTACGACCCTGGCGGAAGACCATGGTGCTATTAGCACCATGGTCCATGCCGGTAAATTACCGACTCCGCCATGGAGAAAGGGGGAATTACCATCCCATTACAAGGTTGGTGGGGCGGTAATTCCCCCTTCCTCCATGGCCCTTCCCCATTCCCATTTTTGCCACAAAGGGCTCAATGGGAATGGGGAAGGCGCTAAGTACGGTGCCGCAAATTGCGGCACCGTAATTAGCACCAAGGTCCCTTTGCGGGTCCCTACTTTAACGGCTGGTAAAACCAGCCGTTAAGGTCGGGTCCCGCAAAGGGACCTTGTAATTAGGCGCTAATGGGTTAACGGCGCCGCAGCCTTTTACGGCGCAGTTAACCCATTAGCGCCAGGGGCATAATGAGGCCCTTTGTCTCCATGTACCCTTATCATTCCAACCTCACCAGTGTCAAGTACTGCATCCCACAAGGTTACTTGCTCTCTCCACTTCTTTTTAACCTATATGTAGAATCCCTTGGACAGACTGTAGCAAATACAACGTTCAATATCTCCAATACACAAACATACTTCAAAATCACATCCCCTTCACAACTCCACAACCTCAAATGCTGTCTCTCCACTATTACTACCTGGATGGCCACCCACTTCCTTAGGCTCAAACCCTCCAATATGGACACACAAACACGACCTCACCCCCTGGATCAACAAACTCACCAAAGACAACCCACAGATATACCTCTCTACACCTGTAAAATCCATTGGATTCAGCATCAAACTACACCTTTCATTCAGACACCACATAGCTGCTACCACCAAAATATGCAATCTACAACTTCACCTCCTACGCAAGAGCAGACATGTCCTTCCCCCTGACGACTTCTGCACTGCAGTCTCAGCACTGGTTCTATTCAAGCTGGGCGATGGGAATGGCCTCCTTACTTACCCTTGAAAGCCTTTCAAACCATAGCAGCCAGACGCATTCTCTATCTACGCAAACATTCACACTTCAGCCCAGCCCTTGCCCAGCTCTACTGGGTCCCTGTACTCCAGAGAAATTCTTTCAAAGGACTCTACATTGTATTCAAAGCCATCCACCTCAAAACCCCATCTTACCTTCACAACAAACTCAAACCCATCACCCACACAAACACCAGTCAGTGAGCCAACATCTTCTACACATTACACTCTATAAACATACATGCACACAAAAACCTTGCCATTTACTGGTGGGCACCCAGTGCATAGAAATCCCTATGACTTAAATTCTGCACGGCACTCTCATCATCATTTTCCAAAAGTTTCAAAAAATATCTGTTTCCCCCCATGTACTCCAACCCCTTAAACTCCCCTGCTACCAATTGTCTACCCTTATATTCCTACCGTGGTCTGTCAACATTCTGTAACTTCTGTTTCACCTCCAACCTTTTGATCACTTTGTTGGGATGCACAACCAAGATCCCTGCCTCCAAAAAACGATTCTAATTGAGGAAAATACACTAAGAGCATAAGGGAACTAAGAAACAAGGCTGCAGGTGTCTGAGGGGTTCACCTGGGGTAACATATGGGTGGACTACGGGGACATGGGAGTACTGGGTTAGGTGTTCTTAGAGGGCCCAGGGAAAGGGGGTGTACCTGTGGAGTGAGGCAATACAGGAGTAAGCAACATGAATGAATCTGGCACCATCAGTTCTATCCTACGGCCGAAAATACTGACACACTGCCATCTTGAAATTTAGGGCTAGAATGACCAGACGCCAGAACCAGCAATATTACTGTGTGAAATTCAGTCTTAGTACATTTTCCCATCCCCAGTCTAAGCCCAGGCATTAGACAAGAAGGCCTTCAAGCCGAACAGATACAACTATCCATTGTTTCATGTTGCAGGCGATGCAACTAGAAAGGAATGCAAATGATGCAACTAGAAAGGAATGCGAATAGCTGAGCGTGAGCAGTTCTGCACAGCTGCCTGAAGGACGATCGATTGGGAGTCAAGGCAGAAGTCCTGAGTTGCCAAAAAAGGCTAACCCTGGTTTAGGGCACTAGCGCCCCCCAAGACAGTGGTCACTCCATTTGAACTACCAGATGCCTATCCATAAAATTCCTAAATCTCTCACCATTACACTGATTAGTGTGATCCTGGTGGCACCCAGGTGAAAATACAGGCAGGGGGCAGCTATCAAGGGGGCAGAATGGAACATGATGTTCTTTGATTTGTACTATCAGTTGCATGGGGTAAGGTTTACAAATTTAGGTCAGTGTTGGTGAAGCATGGTGTGGCACCTACGAGTCTGTGATTCAAAGAAGTGCCTCTTCTTTCTGAGCGCCAATGTGACATCGAGAGTATCCACTGAGCTCATGTTTAATTGCCAGGTGCACATCACGTGAGGTGTTTGGAGAAGAGGAACTTTCTCAAGCAGAACACCAATCATGTCTCTAGAATCCGTGGGGTCCCTTTACCCCAGAGAATTGCTTTGAAAGGACTCTACGTTGTGTTCAAAGCCAACCACCTCAAAACCCCCATCTTACCTTCACAACAAACTCAAACTCATCACCAACACAAACACCAGACAGCGAGCCAACATCTTCTACACATTACACTCTATAAACATACATGCACACAAAAACCTTGCTGATGGGCACGAAGAAACCATCATCCGGCATCGCATACGGAGTGGGTTGTATGTATATAGCGGACGACGAATGAGCTAGGGAAATTAATAACATATATTACTTGCATTATTTGAGATAACAATTTCCTTTGAAATGTATTGCCCTGCTTTGAACTACCCGGTTTTAATTCCCCTACTGACATCTACCTTTTTCTATGAGAAATAAAAACTTTGTTATCCTTGCAAGAGGTGCACCTAGACTTTTTCCTTAGATGATTGTGTTTTCTTATCTGGTTGAAGTGATTTGCCCTACAGAATGTATGACCCTGACATGATCCAAGATTTTCTGCAGAGACAGAGGATTCCTGGCTACACATCCAGAAGAGAGCACTGACTTGCAGTGACCAGTCCCTTTGTGCACAACCTGGAGTGGTTTACAGGAGCTGTGTTGCCAGAATTCCTGTTCGTTGGAGCGTGGCGCTGCATCTCGGATTGTGCAGACTGTTGATGGGAACCCGTGATGGAGGAGCTTTGGAGGACATACAGATCTAAGTGCACTTTTTGCAGGAGGAAACAATGTGGGGAGGCAAGGTGGAAAAACGTGATTGCAGAGGAGTGTGGAAGGACTTGGTGACACTCTGATTATGGTATGGGTGTGTAGTAGAAGGACCACGTGGCAGTTTGATGTTTTATATTATACGGATTAAGAGGATGATGGAGTAATGGGATCCTACTCCATTGGGGGAAGAAGACAGCACTGTATATTTATGGAGAAAGCAGAAGAGGGGCAGAGGCTCTATATATTGATTGGGCCTGGGATCTCAAGTGGGGCGTGGGAACGAGACCTAGTTATTTTCGGGTGTTTTATATATGATGTTATTATTGTATTGGTGTGTCCCAGGTAGGGCCCAGGTGGGTGGCGTGGAATTTTTGTGGAGTTGTGTAAGTTGAGGGTGGGAGCGATTGATGTGACAGACAGTGGGAGTGTGTTGGTATGAGCTTTGATTGAGGGAATAGAAATTGTCGGGGTCAGGGAAGAGGTAACGGGTAACAATATTGGGGCTGAATGGAGTAAGGGTACGGGACTATAGAGGTGCTTCTGGATTATACCTTTGATAAATAGAAAGGGGGGATCATATTTTAATTAGAGGTAGACACAATGGCACCAATTACCTGAATATATGTGTAGAGCTTAACCACTATATTAAGAAAACTTATTGAAGTACAACAAAGATTGTGTGACCAAGATTATGGGGGAGGCTGTTTCAGCCCTACTCTGAGCAGGTAACCAACAAAGGGGAGGTTTTAGGCCAAACAAATGTACTCTTTTCTGGCATCAGAATATAAGGGGAAGTAGTTAAAAAATAGGATTTCGAGGATGCCACCCCAGGACAGACAAAGCTTTCAGCAGAAGGGTCAACCGCATGTGCTCAGACTGTCCCCACTGCCCTGACCAGTCAGTCATTCTCTACCCCATTGGTATTAGAGCCACCCTTACAAGCGCCCTCAAGCACACCACAGCCCCTCTTAGGATGCTACTGCTCTCATGCGGCCTCAAGATATACAAATCCAGTATACTTCCCACTGCCTGCCACAGCACCACCTGCACCGTCTGTGCAATTCCATCATCAAAACCTCCCAAACCCTATGGCCTTTGCAGATTTACTGGGGCAAGAACAGGAGAGTAAAAAAATAAAAATAAACACAAAAGGAGTGAGAGGTAGCATTGAAGTGAACACAGGAGGAATTGACAAGGTTGAAAATGGACAGGAGAGAGGGGCAGAAAACAGCAAACAAGCTGTAAAAATGGAGGGCAGGGGTTATGTTGTTTAGGATTGACAGCACTACAATTACAGACATGCATATAGTGAAGAGGACAGGCTAGGAGGAAGATAGTGAACCGGATGTTTGGATTATGGAAACATTTATTCAGAGGACAAGATGGGAGGGGAGCTGGTGGTGGGAGGAGAACAGGAAACAATTGATGAGATAAGAGAAGGAGAAGCACCACCCATGATATCACCATGAGTGGAAGGTTTATGGGGGCCTTGGATGAAGAATCAGTACGGGCACATAGAAATGGCAAATGGTAAATTGGCAGAAAAGAGGAAGGTAAAGAAGGTGATGGGGACGTAGTTCCCCTTTACATAGAGTACCAGGAAGGACTAAGTATGTTCTGTGGCTGTACATGGACAAAAACTATTTAATTACTGGAAGACCAGGCAGATGGCGTGTGGGCGAAAGCAGAGTACCCTGGAATTTGACTGCAGGATGACAATCATGAGAGGGACCATTTCAATGACATCAGGGCACAAGTATGGGAGGCCCTACATCATGTCTAACCCGATACCCCAGATTGTCAGATGGGTCATCGAGGTTAACTGACGTGGCTAGCTGTTTTCATGCCTGTGGCACCAGTCAAGCCTATCATTTGCTGCTTTTGCACACCTTACATGACTCCTAGACCATGCCGTGTGATGAAAGCCGTATGTGTAAAATCACCCAATTGGATTTCAAGCTTCTTCAACATAATTACTCATCTTTGCGCCTGATGCACCAGCCAATCATATCACATGCTGCAGCTGTGCATCTACATGTGATTCCTATCCATTTCAATGAACGGTCCGATCATACACTGCGATTTATTGATGCGGCTACACCCATGCCATATGCTGAATCCATGTGTGCAAAAGTGTCCAATCAGGGCATGCGGCAGTGCGTAGCCATGGATAATCACCCTACCCACCAACAAATACATTTATATTGATAATTGCTACTAGTGAAAGGTTTACCAAGTAACTACAAGAACATTTGGCACTTTAACCCTTTACTTGTTCCTCCCTTTTTACCCAATTTGAACCTAATAGTCTTTTCCCTTGTCTTGTCATTTGTTCAGTTTGTCCATTTTTTGTTTTACTTTTTTTCTTCTTTAAAAGAAAAAATGTTTTCATTCTTAAGGCATTGTCTTTTTAGTATTGTCATTTTTGTGATTTTCCATTTTCCTCCACAGTTACTTATTTCAACATTTCTCACCATGACAACATCAGGAACAGTGATGACAATGTCAACTGGGTCCCCATGCCATCCCCACAGAGGAGCAAAGCCACAGGAGTAAAAACCCCTGCAGACAGTTGGAGATATTTCAAGGTCAACAAACACTGCTCTAAAAAAAGACAGGGAGGATGTACAGTGCATATTGTGCATGAAGTCTCCAAGATGTGGACAATCAAATGTGCCATAGTAAAGCCTTGGACCATCTGTGATAAGAGTGTATTAGGATGATGCGGACAACACATATTGGAAATCACACTAACACCACAACGTTAGAATGCATGGGGCTCATACATTACGTGCACAAAAACCAGCACAACCTCCAGCACCTACATACACCAGTGGGATGTCCTTCCCTGTTCCACCCCCATTTTAGCTTCTCCCAAAACTGCCCTTTTAAGTGCCACACTTTACGTTGCAAAAAAATATGTATTGTAATTTATTTTATGCAGTTTGAGTGACTAAAATCTCCCCAAACTTTCACTTATAGCTGTGGTTGTAATATTGCGGATGGGCCTGCAGCCGCAGAAATAATCACTCAAGCGGTGCTCAACTTAGCCTCACCTGCATATACCTGCAGCTCATTGGCTGGTGCAAAATCTGCTGCTATTTTAATATTAATAGAAATATGGCTATCTGTGTGTATACATATATGCATTGCACATATAAATATTATATTTATGGTAATGTCTTATCTAATACCATTATATGAGTCATCTTCTATGTTGAATTATAGTAACTTGGAAACAGAATGCAAAGTATTTCATAATAAAATAAAATAAAAAGAAGAATATTGATTTTTTTTTATAATGTTACTAAGTGAATACTGAATGTATATTTAGTACACAACCTATAAATTTGGAACAAACATACCTATTCACTTCTTTTAAATATTTAACAACACATTACACTTTTTAAGAGGCTAATAACTGTGCTCCTCCTGACTGAAACCTCACCAAACATTGTAAAAAGAGTATCATACTCCCTCGGATTGATTCTGCAAAGTTTAGTTTTAGTTAGGTTTCATGCTGGGGGGCAAAGCCATAGGGGGTAACAAATTGTGTGGTAGATGCAATGGAAAAATAAAGTTTGCTCACACCTACAGCAAAAACCACTGGACGTATTTTCACCAAGTTTGTGGCAGGATTGGCAGCATCGTACTGGGCTCAGTTTGAGGACTCACTCTGCTGTTCATCTGCAGACAGGCCTCTGAGTGGGCCATGGGCTGTTGTGATGTCCACGGACATCTGACGTGTCTGCTGATTGGATGGTGAAAAGCGTGAGGTGTGTCATATCTTTGGAAATGCCCGTCTGGTTTCCGCGGATAGCGTTGTGGGGGAAAGTCTGGAAAACAAACATTGAGTTGTATGAAAAGGGGGGAGTGGAATAGAAATGATATGGGGCTGTTTTTCTAGGTGAAGTAGTTGCTGACAGCGCAGTGAACGAGCAGCTTGGAAAACACATTTGAAGTTATTTGCTGGCTGATAAAGGGCATACGAAGGATAGGGGAATAGAATGAAGATGTTATTGAGTTGTCTTTATAGACAAAAATAGGGTTTGGAGATGCTGCCGACTCCGCAATCAATTTTGGGGGCCTTGGACACTAAATTAATGGCTGGGGGTTCAAGGCGAGTTTTGTTATTTGCAGGTCTATCTTATGTACTTTTTATATGGTTTATTTATAATCTGGTGGTTGTGGCCGGTGGCCAGGTTCTTGGGGGCATGGCTATATGCCAATGCCTCAAGTGTCTAGCCACTGGTCACAACCATTATAGTAATAAGTGTATTGTAATTATCGCTACTGTAAGGTAGAAAGGTGCGTGGTATTTAGGATTGTAATAGAATTGAGGATAGCGGTTATGGAATATGTATTTGTTTACACTTGGTACGGCTACTTAGTTGTATATAACAGTCAACCTGGACTCTCTGGTTTGTTTCCTGGGAGAAAGAACAGTATAATTTGTTATGCAGGATAGTTGAAAAGGTTTAATATTATACAATTTTACATCTAAATTTACTTATTCTGACCATCATAAAAAGTACAATCTATGTACTATGTTTGGAAAAACATTAATGTGTGGATTGTCTTCAATAATGATTGGGTCATTGGGAAGAAAAATCCACAGAGGATAAACCAAACTACTACAATGATGTCAGTGTAAGTCAGTTTCAGTGCAAGTCTGATAATTTGTTTGTTTCCAGTGTGTTGTTATTAAGAGAGTGTTTAAACTAGTTGGATACCTGTTGGTGTATTCTAACTATATTAGACTTCAAAAGACATCTTGTAATAAGAAGAATTGTGACAGCGTATTTCATGTGTATTGCAAGGAAGGGTATTTTTAAGTAGATTATACCTGCTGGTGTATTCTAACTGTTTATTGTACTACAGTGTAGTAAGTACATTTGGGTTCATGGAATATTAAGTAGGAATTTCTTAGATTTGCTGGTAACCTATGTTTTGGAGTAACAGACGTGTTGTTACAGTCAAACCAACAACTTCTTTTTTGACAGAAGCAGTATAGTGCCCTGAAGTGGTTGTGGCATCAGTGTGGTATATTATACCTATTGTTGTAAAGGTTTTCTTGCCAAGAGATACTTGGCCTTGTGTGAAGCTAGTAAGCCCACAGTTACTTTTGGTAAAATCGGCATTATACCTAAGAAGCATTAGTATGACATATTGGCTATGTAAGATGATTTGCATACTGAAACAAGTGTTTGAATATCAAACATGGCATAATATGCCAGTATTTGAATTCTGCAGAAGCTGGTGAAATGGAATGGATTTACAATTTGTTATGGATACATATGCAAATTGTTCATTAGGGATCTGCTCTTGTGAAACATGGTTGCAGAGTGTGAATGTATGTTTCCATGTGTATGACATCTGGAAGATTTCATTTATAGGGATTTTTTTGGTTCCCAGTACTTGTACTATGTACATTAGGAATTCTTGAGGATCTTTTTATGTGTTTATTTTGCCATTCCTGCACAGTAGTCCAATTCTTGCCTTATACCTGATACACTGTAAGTGTTATCAAGATTATTTGCGGCATTTTTATGAAGGACAACTGGTCTGAGCTCTTAAGTAAATGTGAACAAATGGTGGCAATTAGAAGAGAAGATTGATTGTTACATTTGCATAGCAATTTACTCCAGTTGTGTGCCTGCATCATTTGATGGGCCTGCAGATTTATTGGGACTAGAGACATGTGTCTCTTTCTTTTCTGATGGATTTGCAGTTGAGTTTGTAGTAGACAATTTTGTGGTTGTATTATTTGATGGCAAAGGAGTTGGCCGTTGTTTCTTTAGTGGTATTGTTGGGAGATCTGTTGTAGATTCTGTTTGTATTACCTTTCTTTTTAAAGGTTTTATTTTTTGAGGTACAGGGTACATATCTAGATGGGGTGCATACAGTGCATGTAGCCTGTTGTATTCTAGGATGCAAGGAATGTCAGCATTGATGTTGTTTGCATCAAAGTTAACTAGGAATAGACCACTGAGTGCATGCAAACGTGAAAGTCCTACATAACTCATAGCTTCCTTAAAGACTGTGCTGTCAATATCAATCAATGTGTTGGATGATACAGTAGCCGCAGTTATGGATCTATATTAAATTAAAAAAAACTGCATATATTGTAAAGTCAATCAGAGTAAAGAGGTGGGAGTGTAGTTAATCACTAAGGTACCAAAGCTGTGAATAGATTCACTACATATAGAATAGGGAAGATACAATATCATCCTTATATCGATAAAAAAAAAAAATAATTAGTTAGAGAACACACACACTTTAAGAAACACAATATAATGGTCAAGTTATTATGGCCCTCATATCTCATATGTAGTGCATCACATGTACTATATAAGATACAACATTTATGCATACACCACTGGTGTTCCCTTCACACCTAGTAATAATTGGGTCATTGGGAAAATAATACAATGTGGATTACAAAAATCATAGTGGCATTGCATAATTAAATTCCACTTCTGCCACCACTGTCACTTCCTCCCAACCTCATCCCATCTTGCTGCACCCGATCTACAAGACTGCCAAGAACATGACAAAAAAGAACCATTTGGTCATTGGGAAAAAACATGGTGGATCGAAATGTAACAACTACATTAAAACATGGTCCGTTCACATGACAAGGAAAAACCCCATAGGCTCTTGTACAACACAGTTTCAGCCCATACTGTCAAAAGCCTGAATTCAAGCAGCATATTAGTAAAAGTTTTAAGAAACCATCAAAGGAACTGCCATTAAATCTGAAATATTAAAAATCGTACAAAAGTATACCATCTGACAACAGTAATAAATATAACTGACACACATTTTATTAAGCAACATTAAAGTAAAAGGTACAAAAATAAATGAAAAATAAACTAATACTTAATTGAAACAGGCCCAAAATAGTGCCAATATATACCACCTAATAGCAGTGGATATGTACCTGACACATAAGACCCCAAATACACTTGTAAATAGTTAAATCTTTACTGGTACTTACTTCCATAACAGCCACACACTCTGCATACTGCACTGTGGAGTTCTGAAAACTAAATAGGAATACTGCACACAATGGTGGCTTTTCCACTTTCCAAAATTAATACAACAAACAGAGGACTATATTAAAATAAAACTACTAAAATATATGACACATTTTCACCACAACCTATCACAGACAGCTACACAAATAAAACTAAAACAACAACCAATAACAAATAATCAAACTCACAGAAATCTATTTTATATTTGCCCAGCACCTCGCATAGCCGTGAATATTCAGCACAACTATACATTTACATTGTAATCATGGCTATGCATACTTCTTTTTTTTTTTTTGCAAGCTCAAAATCACACTAAACCAGCCATCAAAACTTTAAATTAAACAGGGTAAAACCTAAGTACATAAAATGATACACAGACATGAAATTCTGCGCTGTATCATCTACATAACAATATGATTATTGCACTAAAAATGTATGGATCAATAGACTATAACCATAGCTGCGTTTACAAGAACATGCAACAAAATAATGTCCACCAACACACTTTGTTCTATTTGCTGGTGTATAGATCTGAGTAAGGAATATGAATGACGCAAAAAACATTAGTAATAAAATGGAAGTTAAAAGATCAATGCAGTAAATTACTGCTCATGGAGGTATGTAAGTTAGATGATGAAAAAGAGAGCAGAGTATGCATGACATCAAACTAGGTGGGGATACATTTAGGGCCTGATTCATGGAATTGTTTTGCCCGGTTCAAAGGGACTTTAGACTGCTAAAAAGTGACTTTGCACTGCCGACACAAACCCTGATTCATGGAACTGCGCAAATTGTATTTTTGCAGGCCAAAGTCAGTACAAAGTAATTTTTACAATGCATGCCACAATCTGTAGCCGTGGGCACAGAACTACTCATACCCGTGGCTATCTGTTGTCCACTATATCCTCAAATATAGACGTGATTATCATAAAAACAGCCAAAAAGAAATGCTTTCCTGTCTCCCAGGCCCTCACTAAATGCCCCCCTCATCTGTGCGAGCTACCCTCACCCCAGATGTTCTCCTCACCTCCCCTGCCATTTATGTTTCCCACAACACACGCTGTTTCTGTGACACTGTTTGCTTTGAGATGTTGGTTAGTTGGGGCTATAGTCGTGGCTACATAGACCTTTGTTTTGAAAGCTCAGTTTCTGCACCTCTTAATTTGGACCTGTGATAGTTGTGAGTGTGTGGGTGCATGGATATGGGAGGGAACCTATTTGAGGAACATACTATATGAGTTGATAGTTAGACAAATGAATGTATTAATGTGCAGGAGACACAAGTAACCAACACTGTTACATGGAAATGGTCACATAGAGTAAAAAGCGGGGTAGAGAAAGGAAGGTGATAAGATGAATACAAAACGCTCCAACTGAATACGATGGTGGATGTACACCACCAAGAATTCAGTAGTGCCACATGAGCTCAGTGGGGAACCATAGAGCAAATGGAAATAGCTATTTCTGCTCCCTAATTCTCATGTGTCAGGAGCACCCAGATTGTTAGTGCCCCAAGAAATATCATATTTAGAGGCTCAGCACTTAGTCCATTTAGCACTATGTCAGGTTTGCAGCTTGGTCCAGGAGCGCAGAATATGATTGGTGTTGATAAATAGAGATGAAGCAAAATGTGCCAAGAACAATAAAGACCCACAATGTAAACCATGGCAACTATTGAAGATGGAAGGTGTAATGTTTGTAGTGGACATATGGCAGGAGGCAATAGTGAGCTGCACGGCATGTGGGCAGGGTGGGATCAACAAAGAAGTAATGTGGAAACTTACCAACAAGTGTCTTGCCATATGGGCCACCTGTGGTCCGAAGTTGACATGGACTGCAACCAAGGAGACACCTTTGAATGTGCAAGCAGCAGACAAACACCAGCTATGTTTTTGAAGGGCTCAGAAATGTTCCAGTGGGGATAAACAGCAAATGTAATATTACATATTTTACTAAGGGTACCACAGCACTCATGGACATTACTGCGTCTGTGGTCAGCAGGTGTGCTTACACCTCCCACCATCATGGAGGGGCACATGCTCACTAACAACATTACATTCAGCCATCCGTGTTGTTCCAGAAGCACACCTCACAACAGCACCAATTCCTGTTGCAACCCAGGCAATGTAGTCCCCACCCCAGGCCCCACAGCCAGAAAAGGCAGTAAAATGTCCTGCCTGAGGATTCCTCAAAATTGCTGAAAGAAATTACTGAAAGATGTCGGCTATACAACCATGTCTTCATTGCGTTGGTACTGTTACCAGGGGTCCAGGTTGCAGCAAACTCGAATTGGCTCCATATTGTGAGGTGGGAGATGATCCAGTTGGCAAACAATACAGAGCAAGGATTAAACACGATCAAAGTGAGTTGCGGGTAATCAGGTTAATGACTCTACAAAATTGGTATGTCTTGGAGTTGTTGACGCCTTCGAAGGGGGGTTTGTAAAACAATTGAACTCTTCTGTTGCAACTACAGAGCCCCAGATGATGCATAAAATGGCTCTCTGTTGCTAGGATAGCTAGGTTAGCTAGGATATCAGCAGAGATAGTTAATGTAGGATTAACTAAAGGGAGGAATGTTGGGATGCATGTCCAAGCCCCCCCCACTGCCCCCAAAACAATTCTGGCTGAGGAAAAAATATTTAGAGCATAAGGGAACCAAGAAGAAAGGTTCCAGGGGGGGAAGGCGTGCACCCGGGTGGAGCACAAGGACAGGGGAGTAGCGGGGGCAGTTGTTCTTTGAAGGCCCACAGAAGATTGTATACCTATGGGGTGAGGGAATATAAGAGTAAGCAACAGGAATGAATCAGGCACAATCAGTCCTATACTGGAGCAGAAAACACTGACACACAGCCATCTTGAAATTGAGTCCTAGAATGGCAATAGTAAAGTGGGGCAGGCTGTGGTAGTACACTTTCCCATCCCCAGTCCCATCCCAGGCATTAAAAAAGAAGGCCTTCAGGCCAAACATTTATAACTATCTGAGCTCTCACATTGCAGACCGATGCAAATAGAAAGGAATGTGAATAGCTGAGCATATGTAAGGGCTGTGCTGGTCCCTGAATGAGGTTCTCATGGAGTTGCCAAAACAGGCTAACCTAGATTTAGGGCACAATCGCGCCACAAGATAATGGTCTCTCCATTTGAACTATCAGCTGCCCACGCATAACACTCCTAAATCGCTCAGCAGTTGACTGATTGGTGTGGTCCTGTAGGAACACAGATGATGATTTGGGGAGGGGGCAGCTGTCCAAGGGGGGATCACGGACCTGGATGTTCTGTAATTTGTACAATGAGATGCACAGCGTGAGGCTAACAAATTTAGGTCAGTACCGAAGAGGCATGGCGTGGGCAGCTACGTGTCTGTGATTAAAAAATGCACCTCTACTTTCAGAGGGCCAATTAGACCTCAAGAGTATCCACTGAGCTAATGTCTAATTGCCAGGTGCACATCAGGTGAGGTGTTTGGAGAAGAGGAACATTCTCAAGCAGACTGCCAATCATGTCTGTAGAATCAGAAGTGACGAGGCCAAAGAGCACGTGGAGGGGGACTGGCATGAAGAAACCATAAAGCAATCATCCAGTATCTCATAAGGAGTGGGTGGTATGTATATAGGGAACAGCCAATGAGCTAGGGAATTAGTACCATATATTGCTTGCATCATTTGTGACGACAACCTCCATTAGAATGTATTGCCCTGCTTTGAAATGACCAGTGTGCTCCATAGCAGATGGGATTGAATGCCCCTACTGACATGTGCTTTGTTTTAATGAGAAATACAAATATTATTATCCTCACCTTTTTCCTCAGAGGATTGTCTTTTATTATCTGGGTGCAAATGGTTTGCCCTACACTTCAAACCATTCATGGAGCTCCAAGGCACTCAGGATATGTCCAGCGCTAATTTAAATATTCACATACATAAAATAAATTAAGCAAGATTACCTTTGCCACTTAATTTACAAGCAATATATGAGTCCTCACATATGTGAGGATCTAGACCTTTCCGCAGCTTTCAACCTTGTAGACCATGACAAACTGTGCACTTCACTTGCCAAGGATTTGAACTTCTCCAAGGACACAACTATGTGGGTAAAATCCTTTCTGGCAGAACGCACCTCAAGAGTGGCCATAGGTAAAGAAGCAGCGGACCCGATCCCAGTCCCCATTGGAGTCCCCCAAGGCTCATGCCTATCCCCCACACTCTATAATGCCTACACAAAGCTCCTGTTCGCGGTATTAGACAATAAGGGTGTCATCTACACCAATTTTGCTGATGACACCCAGATCCTCATACCCATCACTGGTAACTACGACCAAGACACTGTGACCATTAACAAAATATATGCCATCATCCAAAACTGGATGGCATTAAATAGTCTCTGTCTCAACGATGAGAAGACAGAAATTCTCATAGTGGGATCCAAGCTAAAATAGCCACCCTTCACTGAGAATACTCAACCATCAACATTGAAGGTACCCCAATCCCAATACTCAAACAGGTGAAAACCCTTGGTGTATTCCTAGACGCCAACCTTAATACCAAACACATAGCTTGCTCTCATCATCCACGGCTTACGCATCCAAACTCATCGCTCTAGTAGGCAATTTCTGACACCCACCAACTGTCTAACCCTTGCCAGGGCCTTTGTACTTTCCAAGCTGGATTACTGCAATGTGTTATTGTTTGGTACTTCCAACACTAACCTCGCTAAAATGCAGCTCCTGCAAAACAAAGGCTTAAGGGCAGCACTAGGGATGAACAAGTTTGATCATATTTCCAAGTCAAGAAAGCAAGCCCACTGGCTCCCCATTAAATTATCTTTAAAACTCTCTGCATCACCCACAAATGTCTTGCCAAAAAAGACCCAATCTACTTCAACAGCGCCCTACAGATAAAAAAGCCTTCAAGAACTCTCAGGTCCACTGACAATTTTCTGCTAGTACCCCCCAGCTACAAAACCACCAGGGTGGCAGTAGCTTCCGTGTACTAGCACCTAAACACTAAACAATATCAAGAAAGAGTCTTCTTTCCCTGGCTTTAAGAAATGGCTAAAAACTTGGTTATTTAACCAATTTTAGAACATCACCATGACAACCTAGGGATACAGAAGACTATCACTGGTAACTTGTAAATCGTGTAAATTAGGCCCATGAATGTATTGTATATTTTCTATTGTATTTTCTTATTTTTAAATGTCATTGTGCTCTGTACATCTGCAATACTAATTCCCAAACTGCCTGTAACCACGCCGTGATACCCCAGGGTCTGGGCGTGTAATAAGTGAAATAAATAAATAAAAATAAAATAAATGTTCCTTTCACTGAACCTCTATCATATGTTTAGGTACGCATTCTTTTTTCCACTGTTGCAATCTTATAATACTATTGTGAAAGTGTATCAAAAGGCCTATCGCATAGCTACACAAAAGCCAAAACTGTTGGCTATGCCAATGATAATTCATATGTTACTATGGATTGACTGCATGGAGCATTCCCAAGGAGGAATTGCACATTCCCTTCTACTTACCTAATAAAAATGTGTAAATAACTTCTCTCCAGCATGCAGTAAATATTGTAATAAATCAAATGTTGATGCATGCAAAAGAAAATGAAGTTTAAAGCACTTGCAATCTGATACTTGTGTGCAAGTTAAGGGTAAATAGGTTGTTGAGACTCGTTATTAATGAGCTGGCAATAGATACGCTGTCATTAAGCATCATGAATGGACATCAGGGTTGTTGCTGCCGTGTGAACTTGACATTAAGAGTGGAAAACACTTATAAAGAATGAAGCAGAGCAGATTGTTTGATTTCAGGTTCTTTTGATGTCATGGCTAATGGTGTTTCTCTAACAATTCCTTTTTATCACACATATATTTCATGAACATTCTAAGCCGCACTATTATCAGAATTGCAGTTGCTTTAGATCAAACGCCAGCTTTGACGGCAGACCTTACAATGAGTAAATATAAAATCCTTCTAGACAAATTAATGTGTTGTCGATATAAGTGATATCATATTTTGTCCGTGAGAGGTCAGTGACAAGCGTCACAACACATTTAAGGACATTAATTTCACAGCTCTCGTGGTTTGAACGATGCAGTTATAGAATCTGTTGTTTTGTTTTTCTGTATTCGCTTTATATGAATAGGTTCTTCTATGTTTTTAAAACTAGAGCTGTGGAATGGCTGGGAATTACCATTGCTTATTGTAGTGCATGGACGTCATTTAGAGGTTGCCAGGGGTCACATCTGCGACCCCTGAGGTCTCCCTTGCTATCCCTGTGGTCTCCCTTGCTACCCCTAAAAAAAACTTTTTTTTTAATTTAAAATGTTTACATTGAGGCTCCTGGGCTGTGTCCAGCAGTATGCAGTATGTGGCTCTTTTTTTCTGGAGTGGCTGGTTTTCTGAGAGCTGTATTCCAAAAGATAGCTCAGTGGGTTGACCACTCATTGCTGCAATGTGTGTGTGTGATCTGCAGGTTGCAGGTTTGACTCCAGGCAAAGTCAACTAAGCCTTTCTTCCTGCTGAGGTTGCTAAATGTATGAGAATATGGGGGATTAAAGCAGCACTGGTGAGTACATCCAGTGCGCTAAACGTGCATTAAAATACAACAGCAAAAGTCCTAAAATGAACACACAGCATGGAAGCCAGCAGCTGCAGCCGCACACACATCTAAAAGAGATTCCCTTGTGCAGGCCCAACAAAGCACGAGCAGCTGTGCTTTAGTGAGCCACAGCATATTCAACCTATGCGGAAGGAAAAATTATTACATCTTGGCCACGCATGACAAAAGTATCATAGAGCACATGTATGCCCATTTATTGTCCTTCTATAAGTGTGAGAAGCTGACGAAGAGAAAAAGTATATTAGAGCTCTGGCTGGAATCTGTATGAAGAAGATGAAAGCAGTAATGAAGGAAAGGGGAATGATGAGGGTGTATGTTCCCTGCCCCTGTCAAGTAGCACAAATATGACACAGGCTTCAACGCTGCACAGTTGATACCCCAGACGTGTGTAGAGAAAGGCACCCAGTCAGCACATGCACCAGCACGTGAGCAGCTGACAGCTCTGCTTGTAATGAGCCATTATTCTTTAAAACCAGCTGCAGGATATACAAAGCCCCGATATAAACTGCCAGTGCATTCCGAAACAAACTCATTAAGAGAAGTGCATCATACAACAGATGAGACTCACCAATAGTAAAATTGGAAAATAAAGCATGCAAAGATTTAGAAGCACTGATATGGAAGACAGAGGAAGAATTACAAAGGGCTGTTGGGAAGGGGGCAGCCCCTCCTTACTCCACTAGGCGCTTTAGAGTGAGGTGAGATGCATTTAAAGCACTATGATGGCCAGGGGTGACGGTGAGAGGACCACCCCAATACAAAAAACACACTCCAATATATTCAACCCACATAGTATAGCTCAGCCCTGAGGAGAAAAGGGCTGAGGATTTTTCTCTCTGCTGTTTAGCTGTGGCGATACCGAGTGACTTACTTTCTCTTCCGTGCATCTCAACCTACTGCCAACAAAGAGGATAAAGAGGTGCGTGTGCCGGTACCTGTACCTTTAATTTCAACAACCAATAAGGTCACAGGGTACAAAAGGCCGCCTCTTGCGCCCTTGTGGCGCTAAGCCCTGAGGAGAAAAGGGCTGAGGATTTTTCTCTCTGCTGTTTAGCTGTGGCGATACCGAGTGACTTACTTTCTCTTCCGTGCATCTCAACCTACTGTCAACAAAGAGGATAAAGAGGTGCGTGTGCCGGTACCTGTACCTTTAATTTCAACAACCAATAAGGTCACAGGGTACAAAAGGCCGCCTCTTGCGCCCTTGTGGCGCTAAGCCCTGAGGAGAAAAGGGCTGAGGATTTTTCTCTCTGCTGTTTAGCTGAGGCGATACCAAGTGACTTACTTTTTCTTCCGTGCATCTCAACCTACTGCCAACAAAGAGGATAAAGAGGTGCGTGTGCCGGTACCTGTACCTTTAATTTCAACAACCAATAAGGTCACAGGGTACAAAAGGCCGCCTCTTGCGCCCTTGTGGCGCTAAGCCCTGAGGAGAAAAGGGCTGAGGATTTTTCTCTCTGCTGTTTAGCTGTTTGGCGAGTTGGGAGTTGAGGGGCAAAACCTCTTCAAAGTACTTTTGACAAAGATGTCCTCGCCCAAAACTCGTGCTCAGAAGAAACATGGGGATTCAGCAGCAATTCATCGAAGACTGCTAAGCAACCGGCAAAACCAAGTAAGTAACTATCATTCATGTGTATCAACAAGCGAAGATCCGGACGACATGGAAACACACACGCATACAAACATGCTTGCAAAATCTGCCGCATTATCAAACTTTGGCATTCTAAATGATGATGTATTTTGCGAAGGAAGCACCTGTAACACACAGACTCAGCAGGGGGGGACAAAAACTCTCTATTCGATTGACTCACCAGAGGATCAAGTGCAAGCTCCGCCCCTATATCCTGCACCTGAGCCACGCAGCGCTGTGGTAGATCAAGTAGCTCAACTCCCACATGACGTACTGGAGACACGGATAGTAAACAAAGCCAAGAGAGACACAGGAACTCACACAAATTTACCTGTGGTGTGTTGTTCCTTGGCGGAGGCCGAGTGGGGGGCAGTGTTGTCGGTGGCGCCGGGGGCGATGGTGGGTGCCTCGACTGATTTGTCCGCGAGTGCGGCGCGGGGCGAGGGGCTGTTGTGCGGGGAGTGGGAGGCTGGAGTGGAGGACCGGCGAACAGTCGATCCGGGCGCCCGTGTCTCGCTGCCTCCCGCAGGGTGCCTGTCTGTCGGTGTCCGGCGATCTGGCCCGCCCTCTCCTTGGACCGAGGACGGCCCGGCGACTGGCGGGATGGGCGGGATGGGTTGTTCTGGCGGCTCTTGCATGGACGCACTCGCACTCGCGGAAGAGGAGAGGATCGGCCTGCCCACTGACTTTTGCGTGGGCTCGCGAGCTTGCGCAACGATGACGGACACGCAAACTACTCAGAAAGCACGGCGAGAACCGTCAGATACCGTAACAAACGTACTACAAAAGTCAGATCCCGTAACAAATGTACTACAAAATTCAATTACATTAAATAATGTACAAATAAAAGATAGTGTAGCTGACACAGTAACAACCATAGTCACCCCTAACAACGAAGGGGTTAAACATTTATTAAAACGCGACATTTCGAGATTAACCTGTGGGGGCGGCTCAAAAGATGAAGGAGCCGTAAACATTCCACACAAGCGAGCGAAAATGTCGACAACAAGAGAGCGGGTGGACTTCAGCCCGGATTCGCACAGTTTACCACCTCTGTCACAAAAAAGATCAAATAACACAACAAAATGTCAATTGACCATGACTTCTGCACACAAAAAAAGACACTGTCGCTGAGTAGCAAAAACTCTGACCTTGACTCAGACAGTGATGAGACCACTGAGTCTTCCTTCATTGAACGACCATTCCCGAAAATTAGAAGAAACAGAACTAATAATGCCAGAAGCCTCAACCAGTCGAAAGCACCCACTCACAGCTCCTTAGATAGCACCGCTATGACGACCACATGTCTGCAAGAACTAGTCTTATCCACATTAACCATCTCTCTTGCCCCGTTCATAAAACTATACGAACATTTACATGAGGCCACCCGAGATTTGACCACGGTAGTGGCTCTACTCAATTCAAAAGTAGTGAATGTAGAACAAATATGTGGATTAACTAATAAAACACAGCTGGTGGGCGTAGGAAAACTAGACAACCTACATAAGCTTGTGACTAAACAAAGGAATAATGAGGCAACTGACAAAAGACTACTCGCCGAAGTAGCCAAGGAAGCATTAGCCTTATTCAAATGGGAAGGAAATCGACCACACTCACTACCAGGACAAAAGGGATCTCATGACCTATCACAACTGGCAACTGAAGATTCTACGCAAGGAACAGATCACTGCGGTGTCACCGCAAATTCGCTAGGCCTTTGTCCAACTATTAAATCTAGCCTAACACAGGTGAACTCTGGAGTCTTGTCTGAGAAGACACTTGATCAGACCCCACCTGTGGATTCCTCTACGGCCCCTATTATTACATCAAAAAAACCCAGACTACAGCCAATAAGTCTCTGTGCCTCAGCAAGTACAGCAACTCCAAGTTCTGATGCTATTCCAATCATTGAAATTACTGACGTATCCTTCCACACTGCATTCGAACAAGCTAAAAACTCTGCAAATTTAGCTTTGAGAGATTCACAAGTTGAATCAACTTCTACCACACAGCCGCAGTGTGCGGAACCAAACTGGACCGAGCAGGGCCCTATTGAAGATGCAAATCGTCCATTATTCTCCATTTTCAACAAAGAAGACGAGACATCATCACAAAAAAGTGTGGGTAAACATCTGACTGGACAACAATTAAAAAAAAAATCCAAAAACCTACCTGTCAAGAGAGGCAACAAACAAAATGGAGCACGCAAATTTTTACGTAACATCAAAGTGGTCCATACGTTAGCCCCAGGAATAACAAAGCAGTCTGCTAAGCAAACTCAAAAACAGGCTTCTGCCAGTCTATCTGACACTGAGAGTGTCCCTAAGGAATCCAATAAAGTAAGCACAGAGAAAGAACCCTCAATTGACTTATTAAATATGTCAATTTATGATGACAGTGTGTATGAAGACTTGGAATCCAGTGCTGTACTTTGTGAAAAACCATGTACTGGTAACGAGCCGAAAATGGAGTGCTTAAAGATAGAAGCATCCGCGGTGGGCAGAGCGATTTCCACTGGGAACGACGCCAAAGCAAGTGCTCCTACCACGTCACTCAAGGCTGACGTTGAGTGTCCACCTGGGCGAAACTTCCAAATAAACGACAAGGGAGTCGCCCTACCGAATAAGAGTTACAATTTTCTGACCATGCAAGACAAACGGCAAGAGCAAAACAGAATTTACCAATTAGAAAAGTGTATTGATCAAGTTCATCCACCCTCGGATCAGAGAAAGAGTCAAGTAGGAGCCTGTAATGAAAGAGTCGAATTCCAACGCTCATTACTACCAGAGAGGAACAATAATGATTACAAAACAAGATCCACAAATACAACTAAAACAATGAAAGAGATTCTAACATCCAGGGGATTCCATCATCATCCCTTAGTCAGAATACTTGTCGAGCGATTGCAGCCTCATGACAACTTGATTCTAAATCGCAGGAACATAGTAACATTATTACATCACGTCCCGAGATTACGTGCCATCAACTCAGACGACCTGCTTTTAGTCGAATTCCCAGAAGAGTCCCGGAACGACAAAGTGGTGCTTCACATAACCTCTCCCTTGATCGCTTCCTCCATTTTGGAGGAAAACGTGTCCCTGCTTTCTATGGGCTTTGATGTCTATAAGTTGCAAGATGAATCATCCACCGTAGTAACATACAACCATAGTCCCCAACTCAAGTCTATAGGACGTGTCTGGGACACTCAAAAAGCAACAGAGAGCCTGTCCGAGGCAGCGGTAAACGACTTTGCGGGACGGTTAAAGCCCCCGCACCAGAACTCAAATGACGAGAGTTCAAAAGCAAAAATAACAAATAATAAGTTTCTGTCTATTGGTAAGAAACACGTCTTATTTGATAACGGTTGCTGTCAAGAAGAAAATGTACCCATAAAGCAGTTTTCCATAACAATTCAAGGGTATGGAAAAACAAACGATGAAGCAACAAATACTCATATTACCTCTCTTCCTCTTGGGGTGGAACAAAACTGGAACTGGGTAGCAGCAACACTGAACATCAACCAACCACAATAATGCCAGGTTGAGCCCTCATCCCAGACATGTTCACTTGGATCGTGGAACACACGGGGTTTCAACCATTTGTTCTACAGTGAGTGGTTGGGTGATTTGACAATTGCTTGTTTACAAGAAACATGGTTAACTGAAGCTCCTGTAGCGACGGGCTTTCAGATCGTTGTAAACCCTGCTATACAATCTGGCAAGGGGCGCCCAATGGCTGGCCTGCTAACGATGGTAAGGAGTATATCTGGGTTCAGGATTACAAACTCTGCGAATCATTCTCCTTTCATTCAAGAATCAACCTTGACCAGACCAGACTGCGACAAATTAGCACCTGAACAAATGACGATTATTAACGTTTATTGGAACCATGCCAGTGCGGGGAATGACGACTTCATCGACGCAATCTCGACCATTATAGATTGTCTACTTGTGAACCAAAGGAGCTCCAATATAATACTTTGCGGCGACTTGAACATTGATTTCTTTCATGCAAGAAAATCCTTAACAAAAAACCTGGGGTCAAAAATAAAGAAAGAACTAGGCGCTCGAAATTTGCAAATGCTAAATGGTCACACCCAAGGCGACATACCACCAGCGCACACATGGAAAAGTGGTTGCCACGGCTCAATAATTGACTATATATTTGTCTCAGCAGATCTTCACAAACGAGTAACCACACTAAAAGTGATCTCAAAGGAAATGAGTGACCATGACATGTTAATAATGAACTTTACTATTCAGACGCAAAACGTCAAGTCGAAATGGCCACAAAGGATCAAAGTTGGACCAAACAGAGTGAGATTAAGGCTTGACGCCGAAGAAGTCGTTCATATATTAGACCAATACTGTACAGGAGAACCAACACCTGACTACGCAGGTCTATTAGTAAAATTTCAAACAAACAAAGGTGGGCTAAAACGACCTAGCATAAAACGCCTTCATTGCTTTGATCTCAATGTATTGCAACAAAAACTTCTAATGAGGCGCACTATCCGACTAGCCCGGAACCACGATAACGCTACACGCGTAATTTTGACCAAAGATGCCAGACAGCGGTACAAAAACTGGATCAAATCTCACAAAAGGTCAATGTTACAAGGTGACTCAGAACGAATGTTAATAAGTCTTGGAAATAAAAACACCAGAGACTTCTGGAACATCATTAACGATTCAGAAGCCTCCCAGTGTGGCATGCAAGCCGTGATGGTGCCTGAGTCAGTTTGGATTGCCCACTTCAGCGATTTATACAAAAAGAACTCTGAAATACCTAATCCGTGTGCCACAATCTCAAACAAATGGGATTTGGTATTCAATAAAGATGACATCATAAACATAATTAAGAAAGCCAACAACTCGCGAGCTCCCGGACCGGATGGCCTTACAAATTTTACAATCAAGCAACAACCAGAGTTGTGGGCCGACTTTTGCGTGATACTATTTCAGAGAATAAACGATCAAAGGCAAACCCCAAGATCATGGAAATCAGCAGTAATTGTACCCATTTACAAAAAAGGTGACAGAACCTGCCCAAAAAACTACCGACCAATTGCGTTACTCGACGTATTAGGAAAAATGTATGCAACCGTGTTACAAACAAAGCTAGTGACGTGGGCAAACCAATCTAATCATGTAGATACGCGTCAAACTGGCTTTGTCAAACGTGTGGGATGTTCTTTGAACTTATTGCTACTGAATTTACTGAAGATGGAGGCCATTAGATCTAACACAGCTGTATACCTCGCATTTATTGATTTTTCCAATGCTTTCGACATGGTAGATCGAGAATTGCTATGGGAAAAACTGAACAAATGGGGGTGCCCAATCGACCTTTTAGACGCAATAAAAGACTTACATACTGGCACCACTGTGAGAGTAAGACTGGACCATACTGGAACATTGTCTGCACCGATCGAAACATTTAAGGGGGTTAAACAGGGTTGCCCCCTGGCGGCAGCCATATTTTCCGTGTTTATTTCTGACATTGGAATTCCAATAGAGGCAGTAAGATCTTTCCCGCCGAAGATTCATGGGTCTCCCTTGAATTGGCTTCTGTATGCGGATGACCTTATACTACTGGATCGGACACCGATTGGTCTGCAAAGGAAAATCAACGCAGTACAGCAGTACGTGCTTGAAAATCATCTTCTTATTAACACAAAAAAATGTGAAATTCTTGTGTTAAACAATTTGCAGAGCGGTCAGAAAAGAACGCGAAAAAACCAATCTTGGTTCATAGGAACGGAAAAACTTCTGATATCGCCGAGTGTAAAATACCTTGGAATGATTGTCAGTTCCTGTCTTAATGACAATCCTTGGGTAACAGAGGCAAAACGTAAATGTAAACAATTAGCAAACCAAGCTCTAGTTCTAAAGAAAACATTTGGCAGGTTCTCACTCAAAGTGGTACTAAAATTCTATCAACAAAAAGTAATCCCATCCCTAACATATGGAGCTGAAAACGCCTTGGGGTGCTCTTGGAAAATTTGGTCCACGCTCGAGAACATTTTCTGGGTAAAAGTCCTGGGATTACCCAAAGGGACTTCAACAGCATCAATTAGGTACGAACTATCACTGATCTCCATGCACGCACGTGTTTGTTGGAGTTTGTTGTCTCTATATCGGAAAACAAAGGTCGGAGAGGGAATTCCGCAATTTGCCATTTTCAACAATGAAACTACATCAACTTCAGGAGTACTAGAAATGTGGCTAAAGCGCTGTGAAAGCTTAATGTCGGAATACGACATCAAACCAGCCCTGTTAGAAGGAAATCCGGATGCTGCAAAATTAAAACTATGGCGTCTAGACTGGGAGCTGACTTGCTCTGAAAGAGGAGCCTTGAAACTATTGAGCGAAGTGCCACCCGAGGCTTGTGCTTTTAATAAATTGCAAAAATACATTGAGTTATTTCCTGATCCGAACGCAAGAAGACTATACATGCGGTTTCGGCTTAACATGTTCAAAACAAAAGAACGTCTGAGAACATGGACAGTTAACAGGAATACGAATCCAATGTGCCGATTCTGCGATCAAGAACCAGAAACTTTAAAACACTTAGTGCTATTTTGTACAAATCTACGCACAGAAAGAACCCGACTGCTGGGTAACTGGAGCGAGAGTCACCCTTCCCTCAATGCTGAGGAGTGGTGGTCTCACATGTTTAGAGGAACGGATCAAAAATTGATACTACCACTGACAACTTTGCTAGCATTAATTGAGAATTGTTTAATGGATTAATGTGGTGGCTCAAAAATCAATGTAGATAATGTGAATGTAACGAAGAGCGATTTATGGTCTCATCCTTTTTGCTTTTCTTTTTAAAGGTTTGTAAATAAACCAATAAAAATAAAAATAAAAAAAAAATAGTATAGCATAGGACGCGAGCAGTGTCGCTATTTTTTCAAAGAAATTAGTGAACCATAGGCAGAAGGGAAGGCCTACACAGTAAATGCAACATTGTATGCTCTAGGCTCAGATTGTGAGACAAGGGAAAACCCCAGCTATGCCTGAGGTCCCATGTGGACAGCCCACATTCCCAACCCCCAACCACCACAATGCCTATTCATTGTTCTAACAGTGTTGCAAAGATTATCAAGGTGAATGTGCCCTTTAAGGTCACAATCACAGACCGGTGCATAGTGTACATGTGATCTCACGCAGGACAAAGCTTGACCCGGCCCATCCCCAGGCGACTATGAGCTATAGCCCATACAACTGACTAAAACTTAAGACCTCTGAATTCCATGGCATCAGGTGCCCTTTGACCCCTAACCACAAAGTAACAAGCCCTGAGAAAATGGACAGGGCGCATCCTTGAAGCGATAACCATGTGATTTGTATTGCGAGGTGCTGGGAGGGACACATTATAGTTCAAAACGAGGGTGGAGAACCTGGAGACGGACGGCGAAGAAGAGAGTGAGTGAAATGTGTGTGTGAAGGTCAGAGTGCCCCAGAATCTCCTTTTTGCCCATCTGAAGGCCTGCAAAGTGCACAGTATGAGTGATAAAGTAGACATATGGTAGGAGTTTAATTATTTTTTTTCTGACCTTTGACTTGAGAAGAAGATAATCACTGCAGTACCCACATGATGGAAGATGGATGGATTGGGCTGGAACAAATGGCCTGGCATCCCTTATAGGGCAGACAGATCCTGTATAGGTGCACACCAACCAGCCACCCTGGATTTTACTCTATGTACTGCGTTATGTATGACAATGTTTTTCTTTATAAGATACTGCTTGTACTACTTTTCAGCGGAACGTTCTTAGCAACAGAGTTATTTGCTGTTGCTCTCATCTGTGTGTGAGATTAAACCTTGTTATTCTTACAAGATCGACTTGGGCCTTTCTTCCCTAGCGGGTTGTATTCTCTCTGATGTGAGCGTTCAGAGACTTGCCTTCAGGGCAAAAATGGAAACGCAGGGCCCCTGCCCTACGGTAGACGCATAAGCATGGAGCGCGGGAGAAGTATTATTGAAATTGAACAAGGCAGTAATTAACAATGTAAAATGAGAAAACGAAGAGCTAGAGCCCGTGAAACCGGATGTAGACTATGAATCAGAGGTGATTGAAAATGAAGATGAGCAGGAAGAGAGTGAGGAGAATTGGGGAAATGAAGAGTATCAGGAAGATAGGACTCCATGGGAAAGACATTTAAGGCCTCATCCTAGAACCATGTCAGTGGTTAAAGGGAGGAACAAGGCTATAAACCATTATAGCTCATTGATAAAGAAAGCAGTGGCCAGATTGCAATATATACCATGGTCACATATAGAGAAGAATAATTTAATCAAAATATTGCCACCTCTTACAGCGTGAAGGGCAAGTAGATCAGTGCTGTAGAAAAACATAAAGCAGGGTCTACCTTAGCAATTGGGGATATTAAAAGACTACTAGTCAGCATAATTGGAGATCAAACAAACACAATTTGGGAATGAGCAGTGTACCCGGCGGTACAATTGAAAGTGATCAGCATGACGGTGCTCTATTTTATAATTATCAAGTGTATGGGATGAATTGAGAAGGGTGTACCCTGGCAGACCTGATGTAGGTGCAATAATGGCACGCACAATGAAGCATGACGAAGATCCAGCATTGTATAGCCAATCCATTCAGGAGATCTGGCATCAGATTATTGCCGAACATGGGTGCTCGATTACAGAACATACATCAGACCCCTATTGCAGGCACTCAAGGAAGCACTTTCTAAATGAAAGAGACACTTGTATGGACAAAAGAGATGGCGGAATGTTTTGAAGACTTATACATAGTAATCAGCAGCGTACCAATGATAGCAACCACAGATTACAATAAACCATTCTTCCTTTTCTCACATTCCAATGGACCGGTTGTGACAGCAGTATCCACACAGCGATCATCGCAAAAACACAAGCTATTTGAAAACTACCGTGGTGTTTCTGATCCAGTAATGCAAGGCCATTTTCCATGTCAGCAATCATTAGCAGCCACAGCATTTGTTGTACAGAAATCTGCTATCATAGTTATCGGGTGTCCACTCACTTTGTACATAGAGCATGCAGAACTCTCCATTTTAGAGAGTAACAGATCAACACTCACTACACAGCGAGCAAGTGGTATGAGGTAATTTTAACAAATCCGCCATTACCATAGTGAGGTGTACTACAGTCAACCCTGCAACAAACATTGCCACACCAATTGAGCCTCAGGGCACAGTACATGACTGTACAGTATGTGAGGGAGAACCCGACGAATAGAGCAGAGTGAGTGAAGACCCTTTGGACATAGGAGAAGTGTACTATGTAGATGGGTCATCAAGCATAGACTAGGAGAGTGGTTAGATACATACATGAGCAGCAGTAGTAAAACATGTAAAGGATCCAGAGGAAGAGTTCCAAGTAGTGATGCAACTAAGACTACCCTTACATTACTCAGTACAAGCGGCAGCACTTGTAGCACTTATAGAAGCCCTAGAAATATCATTTTATGAAGATGCCACAATTTACACTCACTCAGCCTACATTACCTCCACAGTGCACTCAGGTTTATTGAGGTGGAAGAGAAGAGGTTACAAAAGGGCAGGTGGGTCACCAGTTCAGCATGCAGTCTTGCTATCTAGACTAACCGAAGCATTGAAAGACCCTTTGCATGCAGCCATAGTGAAGTGTGCAGTGCACTTCAAAGGCAAAAGATTTAGTTTCACGTGGATACGCAGCTGCAAATGCATCTGCAATACAGGCAGTTTATATGCCCTTTCCAGAGGAAAGAAAAACACCTGCTACAGAAGTACAGCAAGGAAGATTACCAGAAGATTACAGTGTACTATCAAAGAAACACATAATTGAGTTTCAGGAATGGGCACCAGCGGAGGAAATAGCATTATTGTTAAAAAGAGGCTGCACAGAGTCACCCATGGACATCATCTGGAGACAAAATAGCACAGGTAAGGTAGTAATGCATGTAGAGCTAATGAACATTGCGCCTAAACATCACATTGCTGCTGACATTAATGAGGACTGGATTGTGCCTAATTTGGCTGAGCAAGTCGACAAGTTTGTGGCAAATTGCACCATGTGCCACAAATGTCATCCTGAACACACACTCAAGACACTGAAGGCAACATTGCCATCTTCCAACTAGGCCATTCAAGCAGCTCCATATTGATTCTATCATTATGGTGAATCGATGCAACACATACAGGTATGCACTAGTGTTCCCTCATTCCCGCTGGATAGAGGCTGGACCTTGTTTCAATGCACATGCTAAATATGCGGCCAGATTCTTAGTGAGGGAGGTATTCCACAGGTAGATTTTGAGGTCTGATAATTGGCCCCACTTTGTGAACATGTTTCTCAGAGAGGCTACCCGACTGATAGGGATAGTGAGATAGAAAAAACAGAATGTCTTTGGAGAGAGGCAAATTGGAAACACATAATGCACTGCAAATACCAGAGTCAAGAACAACCAATTTTGTAAGTAAAATAAGTATTTTATTTACAATCTGTGACTAGTTTCAGGATACCATTGCTGCTACTGAAGGAGAAGCCCCTTTACATGAGGCTAGGGTGGTGAGGCTGCTACCCGATAATTCCCCTTGGAGTGATATGATAAAATATGATAGGTTATTTATAACAAGCTTAATACACACATTTTTCTATGCGTGGACCTGGGGATTGAACCTGTGTTGCTCCGTGTTGACTTGTTTCCAAGGCAAGCACGTTACCGCTGAGCTATCCTCCTGGTACTCAGTGGGTGGATCTCATGGGAGAGGAAACACCCTTTGGGATCAATGAAGAACATTTTGGAGAACGCAGTATCCCCACCAATCACATGACCCAAGACCCACCTCCCACAGTTACGCATCTTTTCCTTCACCTCACTCCTCTTCAATCCTACCTTCATACCCCATACACTGTTCTAAGGCAGTCCAAGTAGAGAATACCAAGATGAAGAAAATTACTAGTGAATAATCACACTAGCACTCACTTTGTACTGAGACGAGGGGGAGGTGTTGAGCAATACCGAGGAACCGTTGAAACCACGTTTACCAGTCTAGTGGTTCACAACATTTGATTGGAAGAAACCAGATAAAAACTGAAGATGACGACATGTTTTCAAGCCCTCCCTGGGGGAGCCACAAGAGCAATGAGGAAACCGACGTGAGGACGGGTCCTGACCGGGTCTCCAAGATCACAGAGAGTCTATGGCCGGCCCAGGACAGAAGGACCACATGGCTTGAAGGCAGACTCAGACTTTGGACATCCCAGACACCTAGGAAGCATGAACAAATTAAGCCACACTGTCCCTGAAGAAAAGAGGACTGCAGATCCGCAGCAGATCAGGTGAAGCTCCAGGAAGGTACAAGGGCCCCTGAACAAGTGCAGTTGCCTCAAGGGAACTGACAACCGCACTAACTACTCCACAGGGTATGTGGGTAGATCTGAAGTCACCAAAGGCTCAAGCAGCTGGGGGACAAGCCAGAAGGCTGGGAAAGCAGGGTCTGTGACCACATTGAAGAGCGAGAGATGCAAATAAGTACAGCAAGTTGTACAACAGGAGAGTGAACCAAGCCCACAGAAGGGAAAACTATGATTGTAATTGCAAGAATGGGACTTGCACACAAACCAGCAGAGCTGGGACTTGACAAGCAGTACATAAGAGAAGGCCAGGAGAAAAGGCCTCCTGTGCTCTTTGCAACTTCCCTTGCGAGCACGTTTCCCCCCACTCCAGCTGGATGCTGGATCAGCTGTTCTATCGTTTGGAACAACCATGTGTTCCATTGTGATCCCGCCCACCACGTGTGCCATCCGGGAACCTGCTAAAATGGATGCCAGAGCAGTTTCCATGGAAGCATCCAAAACATCCACGAAGTCTGCTGCCCATTCGTCACGTCGGCTTGCTTGCCCCTCCCCTCCTGCTTTAAATGGAGGGGGAGAGGGCCGAGAGGCGAAGCCGACGAGAGAAGGCCTGGAGAAAAGGCCTCCTGTGCTCTTTGCAGCTCTTCGCTGCTCGTCTGCCGTTTGCCCAAATCCTATGCCTCACCTAGAAGGTAAGAAGCACTACCCTTGCAAGCTTCTCTCTAACCCATGCTCCACATCAAGGCGTTTCAGGTTGCGCGCCCGTACTTTGCAAGCCGCCATCAGCTCACAGCCCATCCCCACGAGCACCCGTAATACACGGCTATGCTCATGTACTGTACAACCCTCTTTACTCGCTGATAAGGCCAGGCTCCCCCGCAAAACCTCAAAGCCTGCATCCACTACAAGTACTACCAATACAGCAACCAATAAAGTACATAACTCTTCGTACAACTGTACTGCCTCCATAACTAATGTGATTACAAATGTGTCCACCACCACTGACAATGAGCCCCCCAGTGTAAAATCTGTGATGTGCAATTCTTCTACCACCATAGTGAATGCTATTGTGCCAAATGCTATGCCACATGTGTCCACCACCACTGAAAATGAGCCCTGCAGTGTAAAATCTGTGATGTGCAATTCTTCTATCGCCATTTTGAATGCTATTGTGCCAGATGCTATGCCACATGTGTCCACCACCACTAAAAATGAGCCCCCCAGTGTAAAGTGCAATTCTTCTACCACCATTTTGAATGCTATTGTGCCAAATGCTATGCCACATGTGTCCACCACCACTGAAAATGAGCCCCCCAGTGTAAAGTGCAATTCTTCTACCACCATTTTGAATGCTATTGTGCCAAATGCTATGCCACATGTGTCCACCACTACTGAAAATGAGCCCCCCAGTGTAAAATCTGTGATGTGCAATTCTTCTTCCACCATTTTGAACGCTATTGTGCCAAATGCTATGCCACATGTGTCCACCACCACTGAAAATGAGCCCCCCAGTGTAAAATCTGTGAGTGCAATTCTTCTACCACCATTTTGAATGCTATTGTGCCAAATGCTATGCCACATGTGTCCACCACCACTGAAAATGAGCCCACAAGTGTAAAATCTGTGTTGTGCATCTCCCCTAACACCCACAGCACAACCACCCCCTCCACCTCATCCTCCCTCATCATGAACCCCCCCCCAGCCACTACTGAACCCCACCTGAATTGCGCCATGATTAACGCTAGGTCCATTAATGCCCACACTCTAGACATCCACGACCTCCTAACCTCCCGTGAACTAGATCTACCCATGATCTCAGAAACATGGCTACATGAGGCCTCTGGCCCGGCGCTCTCCCTCGCCCTACCCAGGCTATTCCATAACTAGACAAGATCGCCTCTCCAAAGGTGGAGGTGTAGCAATTATTGCCAGAGACGGCCTCTCTATCAGAAAGGTAGAGAAATCCCTGACCAACAACAACAGCGACTACCCTCTCTCCCCACTGTAGCATTACTGTGCACACTGTCTACCGCCCTCCAGGCCCAAGAGACTTTTAAGCCTCTCTCATCCACCCCCTCTCTGACAACCTCAAAAAACAGTCTAAAGCCATTCTCCTTGGGGATGTCAACATAGGACTCTGGGATAGTAAGGACGCAGCAGCCAAATTCCTTGACTCTGCCCTCAATGCTCTAGGCTACAAGAACACCATCCCTAGCCCAACTCACACCCAGGGCAGAACGCTCGACTGGATAGCACAGCACAACTGCCCACTCATCATCACAGGAAACACTCCCACCCCATGGTCTGACCACCACATCATCACTTTAGCATCCTCACCACTAGCTCCCCTGCTGCCCCTCACCTCAACCGCTCCCACCCTACCTCGCCAGCAGCTCCTGCCAGCTCACTAAGGAAAGGCTACTGCCCTTCCTCCAAGGTCCAGCCTTCAGACCACCTTTTTCATGAGACCCAGAAACACTTGCAACAACCTATGATTTTGCCATCAAAGCAGCTATCAACTCCATTGCCCCTCTCAAACCTCGCAAATCCAAACCTACTACCCATTCCAACTCTTGGTTCACCCCTGACCTCCTCACACTCCGCAATGAGAAAATAAACGCACTCACACAGTGGCAAACGTCCCACTCTGAAAAAGACAAGATGATCTTTAAAGCCCTATCCACCAAATACAAAAAGGCAATCACCCAAGCAAAGGCCAAATCCTTTCAATCCAGAATCTCGGAAGCCCAATCTAGCACAAAAGAAATCTTCGCCAATTTCAGAGAGCTCAAGACACCCACTCCCGCCCCCCAGAATTTCACCAAAGACAAAGACTGGTGTGACGAAATACAAACAGCCATGCAAACCAAATTAAGCCTCCTCAAAAACAAAATACTAGCCACTAAACAAGCCCTACCCAATAAGCATATCACTATCCCACCACCTGCCCCGGATCCCACCCTACCCTTCTCCTTCAAACCCTTTCAGGAAAAAGACATCATCAACATAATGAGGAACATCAAACCCTCTAACTGCAAAGGTGATGCATGCCCAGCCTCCATTATCAAAGACTGCACGGAAGCGCTAGCTCCCTTCCTAACAGCCTTTGTGAATGCCTCCTTTACCACAGGGAAAGTCCCCGCCTCCCTCAAGGAAGCTTGGGTCTGCCTTCTTTTGTAAAAGCCAACTCTCGATCCCACCTCCCCCAACAACTACAGACCCAACACCACTGTCCCATTCCTCCTCAAAATATTGGACAAAGCAGCCTACCTGCAGGTCCAGCACTTCATTGAAGAGAACAAACTCCTTGAACTCCACCAATCCGGCTTCCGCCACAGACACAGGACCGAAACCGCCCTACTTGACCTGAAAAATCAGATGGACGATGCTAGAGACATGGGTAAATCAGCACTTCTACTCCTTGACCTATCCGCGGCCTTCGACCTCGTGGATCATGGTGTCCTATGCCACCACCTTTCCTCCACTGCCAAATTCTCCCCAGAGGCCACAGCCTGGATCACCTCTTTCTTACAAGACAGAACCATGCAAGTATTCTCTGACCTAGCCGCTGCATCACCAACCATTATACTTTGTGGTGTACCCCAAGGCTCCTGCCTCTCCCCCACCCTATACAACATCTTCACACGACCCCTCTTCCTCATCCTCGACGCTATGGGCATCTCCTACACCAACTACGCCGACGACACTCAGATCCTCCTCACTCTCAAAGATAACTATGACACTGACTCCCTGACCCTGAACAAACTCTACAACACCATCCAAGCCTGGATGGCAGACAACAGACTATGCCTCAACTCTGACAAGACGGAACTCCTCCTGGTAGGTTCCCCCAACACGCTAAAAAATCTAGATGCCCATTTCAGCCACTTCACCATTGACTCCATTAAAATTCCAGTCTCCGATTCTGTCAAAACTCTGGGAGTCTACCTGGATTCCAGCCTATCCATGGATAGACAAGTCAACGCAATAGCCTCCGCAGCTGCATATCATGCCAAACTTATCAACGCAGTCAGTCCCTTTCTCTCCAAAGAGAACTGCACCAACATAGCCAGAGCCATCACTGGCTCTAGGCTAGACTACTGGAACGTACTCTTTCTAGGAACCTCCAACAAAAACTTAGAGAGACTACAAGTAATACAGAACTATGCTCTCCAGGCAGCCCAAGGCATTGCAAAAAGAGAACACATCTCTGAAGCCAGAAAACTAGCCCACTGGCTCCCAATAAAGGAAAGGATCGTATTCAAAGTCCTGACACTGACTCAGAAGTGCATTCAACTCACTGCTCCTGCATACCTCTCACAAAGGATCCACCCCGTCTCCAGTACCAGGCTAACCAGATCACCGTACACCAACATGCTCTCTGTGCCACTAGTAAAAAGAGTAAAAGCGGGCGGATCCAGCTTCCCCTATCTTGCGCCCACTCACTGGAATGCCCTACCTCCCACTATCCAAGGTGAGGCCTCCCTCACCACCTTCCACAAAACTCTGAAAACTACCCTCTTCACGTAAGGCCTGACAAATCAGCACAAATACTTATCATATATGTTGTAATATACAACCAAATGCAATATCTGTAACAACAGTATGATGTCTTATAGTATTCATAATGTGTCAACAATCGCTATCATGCCTGTACCATGTAACTAAGTTATTGCAAGTAACAGCGCCTCAACGCCGCTGGGCTGCTTGTGCGCTATATAAATAAATAAAAATAAATAATAGAGCTTGTCTGATTAGTTAACAAAGCCAATTTGACCCACTACAGCTTGGGATGCACCCAGACCACTCTTCTTCATTACAATACTTGATGAGAGGGAACCAAGTCTGCCTACCAAGGTCAAGGACCCACTACAGCTTGGGAAGCTCCCAGACTACCCTTCTTCATTGCAGTTCTTGGTGAGAGGGAACCAGGTCTGCCCACCAGGATCAGGGTCCCACTACAGATTTGGAAACAACAAGGATGCTCTTACTCAATGCAGTACTTGGTGAGAGGCAACCAGGTCTGCCCATCAGGGTCAGGGACGCACTATAGCTTGGGGAGAGAACCCAAGCTGTCTTTCTTCAGTGCAGTATACAGCGAGAGGAAGCCAAAGCTGCCAACTAGGGTCTGAGACCCAATGGAACTATTTTGAAAGCCTAAGAAAGGCTAATTGAAGGGAGACAATTCCCCCCAAGATCCAAAGAGTTTCTGAAACAACTTTGTGTAATTCTTCTTAAGACAAGAACTGACTTTTGTGCATGGACGGGGGGGTCATTCCTCTGGACCAAGAAGACATCTCCCTTGATTTAGTTAGTTTAGAATGTAGGGGACAAAGTGAGGATTGTGATACTGGCGGGGCCAGAATATTGGGACCTGAATATTGGACATTCTGGCACTAAGTATTTCTGTTCATGCTGGGAAACCCCTAGAGTTATGGTGAGATGGGGTTGTCTTTTCCATTTTACCTTCAAATACAAGTGTATAGCATAAACTATGACCCCTCCATATCAATGTCATAGTACTGCACCTGTAAGAAGATTCAATTCAACACTACAGCTAAGTCAACGCCTAGTCTAGAATACTGAATGAAAACCCTTATTGATATACCTTTATGTCCAGTTCATGCGTTCTGGATGACTACCCCTATATAACACCCCTCTCTTGGAATCCTCCTGACCCCACTGAGCCAAGAAGTAGTTCTGTTTTGCAAGTTAAAAGGTTTATTTGATAATTTAAACAATAGATATATATATCACACTTTATAATAAATTAATAATTGAATAGCACACTTAATCTGATATGATAAAGATTAACAACAGATAATCTGGCACTAGCACACTTCTTGATAATCACTAAGGAGTTGACATGAAATGGATAAGATAGCAACAATACTTTTATAGTTTCAAATAGATGCAATGTGGAATGAAATACAGTACAGAAAATAACTTGATAGGATTCCAGCAAAAACAATGTAATCACTTTCTTGTACAATTCACCCCCCCCTTTTATGCAATGCAAGGAAATGGAAGGAAGCACACAATTCTCAGAAATGCAATTCAAATGTAATTCAGTTCACCCAGCAACTTAGACTACAGACGTTGAAAACATAGGCCCAAATGCTTTTAAATGTGCTGGCAATGTAGAAAAAAATATGCTAAAATGCTTTTAATTCCCTTTCAGAGGTTCAGGGTGAGTGGTATCTAGTTAATATTAGTCCAGGCTCACTCTTGCAATGATTCAGGAATGATTAGCAGGTTAAACGAATTTCTGGCAAATGGAAGCAAGAAGCTTCTGTTTTCACACGTGGGGAAATTTGCAAATCGCGGCAAAATTCGCGAGTGCGTTTTTCACAATTACGGCAAAACTATAGGGGGTAGGAATTCGTTTCTAGGTTCGTAGGAAAGCCACGATTCTCAGCTTTCAGGGGAAAGTTACTGCAAGTCTCTAGCACAAACGGTTGCGGAGATATGAGCGATTAAATAAAGGTCATTTTTCAGATTTGAAATTTTAAAGTTCAAAAAGACAAGTGCAGCTTGCAACTAGAAAATGACAAGTGACAGCTTTACAAATGACAGGTGACAGTTAGGAGACAGTTCTACTTAGATTAAGCTAGATTGAATTATATTATTTTAACTAGGAGATTGGTTCTGCACAGTTTTCTAGGTACTCACACTATATTCTTGAGTGAAATGGGCCACGCCACGGATCTGGTCAGGTTTTAGACGGGACTCTGGTCTCTGCACTTCACAGTGATCTGGGTCTGCTCTCTCTCTGGATTCTGAAGATTGAGGGATTTAAATTCTGGATCTTTCTGCACAGCTTTCTCTGGAGATTGATGGATTTGAAGTCTCTAGTTTGTCTCTCTGGAGGTTTGATGGAGGTAAATATGGATTTTTCCGGCAGAGCTTCCAGCTGCAAATGGATTTGAAAGTCCCTATCTGTCCTGTCTGTCTGCTTTTATGTGTTTAGAATGTGGGTGTGTTCTAGCATCACTGACCCTACCTCTCTCTCAGCTTCTAATTGGTCAAACTTCCATTTCTCACTTGATTGGGGGAGGAAGTGTGTGTCAGCGTGATGTCATTTTATGGCTTGCAGAGAGGACACTCCCCAGTCAAATTGCACACATTCTATATTTGATAACAAAAGACATATTTGCACAGGTAAACATTGGTTTAAAATTACATGCACACATCACATATCACAGGAGATATACCCTGTCCAAACTTTGCTCTTCCTCGGGGCTTGCATTCAGAAATGGCACATATTTCACTTTTTAACTGATTTTGCAATTCCGGACATTGACCCAAATTTACACACATGTGCGCAAGGAGTATGGACATTAGTTGATGAAGTGTCAGATTTTTCACATGCACACATTTTGAGTAATATCCTCTTTCCCGCTAAAACCCCCCTGAACATGCCACCGGTTCTAAAAACCTCTTAAAATGTGGGCAGAAAAATCACAAGAATTATGGTGTCATTTATACAATTTTCACATGTCCGCTCTATGAGTTATTCATCTTTTTCTAAAACCATATTCTGGCTATAGAGGTGTGTCTTTTCATGTCACATGGTACAGAAACCAGTCTTTCCAGTTTCTGGCAAGCTAAGAGACCCTGCCCCTCCCAGCTTCTGCCAAGAGGAAGCTCCATTTACGACTCCCGCCAATAAAACATTTGCCTGAGTCAGGACAGGGCTTTGTTCAATTTCCTGCAGAGCCCAGGTAATTCAATCAGGGAAGTGTCATATCCCTTTTGGTGTGAGCAGCAAAAGGGCAGCTAGGCCTGGGAACACAGCTGCGACTCAAGTTTCACTCCTGATGGGGGTAGTTGCCAGGCAGAATTCAGTTCCTTAAGCCAAGTTTCAGATAAAATGTCACTTTTTGTTCCCCAGTTTAAGTCAAGACATTTTTTTACATATGCAGCTAGAATGCTGATTCTAAGTTCAAAACTATGACATTTAAACAATTGCCCCTATGTGACACTCAAAGTAGGTCACTCATTTATTTTAAACATTTAGATTTGTAGTGTCTTTCAGTCCAAATTTACTTAAACTGCTGAAATCCACAGCTCAGTCAGTCTTGTTATAAACCTTCAAGTCACTTCAGAATATAACTTTACATTGGATCCACCTCTCAGTAAGTCTTTCTTTGGCCTGTTTTGGGTTCATTTATTCAGTTTTGCAAAAAGTAAAATCTGGTGTTGTTTTAAAATGCCGGCTTTTGGATAGTGGTGAGTACTGGTACTGCACCCATTTTTGGGATTCAAGAAAATGAATTCCCAACAGTTATGGGTTTGCTTTTGGCAATCAGCATTGCCACTCCCAATGGTTTCAGACTACTGTGTGGGTAGTCCAATGGTGGTTTTAGGCAGTGTCCTTCTGTGCCCATAACATCGGCAAAAAATGAGTGGCAGCCTATTCTTCATGCATTTCCCTGTGCATTTTCTGGGAAGCTCTGGCCATCCTGATGTTTTCATGTCAGTACTGCACAGTTTTGAGGTAGGGCTCGGATGCATGGGTAAATACATCCCACAAGCCCCCCTCTTGCGATGGCCATTCGGTTTCACTGATGGGACTCGCAAGATCTGGGATGTTTCCTCATCTTCTTCCAATAGATGGCACAGTTCAGCATCTTTTTCTCCATCCGGTCGGATCAATCGGTTCTCCTCGCCGGTCCTGATGGGAAAATTGGGCGGTACCCCGGGCCCGTTGCGTCTCTGCTCCCGGACTCCGGATCGTACTCCTTGTCCCGTCTCCAGGTTTTCTTTCTCCTAGGACGACAAAGGAAGAGCGGCAATACCTATTCATAGACATTTTTCCACCACTGTTGAGATAGTGGGGCAGCATATGCATTTCATCATAACGAAACATTACATTCTTATTTTGAAAAAAAAAACAGTATAACTAAGAGACAGTTTCGTGCAAATCACAATATTTTAGAGACTAGTGGCCTCATTACGACCCTGGCGGTAAGGGGTTAGCGCCAGCGTTAGCTGCGCCGACCCCTTACCGCCAATTACGAGTTCCCTTTCCGCCATGGCGGTTTTTACACCTGCTTTTAGCGGGTGTAAAAAACCATGGCGGTAAGGGAACTTGGTGTTAATTACGCCACCGTAATTTACGGTGGCGTAATTAACGCCTTCCCCACTCCCATTATGCCCTATGGGGCAAAAATGGGAATGGGGAAGGGTAAATGGGGATTGGGGATTTACCGCCCCGCCAAGGTCGGAATGGGGCGGTAAATCCCCTTACCGCCATGGCGTTAACGTAGTTAGCACCATGGCGGTAAAGTCACGGCCCTGGCGGTAACTTACCGCCAGGGTCGTAATGAGGCCCTAGATGTGGTATGTTTTATGATTGGAACTGAATTAATCTGAGACAGTACTCGCTAGGATTCCAGAGGATTCCTCCAGTTGTTGCAGAATGTGCCTGGGATGGCAACATTTCAACTGGTTTATGTGGACTCACTTGTCTTCCCCCGCTGCCAAAGGACCTTTGGGGATGTGGATTTTGTAGGCCACAGGAGAGATCTTGTCGATGATCTCAAAGGGTCCCTTCCATGTAGGCAAAAATTTGCGCCGCTTGGCCTGGTTCCTTTGGAAGTTGTATAGATAGACCCGGTCTCCCACCTGATATTCCTCCTGGAAGTTTTCAGGTCATAATGGGTCTTCATGCTATCAGCCGATCTTTCTAGATTCCGCTGAGCGTAAGCAAAAGCATGTTGGAGGTGTTTCCTTAAATTCTCCACATACTCATGAGTTGTGGAGGCATTTATCAGCGTCTGCTCTTGGGTCCTGTATAGCAAATGCTGCGGAAGCACCATCTTGCGCCCAGTCATCAACTCAAATGGTGACATTTTGGTTGCAGATGAAGGGGTAGATCTGATGGCCATTAGGACCAGAGGTAATCGGATATCCCAACTTGGCCCAGAATCTGCCACAAACTTCTTTAATATGCTCACAATTGTCCGGTTATATCTCTCTACTGCCCCAGAAGAAGCTGGCCTGTAAGCAATATGCAGCTTTCTCTTGACCCCCAGTATCTCCCACATCTTTGTCATTACTTCACTGGTGAAGTGGCTACCTCTGTCTGACTCAATCCTTTGAGGTAGACCAAAACGGGAAAAGATGTGGTTAATCATCAAGGCAGCTGCCGTTTCTGTCTTGCAGTTTGGGGCTGGGAGACATTCCACCCACTTGGTGAACAAGCATGTCACAGTCAACATGTACTTATTCCCCCTAGCAGAGCGAATCACAGGGCCTACAAAGTCGATTTGTAAATCTGACCATGGCAGTGTCATCCCCCTCTTTTGGAGAGGCGCACGGTGCGTGAGGGAGGATGGCTGAAATTGTGCACACACAAGACACCCCTTCAAGTATTGGTCGAGGTCCTGCCCCATGTGTGGCCAGTATGCAACCTCTCTTAAGATTTCCAATGTTGTGTGAAACCCCCTATGACCGGCAGTAGCCGCATCATGGGCGTGACTTAACATCAGGCTTCGGAATGAGGTAGGAACCACCCACTGATCGTGGCCAGCTTTGGATTTCCTTACCAGCAAACCGTCTTGGATTCGGAACATTTTTGGACATTTCATCAACACTCTTAGGTCCTCTTTCCCAATGTAATCGGTATCCGTCAGGGGAAAGTTCTCAGGGTCCTCAAGGTGCTGGTAAAATTTACCAATTATTGGATCCCCCTTCTGAGCGGTAATCAAATCAGCATCAGGGGTCTCCTTACTCCATTGTGCAATTGAAAGGTCGTTGTGAGCATTTGTCTGGGACCTAGTGATAGCAGTGACCTGGATTTCCCCCAACAGGGACTCAATCTCAATTAGATCCCCTTGGATGGCCCCGGTTTTGGCCAGCTGATCAGCTAAGTCATTTCCAGTTTTGTCTGGTCCCTCTACTTTGGAATGACCCTTGATCTTTTTCCAATAGATGGTCATCTCATTCGAGGTGACCAGATCATCAATGTTTTGGATCAACTTCCCATGTTTCAAGGGTTTGTTGTTAGCACATAACATGCCTCTGGTTTTCCAATTAACCAGGTGCTCCACGAACCCGTTCCGTACATAATCCGAATCTGTGATTATGACCAGTTCGTGGAGTTGATGCTGGACAGCAGTGAGGATGGCCTGATGCACAGCCATCAATTCTGCCACCTGACTACTTCGGGGACCAATTTTGTATCCAGCGGAGGGTTCTGGGAACTCCTTCACCCATGCATTCCCTACGCCGGCCACCAGTTCTTTCTCCACGTTGTTGTCAACATGGTAAGAGCATCCATCCACATACACAGTGGGCATTCCCTCACACTTGTCCTCTTCAAAGACTTTGTGTGGGGAATTAAGGTATGCCTCCGTGTTGTCCTTTATTTTTAGACTCTCGTCCTCGAGCCAGTTTTCTCTGGCACAATCATGCAAGTCAGCCAGACCTTGCGCGAGGGGACTCTTCTTGTTTTGGCCATATCTGACTTCCACAGGAAAGCCTTGCATTGACAGAATCCAGGAAGTAATTCGGGAATTACTCACATTTCCGGCCCGGATTCTGTCACTTTGGAGATATTGCAGAGGCTGGTGTGGAGTCTCCACTATGATGTGCTCCCCCTGGATAAATGGGCGGTAATTCTTCAATGCCCACACCGTCGCCAGGAGTGCCTTCTCACAATCGTTGAATTTCTCCTCCACAGAGGATAAAGTTTTGCTCGCATATGAGATTACTTTATTGACCTTGTCATGCTTTTGGTATAATACTGCCGTCAAGAACGTATTCGAGAACCCCGTCTCCAGGAAGAACTCCTTGTTTCTGACAGGGTAAGCTAGGCAAGGCGCTTGTGAGAGGCTTCTTTTGAGTTGTTTTACTGCCTCGGCTTGTTCTGGACCCCATTCCCACTTGACCCCCCCCTTCAGGAGATGAATCAGGGGTCTGGTGATCTCTGCGTAGCCCTCAATGAACTTTCTGCTGTAATTAGTCAGTCCAAGGAGGCTCCTTAGTTCCCGCAGAGTTGTGGGGTCTTTCAGTTTCTGAAGTGCTTCCACTTTCTTTTCCTGGGGACAGAGACCCTGAGGAGTAATCTCATGCCCCAAGAAATTAACACGGGTTCTACACCACTGTGCTTTCTGAAAGGAAAGTTTTGCTCCGGCGGCCCTCAACTGTGTCAGAACATAACGGATCTCCGCTATGTGTTCCTCCACAGATGAATTTTTGATGAGGACATCATCTACATAAGCCAGGTTACCCCTCGCACCCAGGTCGGGCATGGCCTTATGTAGGAAAATGTTGAATTCATTGCCGGAGTTGAGGTATCCGAAAGGAGTCCGGGTCCATGTGTATTGCTGGCCCCCAAAGGTAAAAGCCAGTTTGTATTGGTCCTCCCTACTGACAGGCACGGTCCAGTATCCATTGGTCAGGTCTATTGCTGTGAATACCTGTGACCCCTGGATCTGGGCCAGCCCTTGGTCAATGTAGGGCAGAGGCCATCGGGAAGTATGGACCCGTTTGTTGAGCTCCCTAAGGTCAGCACAGAGTCTCCACTGGCCGTTCGGCTTCAATATTCCCAGCACCGGGTTATTGAAGGTGCTGTGGACTGGACGGATTATTCCCCGGGACTCAAGGTTCTTAATTATTTCAGTAAGGGACTCCATTGATGCGAGAGGCAAGCGATATTGCTTCACAAACACAGGAGTCATGCCAGGGTCCGTGGGGATTGTTGTTGTGTGGATGTCAGTGCGACCACAGTCATATGAGTCTACCGCAAAAAGATCTTGGAAATCCAAGAAAACTTGTTTCAACTTTTGCTTTTGTTCCAGAGTCACACAGGCATCAGCTAGGTTGACTCTCTCTTCCACCATCTGCCTGAAGCCTGGAAAGACTTCTGGTTTGGCTATTTCAGCGGCCTCCTCCAGCTGGGTGGAGAAGTCCCTGGTCAGAGTGCTGATTTGGACTGGAGGCTTCAGGTGGGAAAGGCAGCCCTCATGGACCTGGAAAATCACCTCATCCCTCCTGAAGTCACAAGTCACATCTTCCTTACCATAGGGGCAGGAAGTGTACACCAGGAAGTTCCCCCCATGCCGGGTAAAAATCCTGTCTGGTGTTGTATTGTCATCACTGTCACCGTCAAAACAGTCCTTGGGGATTGGTCCTAACAGTTCATTTCCAAGATCAATGGAGAAATGTCGGTCATCAACCGCCATTCCAATAATGGTGCCTGCGGCTAGGGTAATACTCTTTAAGTCGCTGTTATCCACCTCTATTGGAATGGTGTCATGTTCTATGTTGACTAATGGAGTTGGGTTTACCCCCAACCCTTGCTGTTGGAGAGAAGCATTTAGATGTATATAAGCATCAGGGTTTTTCAACTCTTGTCCCTTTTTGACTTTCACTTCCAGGGAGAATTGTCGGGTCCTTTCTGGGATGGTGACTTCCTCTTTAATCTGAATTTCAACTGCATAAGGTAGCAATTGAGCTGACCTAAATGCTTTTTCTGGATCATCAAAGCCCATGGGATTATCCGCTAATCGGGACCAAGCTTTGAAGTTTATTAGGTCCAAACTAATGGCAAAGCGATTGAGAATGTCACTGCCTAAGTAAAAGGCGGCAGGGACGTCTCGCACGACCCAACAATTATGGACAATGCTCTTGTTGCCAATGGAGATTTTGAGCATACACCTGCTTGGCAGGAGATGTTTGGAATTAGGTGCTTCCAGGTCCATTTCCCATTTGTCTATCAGTTTGAAGGTGGGAATGGCTGGATCTTTTGGGAGTTGGCGGAACATGGCTTCGCTGATGAAGCTCTTACCGTTGTTCACACACACTCGAGCGAGAACAGAGTCCTTCCCATCATTTAACTGGACAGGGATGAACAACTGCTCTCCAATTTGCTGAATATCAGCCAGGCTCTGAGCTGATTTCACATCTTTCTGGACTATAGGAGTGGGAGTTTCTGATTGTGGATTAGTAAAGAATTTCAGAGTGTTTCCTTCCAGCGTGGAATACCACCTTAAACTGGAAGGAAGGTTGATTTTCAGAAATAGAGAGGACCCCCCATCACCAGTCTGTTGTCCTACTGCTATTACTGTCACGTCTGGAATCTGGTTGTTCTGGAAGTGAAATTCTACTTGGTCAGATTTTTGTTCAACCATGTGGCAGGTGCCGTTTAAACTAACATGGTTAACACTCTGTTTTAATTTTATTGGTCGGCTAGTCTGGGTCCAGAGGACCTTGTTTACGCAATCTATTAGGGGTGACAACCTTCTCAGGAGGTCATTCCCTAGTAAACAAGGGGTGCCCTCTGGGGTCACAACTATGACCGGGTGTTTCAACTTATGTCGCCCAATTTTAATGTCCAAATCTGCCGTCCCCTCGACGGGAATTTCCTTCCCGTCAAAGTTCTGCAGTTGTCCAGGAAGAGAGGTGAGAGGAATTTGGTAATTCTCTCCCCTTCCTGCATTTAGTTCGTCAAAGGCCCATCTGGACAGAAGGGTAGCTTGAGATCCAGTGTCCACCAGTGCCAAAATTGTACCCTGCCCCTGTACTTGTGCCAGGGCATAATATCTTCCCTCCTTCTCCTCAAGGGGGCACAGATAATGCACATTTTTGGACAACTGGTGGGCTAACATTCTGGTTTTGGACATCGCTAGCGAAGAGATTTGGGCGGAATTCTGTGGAGAGCCTTGGGAATCTGAAAGAAAAATTTGGCAACTGGAGATCAGAGCCATTGTGGGTTCCCCTTGTTCCGGTTCTGGGCCGCCCCCCCCTTTTTGGAGGCAGTCCCCAGGGTGGGTTTGAACCAGTGGATTTTCTTGCTGTTGGTTCTGGGATGAGATGGTGGGCGGCGGTAGCTCAGTCTCCACATCTCCCCAGTCTGGATTTGCATCCCTAGGGACCCATTTTTCTTTGGGAGGAGTTCCCCCCTCTCTGAAGGAGAAGATCCTTTTCCCAGGATCCTCTGAGGATCCCTCTCTCTCAAATTGGAAGATCTGTACCTCCTCCTCAAACTGAGTCTATTTGGGTCTTTTGTTTCTCCTACCCCCCCTCTGCTCCTTAGGAGGCAGACTTTCCGGGGCAAGAGATTTTGTTTCCGGTTCCTGGGTTTCCAGGGGCTGTTTACAAGTGAGGAAGGAAGCTTCCTCCAAGGCTTTACACCCCCCTTCCCTTTGTGCCTCCTCCCTGGGAACCGGTGAGTTATCGGGGTGCTGCCCCCGTCATTGTTCTGGGGCACCAGGTCCAGAGTTGGGTGCGTTCTGCGCCGGCATGCCGGTCTGAGGGTTCTGCTGAGCCCTCAGTATGTGACCCAGATCCCGTGCCATGTTTTGAACCTGGCGCTCTAACTGGGAAACCCGCTCAGGCTGATACGGGGCCCTGTTTTCTCCCCTGGGCTGATCCCGGGAAGGGTAGCTGTCCCTCCTCTGGTAATACCCCGGGTTGGGAAGATTTGGGTACCCCTCCACCCTTGGCCTCCCCTCTCCCGGATTCAGTGGTCTGGGCTCAGGGAATTGGGGAAAGAAGGATGGATGGTTTTGGGGCTGAAAGTCGGGTGGATATCTGGGGAAAAAGTTCTGCCCAGGGTTTGGTAAATTTCTGCCCTCCTGTGGGAAGTTTGGAGGGAAGTTCCCTGGGTTAGGTGCTTGGCTGGATCCCCCCCCTTGGGCTGGAGGAGTCCACACATAACCCACGATGGGTCGATTTCCCTTGTAACGGGGACTTACATAATCAGGAGAGCGAGGGACCCCATTTGTGGGCTGCCTCCTTGGCTCCCTGTCTGTGACTGACCCGAGGACCTCCTCGGCCTAGCATTATTAGGTGCAGGTAGGTTTTTAGGCCACCCCATCTCCAAATCCAAAACGGGGGTGACCTTTACCTCTGCCACCTTGGCAGCAGCAGGGGTGCTGTTGGCTTTGGGGTTTTTCTGGGCATTACTTTTGCTATCTATCGGTTTCTGCACCTCATAGATCCGGGTAGCCTGTTCAATGACCCAGTTTAAAGATCTTTTCTCGTGAAAATCCCTCACGAGCTGGGTCATGATATATTTGGGCAAGGCATGGAAAAACGTATTTATAAATTCTCTGCTATCCGTGCGCACCCTTCTTGTGGTCTATGCAAAAGCACGCTTTAACTCCTGCACAAATTCTTGTGGGGCCTGATCCTCCCCACATTGCAAATTGTAGGCTGCCTTGCGAGCCTCTTGAGGATTTCTGTGAACAGAAAAATGTTTCAAGATGGCCGCCTTATAGGTGGACCATCTTATAAGATTTTGGTCCTCCAGCCCCGCAAAGAAACTGGAGTATTCCGGGGAGAAGGTCCACTTTACATATTGAATACAGCTTTGGCTGTCCTTCAAATGGAAAGTCTCCATCATTTGTTCAAACAACTCTAAGTGCTCCCAAACAGAATACTTAGCGTTCTTATGGTAAGGCGTGATGACGCTCCTGATCGCCTTAATCTGCTTTAAGGGGTCCTTAAGCAAGGCCCTTTTTGCCTTATTGGCCTTTTTGGTTCGGGTAACCCTTGTCCATTCGTCCTCGGACTCAGAGGCACTACTCCCAGAGGTTCCCGTCTGTTCTTCCAGGTTTTCCCGGATTCTGCGAGCCTGGGAATGGCTGGCAGAATGTGGGGACCTGGTCTCCTGTGTCCTGCGCAGTTCAGAGGAGTCTTCAGATTCCTCCTTGCTGCCAGGATTTGATGGGTACCCCCTCCACTGACCTAACTGGGCGGTGGTTTTCAGGATGCCCTTAATGGGCCTATTCTCCCGGGGTTCTCCACTGAATTGCACCATGCTTGGGTGCCCATGCCCAGATGCCCGCCCATCCATTCCTGGGAGGTACTGGCCTATGAGCCCCATGCTTCTGGCTGGATAGTAATCTGCCATCCCTGTGGCCCTGTGCTCATGTGCGCCAGGGGACATGGGGGTGGCAGAGTCCAGGGACTGAGAGGTATGAGGGCCTCTGGTACTAGGGCTCCTGAGGTTATGCTCCGGAGTTTCCATTTCCCAGCGAACCTCATCTCTATCCGCCCCTGCTCCCTGTTGCAATGCAAGAGCCTGCATTTGTGCCTTCAGTTCCTCAGTTAAGGCCTTACTAGACTCTATAAGTCTCTCCTGCATCGCTACCTGTTGTTGGAGCCTATCATTGTGTTGACAGAGGGCCTCATTTTCCCTCTGTGCTTCCTGGTTGGTCCTGGAGAACTGGGCCAGTCTTTGCTGCAGGAGGTTTACCTCCTGAGCTGTGTCCCTATTGGCCTGCTCCTTTCTTGCTAGAGCATCCTCCACCCTTCTGGTGTGCTCTACCAAGTTCTGGTTTTCTTTTTGGAGGTCACCCAGCCCCTGGAGGGCCAGGTGATTTTCTTCAATTCCCTTTTTTAAGTGGCAGACTTCCTGGCCTATAGTGTCTCTTTCCTGACTGAGAGCCTGCATCTGTGCTGCCAGGTCATCCCTCTGCCTTTGAAGGGCACCAGCTTTCTGGCGCTCTTCATCAAACTCTGCCTGGGTATCCAGGTCTTTCAGAATCAGTTTATTGCTTTCTGCCTTTTCCCTATCTAGGTGGCCTTGCAGGGTGACTACCTGCTCAGCACATACCCTGTTGAAGTCCAGTTGTTGCTCCAGCTTTTTCTGGCTTTGCAGTAGGGAGTTCAAACCTTCTTGGTGTTCCTTCTGCAAGGCCAGAAATCTGGTATCCTGTTCTGACTTTTCCTTTTGCAGCACATCCATATCCTCCTTTATTTTAGTGATGTACTGTCTGGTCTCATTTTCTGACTCCTGGCTTCTGGGCAGCCTTTGCTCAGAAGAGTCCAGATCAGATTGGGCCTTCTCTAACGCCATCTGTTGCCTTTTTGCCAGATCATGGCCTTCAGCACATTTATTCTGTATGGCTCCCATATATAGGTACAGGTATGCTGCTATCCTGGCAATCTTATTGTGTTCCTCTTTGGCTTTAGGAGCCATATATAGTTCACTCAGGGCCACATGTAAGGGACCCTGATCTCTATATATATCTGACCCTGTTTCAGTGACCTGTTGTGTGATTGCCTGCAACCACGCATCCTGGCCCTGTTCGGTCCATTCACCTCTCACAAATAGCTTATGCAAGAGGTGCTCTCTGGCTATTTTCATGTCTACTAAGGTCGTCATTCTAGAGATTGGTCTCTGTCCTGACTTACAGAAGTTTGTATTTTATTTTTGCAGAACAGAACTTTTCTTGGAGTGTCCCTTTTGAGGAATGCTTTACAGCGTAATGCAGCGTGGTGATCCGACTGGATATGTGTATCTGGTCAGCTGGCACGCTGTATTAATCTGCACAAATGGTAAATCTAACCCAAACGTCCGGCCCGAGCCCCCAATTTGTAAGAGGATTCAATTCAACACTACAGCTAAGTCAACGCCTAGTCTAGAATACTGAATGAAAACCCTTATTGATATACCTTTATGTCCAGTTCATGCGTTCTGGATGACTACCCCTATATAACACCCCTCTCTTGGAATCCTCCTGACCCCACTGAGCCAAGAAGTAGTTCTGTTTTGCAAGTTAAAAGGTTTATTTGATAATTTAAACAATAGATATATATATCACACTTTATAATAAATTAATAATTGAATATCACACTTAATCTGATATGATAAAGATTAACAACGGAGAATCTGGCACTAGCACACTTCTTGATAATCACTAAGGAGTTGACATGAAATGGATAAGATAGCAACAATACTTTTATAGTTTCAAATAGATGCAATGTGGAATGAAATACAGTACAGAAAATAACTTGATAGGATTCCAGCAAAAACAATGTAATCACTTTCTTGTACAATTCACCCCCCCTTTTATGCAATGCAAGGAAATGGAAGGAAGCACACAATTCTCAGAAATGCAATTCAAATGTAATTCAGTTCACCCAGCAACTTAGACTACAGACGTTGAAAACATAGGCCCAAATGCTTTTAAATGTGCTGGCAATGTAGAAAAAAATATGCTAAAATGCTTTTAATTCCCTTTCAGAGGTTCAGGGTGAGTGGTATCTAGTTAATATTAGTCCAGGCTCACTCTTGCAATGATTCAGGAATGATTAGCAGGTTAAACGAATTTCTGGCAAATGGAAGCAAGAAGCTTCTGTTTTCACACGTGGGGAAATTTGCAAATCGCGGCAAAATTCGCGAGTGCGTTTTTCACAATTACGGCAATACTATAGGGGGTAGGAATGCGGTTCTAGGTTCGTAGGAAAGCCACGATTCTCAGCTTTCAGGGGAAAGTTACTGCAAGTCTCTAGCACAAACGGTTGCGGAGATATGAGCGATTAAATAAAGGTCGTTTTTCAGATTTGAAATTTTAAAGTTCAAAAAGACAAGTGCAGCTTGCAACTAGAAAATGACAAGTGACAGCTTTACAAATGACAGGTGACAGTTAGGAGACAGTTCTACTTAGATTAAGCTAGATTGAATTATATTATTTTAACTAGGAGATTGGTTCTGCACAGTTTTCTAGGTACTCACACTATATTCTTGAGTTAAATGGGCCACGCCACGGATCTGGTCAGGTTTTAGACGGGACTCTGGTCTCTGCACTTCACAGTGATCTGGGTCTGCTCTCTCTCTGGATTCTGAAGATTGAGGGATTTAAATTCTGGATCTTTCTGCACAGCTTTCTCTGGAGATTGATGGATTTGAAGTCTCTAGTTTGTCTCTCTGGAGGTTTGATGGAGGTAAATATGGATTTTTCCGGCAGAGCTTCCAGCTGCAAATGGATTTGAAAGTCCCTATCTGTCCTGTCTGTCTGCTTTTATGTGTTTAGAATGTGGGTGTGTTCTAGCATCACTGACCCTACCTCTCTCTCAGCTTCTAATTGGTCAAACTTCCATTTCTCACTTGATTGGGGGAGGAAGTGTGTGTCAGCGTGATGTCATTTTATGGCTTGCAGAGAGGACACTCCCCAGTCAAATTGCACACATTCTATATTTGATAACAAAAGACATATTTGCACAGGTAAACATTGGTTTAAAATTACATGCACACATCACATATCACAGGAGATATACCCTGTCCAAACTTTGCTCTTCCTGGGGGCTTGCATTCAGAAATGGCACATATTTCACTTTTTAACTGATTTTGCAATTCCGGACATTGACCCAAATTTACACACATGTGCGCAAGGAGTATGGACATTAGTTGATGAAGTGTCAGATTTTTCACATGCACACATTTTGAGTAATATCCTCTTTCCCGCTAAAACCCCCCTGAACATGCCACCGGTTCTAAAAACCTCTTAAAATGTGGGCAGAAAAATCACAAGAATTATGGTGTCATTTATACAATTTTCACATGTCCGCTCTATGAGTTATTCATCTTTTTCTAAAACCATATTCTGGCTATAGAGGTGTGTCTTTTCATGTCACATGGTACAGAAACCAGTCTTTCCAGTTTCTGGCAAGCTCAGAGACCCTGCCCCTCCCAGCTTCTGCCAAGAGGAAGCTCCATTTACGACTCCCGCCAATAAAACATTTGCCTGAGTCAGGACAGGGCTTTGTTCAATTTCCTGCAGAGCCCAGGTAATTCAATCAGGGAAGTGTCATATCCCTTTTGGTGTGAGCAGCAAAAGGGCAGCTAGGCCTGGGAACACAGCTGCGACTCAAGTTTCACTCCTGATGGGGGTAGTTGCCAGGCAGAATTCAGTTCCTTAAGCCAAGTTTCAGATAAAATGTCACTTTTTGTTCCCCAGTTTAAGTCAAGACATTTTTTTACATATGCAGCTAGAATGCTGATTCTAAGTTCAAAACTATGACATTTAAACAATTGCCCCTATGTGACACTCAAAGTAGGTCACTCATTTATTTTAAACATTTAGATTTGTAGTGTCTTTCAGTCCAAATTTACTTAAACTGCTGAAATCCACAGCTCAGTCAGTCTTGTTATAAACCTTCAAGTCACTTCAGAATATAACTTTACATTGGATCCACCTCTCAGTAAGTCTTTCTTTGGCCTGTTTTGGGTTCATTTATTCAGTTTTGCAAAAAGTAAAATCTGGTGTTGTTTTAAAATGCCGGCTTTTGGATAGTGGTGAGTACTGGTACTGCACCCATTTTTGGGATTTAAGAAAATGAATTCCCAACAGTTATGGGTTTGCTTTTGGCAATCAGCATTGCCACTCCCAATGGTTTCAGACTACTGTGTGGGTAGTCCAATGGTGGTTTTAGGCAGTGTCCTTCTGTGCCCATAACATCGGCAAAAAATGAGTGGCAGCCTATTCTTCATGCATTTCCCTGTGCATTTTCTGGGAAGCTCTGGCCATCCTGATGTTTTCATGTCAGTACTGCGCAGTTTTGAGGTAGGGCTCGGATGCATGGGTAAATACATCCCACACACCCTAACATATGGTGTCAGCGGCGGGATCTGGCCTGGCTGGTAAAACCAGGGAACCCTTGAATTTACCAAATTAACAGATAAGGCCACTGCTGCAACAGTAGCCACCTGGGTGTACATTGGGTTCAATCTCTGTAGTAGTCAGTACCTGACCATAGCCCCAGTAGTAATGCAGATAATACCAACTGGCCTAGTCCTAACTCCCCCATAAGCATTTATATCCAGATAACATCTAAGTCGTCTAAGTCAGAGAACGTCTAACGTCTGATCTTACTCTAAAAAGTGAAGGAGTTACATCTCTTGACTATGCCTGTTTTACCTGTATGATTGTGTTGGCTCTCCGTTTGCAGATGTGTGAGGGCTGAGCCGGCGCTTTATTTATTTATTTATTTTGTATTTGTAGAGCACACTACAGCCCTCCAGGCAATGAGGCGCTATAAGTATACTTAAGGAGGCTTGCTTGTGGGTTACAGAAAGAGGCCCGGGTGTGATGCTTAAAACATACAGTTACTTACAGGGTTATGTTTTGAAGTACAATATTCTACATTAGAGAGTATGTCGAATTCAGTGTTATAACATAAGTTGATAAATTACACATGAAGATAGACCCTTTAGACAGAGAGCCTTGTTTTAGGGCCTTGCGGAAGGCGGCATGGGACTGATAGACTTCTCATTCTTGTACCCATCAGAGCAGAAGGCCATTCATACAGTTGTTGTTGGTTCATCTTGTAGTCACTTACTTTCCACTTATAATGGACTAATTGTTATCTCATATCACACTTAATGGCCTGACTAACATCCAGTGCTTTGCTATGGGAAGATAACAAGTCCTTTGTTGCTTGCAGTTCCTGTAGTAAACATTCATTATTATGCTGGCACTTTGAGTTATGGTGCAGCTTGATTTATCTCTTGCCAGTGCAGCATTTGTTTTTCAACTTACTTTTTTCTGGTGGACTGCCTGTTTCAGGCTAGTCTCTATTTGTTCCAATTGACTTTGCAGGGGCAAATGTGCATCTTTCCTATTGTCTGGATCTTCGAGCGAGACTAGACTCAAACCCTCAATTTCTTTTGACTAATTAAGTTCTTGAATCAGTTGCTGTTTTACATGAATTAGAGTATTGAACTCTTGTGTGAGCTGATCTATGTGCCGTTTTGTGAGACTTACATATGATTTATTTGATCAAATTTGTCTGAGCACTGAATTTATTATTATTGTTTGTTTTTATTCTGTTAAGTGTAGTTGCAAAGTCACAATGTTGTCTAACAGGTCATTATTAGATGCTGACTGGTCATTATATTTTCTTTGTAGCATATTTTGGATGTCCATTCATTCCTTATAACTGTCCCAGAGACTCAAAAACATTGCCACTTGAATCTGCAGCTCATAACGATTTGTTGTGATTTCATCTTCCATTTGATCAAAAAGATTTTGTCTGTTGCAATGCTCAAATCTGGCTTTCTTTCATGTCTCTTGCAATCACAAAACGTCTTCTAGTTTATCATTACACAATTGCTTAGTGCCCACAGAATTGCCACTTCTAGGCACTGTTTACTCTGAACATTGCTGTCCGCTAACCTGCCATTCACCAATTTGAAGTGACAATACAGGTCTGAAGTGTTAATTTTTCTTCTTTTACTGTTGAAGTCATATACATCCTCTTTAGGGAGTGATTTAATGGGCCTTATTTATTTCAAATGTTGGTACCAACAGAAACAATTCCTTCTGTGATCTATGTCTTCCATATGACAATATCTGTGGCTGTCCTTTCCCCGTTCAGAAATAATTTTGAAAGAACATGGGATTTAAACACATGCATTGTTAGGTGTGTTAATGTTAATGGGTCATGTACTGTGCACTGTCACCACTTGTGTGGTCTCTTTGTGCTCTGGGGATCTGTAATGAGTGGTGGTTGGGGTTTTGTTAGTGGGATTAAGAGGGAGAAAAGCAAGATAGCTTTGATGTGCTGTTGGCAGCTTCAGTTTGGAGAAACATGACACTGAGCTTTGCAGCATTTTTGGTCAGAAGCTGTCATGTGGTGTTTAGATCTGGCTGTGGATGGTTTGGTTTCATGTTGGGTGTTGTGAAGTGTGTGTTGTTTGTGGTGCTGTAGAGGTATGGTTGTGTTTAGTTCAGAGTTTGAGGGTGACTATGAAGAATGGTGAGTGTTTAGTATTGCAATTTAGTAGCAGTACATTTCTTTTTTTTTTATTATTGACATCAGTTTGTACACAAACACACAAACTTTTTTGTCATTCCATCTCTACGTTCAATCATTGACTTTATACTTCATTTCCGTTCATTTTATCAACTTGTTTCAGTCTATATGTTACGATCATATATTAGTTATTTAAATTCCAACAATTCCTTAAATTTCATTTAATTTTCTCAATTTTCCAATTTCATGTCTTTATATATTTGGCCTCCTTTCTTATGATTTCTCAATTTTTTGGTAATATCATATCCATGAAATGTATTACTGCACAGGTTAGTTGGGTATTTGTCCCCGAAATTAGATAACTCCACCATAGTTCCGAATTCTCGTTTTTTGGTGCAAATTTCTCCAGATGAAGTGACTGTTGAGACGTTATTTTGGGACATTCAATTATTAAATGTTTGCTCGATTCGACGACCATTTCACAAAAGCGGCATTTGTTGTTAGTAGTTTGCAAGTCTTTTCTTCTCATTAAAACCTTGTTGGTGGGATAGAGGTTTAGTCTTAATCTTAGGAACTGATTCCGATGATACTGAGACGGAAATTTAGCGAGGTACCTCAGTGTTTCTCCCATTTTGTGCAATGCCATTCCCAAATCAATTGTAGATGTCAGGCGATTACGTACCTCTAAGTGTGCTATCCAGTGCCAACGCCTAAAATGGACCTTAGCTACTTGCGGATTTTGTAGGACAAGAGACATGCTTATATTGGCTGCTTCAAGAATTGCCAGTAATTTATCTTCCCAGATGTTCAGAAGAGTAGCAGATGGATCCTTGCATCTTTCCTTTAGAATGTTATAGGGTTTCACTGTCGGTTTTAGGCGCATTTTGCGAAGTGCTGTGATTGATTTCCACACTACTATGGAGTGTAATGAGTCGAGACCAAGTTCATGTCTCATTGCTGTCATTGAGGTACTCTGAGGTACTTTTAGTATTTTTTTCCAAAAAAGCCCCTCCAATATAGGCCAAAGAGTGGCATCAATGTTCCACCCTGCTTCGCTTTCGAAACTAATTATTGGAACAACTTTTTGTTGGTAGAATGTTAAAACAGGTTTAAGAGTAAAGAATCCATATTTGGCATGTAATTTGGCTCCTTGTAGTGCGCATATTTTCATTTGCGATAATAAATTGTGTGTCCAGCTCCATTCTCTGATTGAGATGTTAAATGAGATTCCCAGGTAACGAGTTGTGTCAACTCTAGACAGAGGCTCATCATTCACCTTCCATGTGAAGAGGTTTTTTTTAGCATCTGTTTTTTTACCCAGCGTCATGACTTGTGATTTTTTTACATTGATTTCAAGTTGGTTCACTGCTAAGTAGACTTGTAATGCTGACAGCAGTCTTTGTAGACCGATTTCGGTTGAGTCAAGAAGTACCACGTCATCAGCATATATCACGTGGCTTGTTGGGTTTCCATTCATTTTCAGTGGGAAAGAGCTTTTGCAAGTTCCACCGGCAGATCTGCGATGAAAAGTTTAAACAAGAGTGCTGCCAATGGACAGCCTTGTTTTATCCCCTTCGTTGTTTTGATGTTATCAGACAAGGCTCCTTCGTTATTTAGGCATACTCGGATGTTGGTGTTTGCATACAATGCCATCACGGGTAACAGTAGGTCATGCGGACAGCCCCAGTTTGCTAATTTTGTCCACAGTAATTCTTGGTTTATACTGCCAAATGCCTGTTTTAAATGTACAAACACCAGGAATAGCCTTTTCTTGCTTCTTAAGGCTTCCAGTTTTGCCATATTCAACAGTATTAAGTTGAGCTCCACTCCTACGCCTTTCGTAAATCCTGTTTGCCTCTCATCGATTATATTCGCAGCTTCAGCCCAAATCGCAATTTTCTTTTGGAGAAAAGATGCAAATATTTTCCCCATTGTGTCTATTAATGCTATTGGGCGATAGTTTTCTGGCTCTTCTCGATTTCCCTTTTTGAATATTGGAACCACAACTGCACTTGACCATGAGTCCGGTATTGTCGATGTTACTGCAATTTGCTTAAATAGCCCATGTATGAATTTTGCCCAGTTTTCTTTATTTGCTTTCAGCATCGAATTAGAAATGCCATCAGGCCCCGCTGCTCGCGAGGTTTTTAGATGTTGTATAGCATTTTCGGTGTCTTCCCGGGATTCAATTACTCTCCATTTGCATGGTTCAGGGCTTAACGTTATGATGTTATCTGCGTTTTGGTTATTGAATACGTTATAGTAGTGTTTTACCCAGGATTTAGCATTTACCCCATTCGATAGCGCAAAGACCTGATTTAAATTTCCGTTATTAATTATTTGCCAGATGTTTCTGGTGTCTTTCGTAATTATTAGCCGCAACATTAGTTCAGCTTGTTCTTGTAACCGAATTCGGTTGAAAGATTTTAACCAGTTTCTATAACGGAGATTTCTTTTAGCAATTAGCACCCCTTGGTTTATTCCTATTCCGCCTGATCTCTTTAGCAACCTTAGATCTTTTTTTAGCATTATTTTTGCCTTTCTTAGCACTGGGCTATTTGGATGTTTGTTGTTTTGTATCTTTAGATTATTCTTGTGGGCCCTGTATTGAATTGCATCAACAGTGGAGTATAATTTACCTCCAAGTTTCTTATGGTCATTTGTTGAAAGTCTATTGTCAATTTGTTGATCTGCTTGGTATTTATTCAGAGCCGGTTTTGAGCGTTGTTAATGTTTAGCGTAGTTGAATATATTGGCTGTGTCTTATTCTGGATCTCCCAGTCAAGAAGAAGAACGTTGTGGTCACTTTTGGTTGAATGCATTATTGACAGCTTTACTATATGTTCGTGGAGGCTTTCCGAGACCCATATGTAGTCAAGAGTTTTGCCTCAGTTTCCACGATGCCAGGTGTCTACCGCCGGAATGTCGCCTCTGGTACAACCATTTAGCATCACGCAATGGCGTAGTGCTAGTTCGTATTCCCACTTGAGACCACTATCAGCAGTTTCGGTCGGGATTTTGGTTTTGTCACAAGTATTGCATACTTTTTCCTTGTTGAACCAGCTGTAGTTGAGGTCTCCACATATCAGAATAAATGGAACGTTGTACTCGTCTACACAATCGTCAATTTGCGAAGTAATTTCTGATATAAAGGATGAGTCACTTAACATTATTGGTTTCCAATATATGTTTAAAAGCAACAATTGTTGTTGTTTTGTTTTGTTCATGCGATTTCCACTTTCTCGCTCTAGAGTTAGTGCCTGAATGAACAGGTTGGGATTCGCTGAAGTTATTATTTCCCAACCTGACGAGTTGTCAATCATCGTTACTAGACCGCCAAATAGATTTTTCCCAGCTTTATTTAAGAAGACAGTGTAGCCATCGCTCATCTGTACTTCCCGTAACCATGTTTCTTGAAGACAAATTATTGCACTATTTATCTGCTTAGGGCCTCCTTCTTGGAATAGATGGGCAAAACCTCGAGTGTTCCAAGATGCAAGTAGGTGGGTCAAGCTTTTTGACCCTTTGTGGTCCTACTCGTCATTACGCCGGTTTCTTGAGTTAGCTGAAATATTGGACTGACTTTTCAACTCTTTCCACAGGTCCTCTCGACTTGATTTCTTAAAGGAGTTGTTGGAATTTTTGGAAGACGTTGAGTTAGTTTGAGTTGACCCATCATCATATACAGATAAATCAAATCTGTAGCACAGTAACTCTTCCTTTACTTCAATTATCGGTGTTGCTAATTTCTTTGACTTCATATGAAGGATGACCCAGTCTGATCTTGCTTCCGATTTATATTCAACTATTGCAATATCGTCAGATCTTATATTGCGTAGAGCTGGAATATAGTGCAGAAGCCTCATAACGTTTGCTCTATTAAGATTTACTTAATTTTGTTCCTCTAGAATGTTTTCCAATTCCAGTTTAAACCCACTTGCGCTTACACCTTCTCGAGAGCTTTTGCTTTCTTTCCTTTTTTGATGTACTTGTTTTTGAAGTTGAGCGATGGTTTGCTTTGGGTTCAGTTTTGATAAATTGGTTTGGTTGGTTTCTCTTGACTCTTCTAGGTTCATTCTTCCCTGGTGAGACTCGTCTTCCTCCCCATATCCTCTATTTTCTCGTGAAGAGTAATGATTTCTAGCTGTATTCCATTTTTGACTGGACCTCAGTTTTTTCTTGGTCGGTTCAGTGTTTAAACTTGACTCTTGGGGCGGTCCTCGCCTACTGTCAGTAGCTGTTTTACTATTTGCCAGATCGTCTACTTCTTCTACTGAATAGGTGGAAAGATCAGCCAAATCAATCGAAGCATCGGTGTCACTGTCGTCGGACGAGTCAGAGACTTCCCGCACTCGTTTTGCAGCAGTTCGAGAGGTTTCCACCGCAAAATTACTGCTGCTATCAGACGCTTTTATCTTTCCTTGCTCTGTCCCTGTCGCTATAGTTTTCGCGACCTCTTGTCGAGGGGGCGTTGAGAGGTTTCTTAAGAACTTTTTTGCCTCATTTGATCGTATTCTCTTTGGAGCGGGCACTTTTAAAGTAATTTTCCTATTTTTTTTTGTCTGTTTAATCTTAAGCAGTGCTGGGTTTGTTGATGTTCATATGATTGATTTTGACGAGCCTGTAAAAATTCCAAACGAAACTTTTTGTCCCACTTGTGCTACATTTGCTCCATTTTCAGTTTGTGATCCTGAAACTGTATCTTTTGTTTTGTTTTGTTACTTTGTGTTACTATAGGATCCGCAATTATCTGCTGCGTCTTAGTCAGGTCAATCGCATCTATCGGGACTGTCTCAGTCTGCGTGTTTTTCAATTTCGCCGTATTTTTCAATATCGCTGTATTTCCGTGGTCCCTCACATTTGCGGGTCTCTCAGGTACTATTCTCTCCTCGGACAACATGGAATAGTTTTGCTGCGTTTCGACAGCCCTTTGGATCTGTAGTGGCAGTGGTTTTGTCATTTGCCCCTCCACTGGTGATCATATAGTCAATAAATCTGCATCTGTTATGTCGAAAGAAAAGGTGGCATCTGAAGCATCGAGATACACAGACGGTGGCGGTGAATTTTTTGCTGTCATGTTTTCTAAACTTGAGCTGGGTGTCTTTTCAGGAAGGTTTCCTTGTGTTTTTGCAAGCATCTGCATAGGAGCCGAAATATGTATTTTGACTCGTTCTGTGTTGGGAGTCAAATGATTTTCCTCGTTCACATCCATACTTAGTTTCTTCAGAGTACAGTCAATCGCTGGCAGCGTGATTAATGGCAACTTTCCTTCTAACCGCTCGGGATAGAATGGACCAAGTGTTTCCAATGATACAGGTGTTTTGCAGTTCATTGCTACATTAGTTTCAGTGGCCACTACTACTTCTGAATACAGGTCTTGAGGTGCCACTACAAGGCCTGTCCCTTCAGTGTGATTACTGTTGTCACATTGTGCAGAGGCATTTTCTGTTATTTGAGAATCGCTTACCTTTAATTTCGCTGTTTTCGCATGCTGTAGCTTCAGCTGGTGTAATCGATTACGTGTATGTGGGCCGGCGTCGTTTACTGCCATGTCCGGTTCACTCGCCGGTAATGGCTCCATCACAGTGTCTCGGATTGATCTAAGCTGTACAGCAATCGGCACCACACTCCGCTCTTGTTTCAGTTGTTTAAGTTAAATTTTCTGTCTTCTGTTCTGCACCGCGGAACCAGCCGTAAACAGTGGAAAACAGTGAGTTCAGATGCCCTTTACACCTTACGGGCTTCACGCCGCAAGGGTTCTGGTGTCGTTGATTTATACGCCCTACTACTTCCAGTGGGCATGTACTCCGATGACAGCTGTGCAGTTCGATGGGCGAACACGCTCACTTTCAACTGCTCCTGGGTCCACCCAGAAGTCTTACGCGAGTTGTAGCGCTGCTCGCTCAATTTTCTTCAGTGCTCCCGTCACTCCAAATGCACTTCACCAGCCGAACAGTGGAAAACAGTGAGTTCAGATGCCCTTTACACCTTACGGGCTTTCATACCCCCTGCCATCCATCTAAGTGTGGCACATTAGTGTTCCCAACAATTCATCTAAGTGTGACACATTAATTTCCCAAAAATCCATCTACCTGTCTAACGTTTCCTACCCTCCACAGTCCATCTAAGTGTGGTTCATTTCCTACCCCCGGCAATCTATCTAGGTGTGGTACATTTCCTAACCCCAATAATCCATCTAAGTGTGGTTCATTTCCTCCCCGAACAATCGATGTCAGGTGACAGAGCCCAGCACGAGACAGATGTCACACCATGCCTATCACAGTGTGCCACAGGGAGTATAGGGCTAGCCTATACAGTTAGACCAGTTGTGGAATAGGTCTAACCTACACAACCAGACTAAGTGCAAATATGGGTAATTTACACCATGAGGCTACATGCAAGATAAGGCTAAAAAATACAAGTAGACTAAATGTGGGTAGCCATTTGATATTAGGTCATAAGAGTGGTGTGGTTTGACTGGAGTACAGTAATAGCTGTACTCCCCACTCACACCACACTTACCTTATCAGACACTGCAAGTAGTCTGGTCAGGTGTCCCAGGTGAACATGCGCAAACACAGAGTGGAGCTCTCCAGTAGGGAACTGCCCTTTGCCTCTGCTACATAGCGGATGACTGCCAGGCATCTCTCTGTTTGAAAATGTAGCAATCTACCTCTAAAATTCTCGCTGCACAAAAATGCAAACGTTTCTTACTCCTAGTTTACCACTGTTATTCAATCACGCACAACTCCACATTCAAACTTCTTAGACTTTTGTGCACACTTTAGTATCTCCTCATGAGGCTGTGGTATAAATACAATGTAATTAAAATGCAACAAAACCTTACACACACATTTGTGATCACTGCACAATTTGAGATTAAAAGGATTTATTTGCAATGACATTAGTAATCCCAGATACTCTATCTCAGTGGGTCCTCCAGTTTTGTAGGATGTTTTAATCAGGCGACATCCAATTCCAAAACCAGTCATGCCCAATTTGTGTTTATTGAATAAGGATCTTTGTATGATCCTGCAGCCCCCAATTTAATAACATTGATTCCCTACAGCCTCCCTCCCCTTTTGGGACCAGAAACACATTTGGTCACACAGATGGTCTATTTATTCATACAAATAGAAAACCTCTGAATTAATTTAATTAAACACAAATTATGCATCTATGAAATTCAGTAGTCAACATAGCCTTATTATGAAAGTGAACTTTTAAAAAACACATGTCACAATGTGGACATTTGATGTATCCTGAACCTGCACCCCCATGTGTTGAACAGTGAATAAGGGCTTGGGATACAATTATCATATTATCCAAAATCAGATTCCATCTGAACATCCCTGCATATCTTAATCTTTCAAGTACATATTCATTGAGAATAGACATTTTCCCACCGACTCAATCGACCTGTCAGAAATTCAAACTGTACTCTAGACAGCTCAATTGCAAGACACACTATTTAATATTCCATCCAAAAGGAAGGAACTCTATTCTATTCTCTGCTGTTTTCAATTCTCATTTCTCTCCTTACGATCCACCAGTCAGTCAGTGAGTGAGCAACTGTATCTGAATCTCTGGTCCTGAACTTGTATAGAGCAAATCTAGACTCTGTAAGCATGTCTGTATCATGTCAATAATCTAATTGGTCAACTCCTCCTTATTCATTGGTCATATTAATCAAGGGGACAGTCTGATGTGAGTAATTTACAAACCAAGTCTCCCTCCGATTTGTTATGATGTTATCTTGGTGATTTTGATCATAAATAATAGTAACTTTCTCAAACACAATATTCCACACTAGTCATCATGTTACTAATCACTTCATCAGATTGCTCTCACTCAGATACATTAAATCATGCTAGTCTGATGTCATCATAAAGTCACATGCGTGTGCTACACATTTCTGTCTGTTTCACTAAAATACTTTTACATATTGTTTTTCCATCTCAAAGTACCCATCTCACTGCTGTGGATGCTAGGATATAGGAATTAATAACATGTGACATTTCTGCATGAAACTATCCACTTTCACCAAATTTACATGATTACCATATATACAACAGCTGAACATTTTACACAAAAATAAGTCTCTACAACCATTTGTTCGAAAATGATAATCAATGACATACATAAGATGTAACTTGAATGGTGCACTTTGTATTTATTTACACATATTATATGGCAGCTCTAGTTAATCTGCCCATCAACAGAATGTATGGAGTCCCATCCTGTTAGTTCATGGCTTAGGCTTGTATGACTCCTGTGAATGCTTGGTCACCATGACAAATGTTCTTTGCAGTTAAGCTGGCAGGGTTTTGTATGCACTTTGGTTGTGCCTCCGTCAGTGCTTCCTGGACTTGGATGCACTTTTGAGGCCACCCACCAGTCCTGAAAGGCATTCAATTCCATGAGTCAGGAAAGGCTTGGAGGATTGAAATATAAAATTAAATGAGAGGTGACCACCAGTGACTGCTGCTCAGAATTAATTCAATATATATTTAAGTATTTTAGCCCAAGCACAGATATGAAAGTTGTATATGGGTACCACCGTTTTTATTATAGGGTTTGAATCATGTCAAGCAACTCCAAGCAGAGATATGACATGTTATGGTTCAGATTTGTAAGACCTGAGTTTCCTTTCTTTCATGGGAAGGCAAACCAACCCCCTAAGTCCTGTACTTGCTGTGTGGCTATGGGGTGGGGGAAAGAAGGCATACCTTTTGGCAGTTCAGGCCTGGTTTGATTCTGTTTTGTTTCATTCAAAATTGCAGATTTGACAAGTCCTCTAACTCGTTATGTTGTAATTGTCACCTTAAAAAAGAACCACGTTATACCTTTTTCTTTGTAAACTAATTCCTATGAAAGGTCAACATCTGTAGATTTAGAAATATTGATACGTAATCCTGTAAAGGAAATAAACACAATACAAGCTGAAAATTCAGGCCCACTTCTGTGTTGCTGTCAATTTAAATGCAGTGTTTTCATCTCAGATTACACTGTTTTTTTATTTTAATAAAGATTGGTGGTTTCTTTCTGGTATCTGGTATGACTTATTTTCTTCGTGTTATCAGTTACTTTGGACATATCATCTTGTACATTGGCTGGTAATGTCACATATTTCCTTGCAATAGTTTTTTTTTAGATGCTTTGTGCTGTTGGGTGTCCTGACCCACGTTTGAGCTATCATGCTGCAACATTTGGTGCTGTGGGCTTAGAAAATCCAAGATGGCCAAAAAGCCCACAAGTGCGCCAGAATCCAGGAGAACCACGCAGTTTGTGCGCACACCAAAATGGTTACCTCACTTGCCACCCACCAGTGTAAAGAAAGATCTTTGTTAACAAAATCCACTGTTACTGATGTCAAAAAGTTGCTGAAATCGTGGCTCACCGGACCACTTTAAAGATTCAACCCTTTTGTGGGGTTCCACATAACCATTTTACTGTAAGGAGCCCCATCAAAACAATGTTAAGCAAGGATTATTTACTACCATGTAAGAACCATTCCTGTTTGGAATGCATTAATCCAAGAAAGATCCCAAAAATGGATGCAGTACCAACAAAATCCTCAAGGCGGCGCTAGCGGTCTAAACTCTGACAGGAGAACTAAGTGCAGTTGCTGACAAAAGGGTTTTGACTCAGCTGACTTCAAAGGCTGCATTTTAATTAAAAATTAGCCACCTGCTGTTCCCAGAGGCCAGAAGCCTGGGAAACCCTCTCACCTCAAGAGATTCACACCACAGCCCAGGATATCACATGGTCATAATAACCAAATGCAAAGTGACCCCCTGGTCTGCTGACCTCAACCTCCTGGAGACCACACAATAGGCTATTGCACTTGAATGGAATATGTTGATTTTGACTGTTTCCTGTCAACAAAGGCCTGCCTGCCAGAAGACACATGTGATCACTGACCCACCCAAGTCTTGGAGGCGGACTCCAACACTCTGAGAACTGAATTGAAAGCAAAATATATATTTTACAGAAACACTGATAACTCTTTGTAATCAAATTAAAGGAATGTATAACTTTGAGAGCCTTCATTTAAAAAATGTACCTTCGATTCAAGCCCAAACTCCAATTTGTGTGATGTTCTGGGGCAAAACCCTGCTATTTATGTATACTACAGACTCTGTGTTTAAGTTAGAGACATTGTAATTTACTGGAGTATGTGTGGACATGCCGTGTAAATGTGTATAAATCTGGAGAAAAATCTGATGTTGCAAAATCCACTAAAAAGCACCAAAGGTTGCCATTTCTGAATGCAAGCCCCCAGGAAGAGCAGAATTGGAACAGGGGCTACCTCATGTGATATGTGATGGGTGCATGTAATTTCAAACCACTGTGTATCTATGAAATATGTCTTTAGGTCAAATATAGATTGTGTGTAAAGTTGACAGGGGTGGGTTCTCTGTATCATAAACAGACCTCATCATGATGACACTTCATTTCATTCCCCCAATAAAGGGGAAGAGGAGGAAGTGGCCAATGACAAGTGGAGAGGGGTAGGGCCTAGAAAGCTAGCCTCTCCACCCACTTTCAAAACACATAAAAGCAGACAGTCAGGACAGATAGGGACATTCTATTCCATCTGCTGCGGGACGCTCTGCCGGGAAAATCCATACTTTACCTCCATCAACCTCCAGAGAGCCAAACATAGAGACTTTAATCTATCCACCTTCAGAGACCAAGACTTTACTTCAGAATTTGTAGCAGAGAGGTCAACTACAAGCAAAATCCCTCTTTAGCAGGCCTCAAATCATTGCCACTATTCACAGCCAGGCGAGCTGTTTGAATTCTTTGCAAGAACTCTGGCCATTTGCCACGGAGCAGTGCTGTATCCAGAGAGAGACCAGCTGAACCGGAGACCGCTGTATCCGGACCCACAGACCTGATCAGAACCAGAGACCCAGACCAGACCAGCAGAGTAGAGCTGACCCAGATGCTGCGTGCAGAAACCGTCCGTGGCGAGTGAAGAAAACCTGTTGACCAGATCCGTGGCGAGGCCTATTTCTAAATATATTGTGAGAACCTAGCAGAACTGTGCAGAACCAATCTCTTAGTTAAAATAATATAATTCAATCTATTTTAATCTAACCAGAACTGCCTCCTAACTGTCACCTGTCATTTGCAAAGCTGTCACTTGTCATTTTCTAGCTGCAAGCTGTAACCTGTCGCTTTGAACTTTTAAAATTTCAAATCCGAAAAACTACCTTTATTTAATCGTCCGTATCTCTGGAACCGTTTGGGCTAGGAACTTGGTTTAACTTTCCTCTGAAAGCTTAGACTTGCTACTCCGTATACTTTTGCCGTAATCTCGATTCTCGCACTCGCGAATTTTACCGCGATTTGCGATTTGGTTAAAAATCCAGCCACGTGTGAAAACAGCAGCTTCATTGCTTTCCTTTGCCAAAAATTCGTTTAACCTGCTAGTTACTCCTAGATCCTTGCTAAAGTGAGCCTGAACCCATATTAACTAGATACCACTCACCCTGAACCTCCTAAAGGGAATTAAAACCATTTTCAGCATATTTCTCACTGCATTGTCACCATATTCAGAGCATTTTGCCTGTGTTTCAAAACTCCTATCTGTTGTATAAGATGCTGAGGGGGAATTGAACTGAATTCTATTTGATTGCATTCCTAAGAACTGAGTCCCATTCTATTAATCTCCTTACATTGCATTAATGGGGGGGGGAGTGAATTGTCCAAGAAAGTGATTACATTGTCTTTTGCTGAAATCCTATCAAGTTATTTTCTGTACTGCATTTCATTCCACATTGCATCCATTTGAAACCATAAAAGTATTGTTGCTATCGTATCCATCCTATAATCACTCATCATTGATTATAAAGAAGTGTGCTAGTGCCGGACTATCCATTATTGATTACTGCTCAGATTAAGTGTGATATTCAATTATTAATTTATTATAAAGTGTGATAGATATATATATTGTTTAAATTATCAAATAAACCGTTTAAACTTGCGAAACAGAACTACTTTGTGGCTCAGTGGGGTCAGGGGGATTCCAAGAGAGGGGTGTTATATAGGGGTAGTCATCCAGAACGCATGAACTGGACGTAAAGATATATCAATAAGGGTTTCCATTCAGTATCCCAGACTAGGCATTGACTTAGCTGTAGTGTTGAATTGAATCCTCTTACAAATTGAGGGCTCGAGCTGACATTTGGGTTAGATCTATCACTTGTGCAGATTAATACAGCGTGCCAGCTGACCAGATACACATATCCGGTCAGATCACCACGCTGTGTTACGCTGTAAAGCACTCCTCAAAGGAACGCTCTAAGGAAAAGGTCTGTTTTGCAAAAATAAAATACAAACTTCTGTAAGTCAGGACAGAGACCAATCTCTAGAATGACGACCTTAGTAGACATGAAAATAGCCAAAGAGCACTTCTTACATAAGTTATTTGTGAGAAGTGAGTGGACTCACCAGGACCGCATGGTCTGGTTGCAGGCCATCACGCAACAGGTCACTGAAACAGGGTCAGATACATGGAGAGATCAGGGTCCCTTACATGTGGCCCTGAGTGAACTATACATGGCTCCTAAAGCTAAGGATGAACAAGACAAGATGGTTAGGATAGCGGCATACCTGTACCTATATATGGGAGACATGCAGGATAAATGTGCTGAAGGCCAAGATGTGGCGAGTAGGCAACTGCTGGCACTACAGAAGGCCCAATCTGATCTGGACTCTTCTGAGCAGAGGCTGCTCAGGAGCCAGGAGTCAGAAAATGACAGCAGACGGTACATCACTAAAATAAAGGAGGATATGGATGTGCTGCAACAGGAAAAGGTGGACCAGGATACCAAATTTCTGGCCTTGCAGAAGGAGTACCAAGAAGGTTTGGACTCCCTACTGCAGAGCCAGAAAAAGCTAGAGCAACAGTTAGACTTCAATAGGGCATGTGCTGAGCAGGTAGTCACCCTGCAAAGCCACCTAGATAGGGAGAAGGCAGAGAGCAATAAACTGATTTTGAAAGACCTGGATACCCAGGCAGAGTTTGACCAGGAGCGCCAGAAAACTGGTGCCTTCCAAAGGCAAAAGGACGACCTGGCGGCACAGACGCAGGCTCTTAGTCAGGAAAGGGATACCTTAGGCCAGGAAGTCCGCCACTTAAAAAGGAAAATGGAAGAAAATCACCTGGCCCTCCAGGGACTGGGTGACCTCCAAAAAGAACACCAGAACTTGTTAGAGCACACCAGGAGGGTGGAGGATGCTCTGGCAAGAAAGGAGCGGGCCAATAGGGACACAGCTCAGGAGGTAACCCTCCTGCAGCAGAGAGTGGCCCAGTACTCCAGGACCAATCAGGAGGCACAGAGAGAAAATGAGGCTCTCTGTCAGCACAATGATAGGCTCCAACAACAGGTAGTGATGCAGGAGCGACTCATAGAGTCTAGTAAGGCCTTAACTGAGGAACTGAAAGCGCAGTCTCTTGCATTGCAACAGGGAGCAGGGGCGGATAGAGACCAGGTTCGCTGGGAAAGGGAAATTCCTGAGCATAACCTCAGGAGCTCTAGTACCAGAGGCTTTTATCTCTCTCAGTCCCTGGACTCTGCCACCCCCATGTCCCCTGGCGCACATGAGCACCGGGCCACAGGGATGGCAGATTACTATCCAGCCAGAAGCATGGGGCTCATAGGCCAGTACCACCCAGGAATGGATGGGCAGGCATCCGGGTATGGGCACCCAAGCACAGTGCAATTTAGTGGGGAACCCCAGGAGAATAGGCCCATTAAGGGCACCCTGAAAACTTCTGCCCAGTTAGGCCAGTGGGGGGGGGGGTACCCATCAAATCCTGGCAGCAAGGAGGAATCTGAAGACTCCTCTGAACGGCGCAGGACACAGGAGACCAGGTCCCCACATTCTGCCAGCCATTCCCAGACTTGCAGAATCTGGGAAAACCTGGAAGATCAGACAGGAACCTCTGGGAGCGGTGCCTCTGAGTCAGAGGATGAATGGACCAGGGTTACCCGAACCAAAAAGGCCAATAAGGCAAAAAGGGCCTTGCTTAAGGACCCATTGAAGCAAATAAAGGCAATAAGGAGTGTTATCACGCCTTATCATAAGAACGCCAAGTATTCTGTATGGGAACACTTGGAGCTCTATGAGCAAAGGATGGAGACTTTCCATTTGAAGGACAGCAGTAGCTGCATCCAGTACGTCAAATGGACATTCTCCCCAGAATACTCCAGTTTCTTTGCGGGGCTGGAGGACCAAAATCATTTAAGATGGTCCACCTATAAGGCGGCCATCTTGAAACATTTTTCTGTTCACAGAAATCCTCAAGAGGCTCGCAAGGCAGCCTACAATTTGCAATGTGGGGAGGATCAGGCCCCACAAGAATTTGTGCAAGAACTGAAACGTGCCTTTGCGCAGACTACCAGAAGGCTGCGCACAGACAGCAGAGAATTTGTCAATACATGTTTCCATGCCTTGCCCAAATATATAATGACCCAGCTCGTGAGAGATTTTCATGAGAAAAGATCTTTAGACTGGGTCATTGAACAGGCTACCCGGATCTATGAGGTGCAGAAGCCCATAGAAAATAAAAGCAATACCGAGAAAAATACCAAAACCAACAGCACCCCTGCTGCTGCCAAGGTGGCAGAGGTAAAGGTCACCCCCGTTTTGGATTTGGAGATGGGGGGGCCTAAAAACCTACCTGCACCTAATAATGCACAGCCCAGAAGGCCCTCGGGCCAGTCACAGACAGGGAGTCGAGGAGGTAGTCCCACAAATGGGGTCCCCCGCTCCCCTGACTATGTAAGTCCCCGCTACAAGGGAAACCGACCAATCCTGGGTTATGTGTGGACTCCTCCAGCCCAAGGGGGGGGATCCAGCCAAGCACCTGACCCGGGGAACTTCCCTCCTAACTTCCCCCAGGAGGGCAGAAATTCTCCAAATCCTGGGCAGAACTTTTTCCCCAGGTATCCACCCAACTTCCAACCCCAAAATCATCCATCCTTATTTCCCCAATTCCCTGAGCCCAGACAGCCTAATCCGGGAGAGGGAAGGCCAAGGGTGGAGGGGTACCCAAATCTTCCCAATCCGGGATATTACCAGAGAAGGGATAGCTACCCTTCCCGGGATCAGCCCAGGGGAGAAAACAGGGCCCCGTATCAGCCTTAGCGGGTTTCCCAGTTAGAGCGCCAGGTTCAGAACATGGCACAGGAGCTGGGTCGCGTGCTAAGGGCTCAGCAGAACCCTCAGATGGGCATGCCGGCACAGAATGCACCAAACTCTGGGCCTGGTGCTCCAGAGCAATGACGGGGCAGCACCCCGACAACCCACCGGTTCCCAGGGAGGGGGCACAAGGGGAAGGGGGGTGTAAAGCCTTGGAGGAAGCTTCCTTCCCAACTTGTAAACATCCCCTGGAAAACCAGGAACCAGAAACAAAATCTCCTGCCCCTGAAAGCCTGCCTCCCAAGCAGCAGAGGGGGGGTAGGAGAAACAAAGGACCCAAACAGACCCGTTTTGTGGAAGAAATACAGATCTTCCAATTTGAAGGAGAGGGATCCCCAGAGGATCCTGGGAAAAGGATCTTCTCCTTCAGAGATGGGGGAACTCCTCCCAAAGAAAAATGGGTCCCAAGGGATTCCAATCCAGACTGGGGAGATATGGAGACTGAGCTACCTACGCCCATCATCTCATCCCAGAACCCACAATACCAAAATCCCCTGGTTCAAACCCATCCTGGTGACTGCCTCCAAAAGGGGGGGCGGCCCAGAACCGGAACCAGGGGAACCCACAATGGCTCTGATCTCCAGTTGCCAACTTTTTCTTTCAGATTCCCAAGGCTCTCCACAGAATTCTGCCCAAATTTCTTCTCTTGCAATGTCCAAAACCAGAAAGTTAGCCCACCAGTTGTCCAAAAATGTGCATTATCTGTGCCCCCTTGAGGAGAAGTAGGGAAGATATTATGCCCAGGTACAAGTACAGGGGCAGGGTACGATTTCAGCGCTGGTGGACACGGGATCTCAAGCTACCCTTCTGTCCAGAAGGGCCTTTGATGAACTGAATGCAGGAAGGGGAGGGAATTACCAAATTCCTCTCACCTCACTTCCTGGACAACTCCAGAACTTTGACGGGAAGGAAATTCCCGTCGAGGGGACGGCAGATTTGGACATTAAAATTGGGCGACACAAGTTGAAACACCCGGTCATAGTTGTGACTCCAGAGGGCACCCCTTGTTTACTAGGGAATGACCTCCTGAGAAGGTTGTCACCCCTAATAGATTGCGTAAACAAGGTCCTCTGGACCCAGACTAGCCGACCCATAAAATTAAAACAGAGTGTCAACCATGTTAGTTTAAACGGCACCTGCCACATGGTTGAACAAAAATCTGACCAAGTTGAATTTCACTTCCAGAGCAACCAAATTCCAGACGTGACAGTAATAGCAGTAGGACAACAGACTGGTGATGGGGGGTCCTCTCTATTTCTGAAAATCAACCTTCCTTCCAGTTTAAGGTGGCATTCCACACTGGAAGGAAACACCCTGAAATTCTTTACTAATCCACAATCAGAACCTTCCACTCCTATAGTCCAGAAAGATGTTAAATCAGCTCAGAGCCTGGCTGATATTCAGCAAATTGGAGAGCAGTTGTTCATCCCTTTTCAGTTAAATGATGGGAAGGACTCTGTTCTCGCTCGAGTGTGTGTGAACAACGGGAAGAGCTTCATCAGCGAAGCCATGTTCCGCCAACTCCCAAAAGATCCAGCCATTCCCACATTCAAACTGATAGACAAATGGGAAATGGAACTGGAAGCACCCAATTCCAAACATCTCCTGCCAAGCAGGTGTATGCTCAAAATCTCCATTGGCAACAAGAGCATAGTCCACAATTGTTGGGTCGTGCGAGAGGTCTCTGCCGCTTTTTACTTAGGCAGTGACATTCTCAATCGCTTTGCCATTAGTTTGGACCTAATAAACTTCAAAGCTTGGTCCCGATTAGCGGATAATCCCATGGGCTTTGATGATCCAGAAAAATCATTTAGGCCAGCTCAATTGCTACCTTATGCAGTTGAGATTCAGATCAAAGAGGAAGTCACCATCCCAGAAAGGACCCGACAATTCTCCCTGGAAGTGAAAGTTAAAAGAGGACAACATTTGAAAAACCCTGATGCTAATATACACCTAAATGCTTCTCTCCAACAGCAAGGGTTGGGGGTAAACCCAACTCCATTAGTCAACATAGAACATGACACCATTCTAATAGAGGTGGATAACAGCGACTTAAAGAGTATTACTCTAGCCGCAGGCACCATTATTGGAATGGCGGTTGATGACCGACATTTTTCCATCGATTTAGGAAATGAACTGTTAGGACCAATCCCCAAGGACTGTTTTGACAGTGACAGTGATGACAATACAACACCAGACAGGATGTTTACCCGGCATGGGGGGAACTTCCTGGTGTACACTTCCTGCCCTTATGGTAAGGAAGATGTGACTTGTGACTTCAGGAGGGATGAGGTGATTTTCCAGGTCCATGAGGGTTGCCTTTCCCACCTGAGGCCTCCAGTCCAAATCAGCACTCTGACGAGGGACTTCTCCACCCAGCTGGAGGAGGCCGCTGAGATAGCCAAACCAGAAGTCTTTCCAGGCTTCAGGCAGATGGTGGAAGAGAGAGTCAACCTAGCTGATGCCTGTGTGACTCTGGAACAAAAGCAAAAGTTGAAACAAGTTTTCTTGGATTTCCAAGATCTCTTTGCGGTAGACTCATATGACTATGGTCACACTGACATCCACACAACAACAATCCCCACGGACCCTGGCATGATTCCTGTGTTTGTGAAGCAATATCGCTTGCCTCTCGCATCAATGGAGTCCCTTACTGAAATAATTAAGAACCTTGAGTCCCGGGGAATAATCCGTCCAGTCCACAGCACCTTCAATAATCCGGTGCTGGGAATATTGAAGCCAAACGGCCAGTGGAGACTCTGTGCTGACCATAGGGAGCTCAACAAACGGGTCCATACTTCCCGATGGCCTCTGTCCTACATTGACCAAGGGCTGGCCCAGATCCAGGGGTCACAGGTATTCACTGCAATAGACCTGACCAATGGATACTGGACTGTGCCTGTCAGTAGGTAGGACCAATACAAGCTGGCTTTTTCCTTTGGGGGCCAGCAGTACACATGGACCCGGACTCACTTCGGATACCTCAACTCCGGCAATGAATTCAACATTTTCCTACACAAGGCCATGCCCGACCTGGGTGCAAGGGGTAACCTGGCTTATGTAGATGATGTCCTCATCAAAAGTTCATCTGTGGAGGAACACATAGCGGAGATCCGTTATGTTCTGACCCAGTTGAGGGCCGCCGGAGCAAAACTTTCCTTTCAGAAAGCACAGTTGTGTAGAACCCGTGTTAATTTCTTGGGGCATGAGATTACTCCTCAGGGTCTCTGTCTCCAGGAAAAGAAAGTGGAAGCACTTCAGAAACTGAAAGACCCCACAACTCTGCGGGAACTAAGGAGCCTCCTTGGACTGACTAATTACAGCAGAAAGTTCATTGAGGGCTATGCAAAGATCACCAGACCCCTGATTCATCTCTTGAAGGGGGGGGTCAAGTGGGAATGGGGTCCAGAACAATCCGAGGCAGTAAGGCAGCTCAAAAGAAGCCTCTCACAAGCGCCTTGCCTAGCTTACCCTGTCATAAACAAGGAGTTCTTCCTGGAGACGGGGTTCTCTAATACGTGCTTGACGGCAGTATTATACCAAAAGCATGACAAGGTCAATAAAGTAATCTCCTATGCGAGCAAAACTTTATCCTCTGTGGAGGAAAAATTCAACGATTGTGAGAAGGCACTCCTGGCAACGGTATGGGCATTGAAGAATTACCGCCCGTTTATCCAGGGGGAACACATCATAGTGGAGACTCCACACCAGCCTCTGCAATATCTCCAAAGTGACAGAAACCGGCCCGGAAATGTGAGTAATTCCCGAATTACTTCCTGGATTCTGTCAATGCAAGGCTTTCCTGTGGAGGTCCGATATGGCCAAAACAAGAAGAGTCCCCTCGCGCAAGGTCTGGCTGACTTGCATGATTGTGCCAGAGAAAACTGTCTCGAGGAAGAAAGTCTAAAAATCAAGGACAACATGGAGGCATACCTTAATTCCCCACACAAAGTCTTTGAAGAGGACAAGTGTGAGGGAATGCCCACTGTCTATGTGGATGGATGCTCTTACCATGTTGACAACAACGGGGAGAAAGAACTGGTGGCCGGCGTAGGGAATGCATGGGTGAATGAGTCCCAGAACCCTCCGCTGGATACAAAATTGGTCCCCGAAGTAGTCAGGTGACAGAATTGATGGCTGTGCATCAGGCCATCCTCACTGCTGTCCAGCATCAACTCCACGAACTGGTCATAATCACAGATTCGGATTATGTACGGAACAGGTTTGTGGAGCACCTGGTTAATTGGAAAACCAGAGGCATGTTATGTGCTAATAACAAACCCTTGAAACATGGGAAGTTGATCCAAAACATTGATGATCTGGTCACCTCGAATGAGATGACCATCTATTGGAAAAAGATCAAGGGTCATTCCAAAGTAGAGGGACCAGACAAAACTGGAAATGACTTAGCTGATCAGCTGGCCAAAACCGGGGCCATCCAAGGGGATCTAATTGAGATTGAGTCCCTGTTGGGGGAAATCCAGGTCACTGCTATCACTAGGTCACAGATAAATGCTCACAATGACCTTTCAATTGCACAATGGAGCAAGGAGACCCCTGATGCTGATTTGATTACCGCTCAGAAGGGGGATCCAATAATTGGTACATTTTACCAACACATTGAGGACCCTGAGAACTTTCCCCTGACGGATACCGATTACAACGGGAAAGAGGACCTTAGAGTGTTGATGAAATGTCCAAAAATGTTCCGAATCCAAGACGGTTTGTTGGTAAGAAAATCCAAAGCTGGCCACGATCAGTGGGTGGTTCCTACCTCATTCCGAAGCCTGATGTTAATTCACGCCCATGATGCGGCCACCGCGGGTCATAGGGGGTTTCACACAACACTGGAAATCTTAAGAGAGGTTGCATACTGGCCACACATGGGCCAGGACCTCAGCCAATACTTGAAGGGTTGTCTTGTGTGTGCACAATTTCAGCCAACATCCCTCACACACCGGGCGCCTCTCCAAAAGAGGGGGATGACACTGCCATGGTCAGATTCACAAATCGACTTTGTAGGCCCTGTGATTCGCTCGACTAGAGGAAACAAGTACATGTTGACCGTTACATGCTTGTTTACCAAGTGGGTGGAATGTCTCCCAGCACCAAATTGCAAGGCAGAAACAGCAGCTGCCCTGATGATTAACCACATCTTTTCCCGTTTTGGTCTACCTCAAAGGATTGAGTCAGGCAGAGGTAGCCACTTCACCAGTGAAGTAATGACAAAGATGTGGGAGATACTGGGGGTCAAGAGAAAGCTACACATTGCTTACAGGCCAGCTTCTTCTGGGGCAGTAGAGAGATATAACCGAACCATTGTGAGCATATTAAAGAAGTTTGTGGCAGATTCTGGGCCAAGTTGGGATATCCGATTACCTCTGGTCCTAATGGCCATCAGATCTACCCCTTCATCTGCAACCAAAATGTCACCATTTCAGTTGATGACTGGACGCAAGATGGTGCTTCCTCAGCATTTGCTCTACAGAACCCAAGAGCAAACGTTGATAAATGCCTCCACAACTCATGAGTATGTGGAGAATTTAAGGAAACACCTTCAGCGTGCTTTTGCCTATGCGCAGCGGAATCTAGAAAGATCAGCTGAGAGTATGAAGACCCACTATGACCTGAAAACCTCCAGGAAGGAATATCAGGTGGGGGACTGGGTCTATCTATACAATTTCCAAAGGAACCATGCCAAGCAGCGAACATTTTTGCCTACATGGAAGGGATCCTATGAGATTATAGACAAGATCTCCCCTGTGGCCTACAAGATCCGCATCCCCAAAGGCGGTTTGGCAGAGGGGGAAGACAAGTGGGTACATATAAATCAGCTAAAGTGTTGCCATCCCAGGCACACTCTGCAACAACTGGAGGAATCCTCTGGAATCCTAGAGGGTACTGTCTCAGATTAATTCAGTTCTAACTTAAAATATCCTACATATCGCCTATCAAATTCTGAGTTTCTCAATGTGGGTGTTTTCGTTTTTGAATGCAAAAAGAAATGTGCATGTTCATATGTTTTGACTATACATTTATATGCCACCCCACTATATCAATGGTGGGGGAAAAATGTCTATGAATAGGTATTGCCGCTCTTCCTTTGTCGTCCTAGGAGAAAGAAAACCTTGAGACTGGCCAGGGAGGACGATCCGGAGACCGGGAGCAGAGACGCGAGGGGCCCAGGGTACCGCCCAATATTCCCATCAGGACCGGCGAGGAGAACCGATCGATCAGTACTGGATGGAGGAAAAGATGCTGAACTGTGCCATTTGCAGAATTGGAAGAAGATTATGCGGACAGACCAGTGCGTGGGTCAAAACCCTTGTGCACCCGACTCCCCATCGACTCAAATTCAAAGGGCAGTCATGTGGGGGGATTTGTTGGGTGTCCTGACCCACGTTTGAGCTATCATGCTGCAACATTTGGTGCTGTGGGCTTAGAAAATCCAAGATGGCCAAAAAGCCCACAAGTGCGCCAGAATCCAGGAGAACCACGCAGTTTGTGCGCACACCAAAA